>NW_027508733.1:16965000-17565000 GCF_051911475.1 Siphateles boraxobius | reverse complement strand
GGTGCCAGGCTTTATGCTTTGGTGGTTTATAGCAAAGACGGTTGAGCTTTATCTCAAAGGTTTGACATGGGAAGTTGGTTTGTGCCGCAGTAACTGTGAGCAGTAGCAAAACATCTCCACGCTGGTGGATACAGCTGGAATCCTCTTTCTTTCTTTCTTTCTTTCTTTCTTTTCCTTTTCTTTCTTTCTTTCTTTCTTTCTTTCTTTCTTTCTTTCTTTCTTTCTTTCTTTCTTTCTTTCTTTCTTTCTTTCTTTCTTTCTTTCTTTCTTTCTTTCTTTCTTTCTTTCTTTCTTTCTTTCTTTCTTTCTTTCTTTCTTTCTTTCTTTCTTTCTTTCTTTCTTTCTTTCTTTCTTTCTTTCTTTCTTTCTTTCTTTCTTTCTTTCTTTCTTTCTTTCTTTCTTTCTTTCTTTCTTTCTTTCTTTCTTTCTTTCTTTCTTTCTTTCTTTCTTTCTTTCTTTCTTTCTTTCTTTCTTTCTTTCTTTCTTTCTTTCTTTCTTTCTTTCTTTCTTTCTTTCTTTCTTTCTTTCTTTCTTTCTTTCTTTCTTTCTTTCTTTCTTTCTTTCTTTCTTTCTTTCTTTCTTTCTTTCTTTCTTTCTTTCTTTCTTTCTTTCTTTCTTTCTTTCTTTCTTTCTTTCTTTCTTTCTTTCTTTCTTTCTTTCTTTCTTTCTTTCTTTCTTTCTTTCTTTCTTTCTTTCTTTCTTTCTTTCTTTCTTTCTTTCTTTCTTTCTTTCTTTCTTTCTTTCTTTCTTTCTTTCTTTCTTTCTTTCTTTCTTTCTTTCTTTCTTTCTTTCTTTCTTTCTTTCTTTCTTTCTTTCTTTCTTTCTTTCTTTCTTTCTTTCTTTCTTTCTTTCTTTCTTTCTTTCATTTTTAAATTGCTAAATTTGAACACTAACAACAGCAAGGTTGTAAGTTTGAATCCCAAGCAGGGTTGCCAGGTCTGTGCAACAAATGTAGCCCAATAGCCTGCCAAAAGCATCATTAGGCCAAATGTTCCACCGAATTTGTAAGTCTTGGGGTGTTTTGGGGGTGTTTGAGCAACCGATATCTTATGTACATGGGTGGAAATCAACCCACGGAGGGAAAAAATTTACCTGGGGCAACAATTTAAAAGTAGCCCAATTTCGCAGGAAAACCACGGACTTGGCAACACTGATCCCAGGGAAAGCACAAACTGAAGGCAAAAACAGCACTTTGGATAAAAATGTGCACAGGGTTATTATAGTTGTTGTTATAGTTATTAAAATTGATTTTTGATTTTGTAAAAAAAATTCACGCAATTATTTTTTCAATTTATATAGTTTTGATTTAGGTTTTAGTTTTTTGATTTAATTTTTAGGGTTATAATAATAGTTTTGAATTTTAGAATGTATTCATTATTTTATTTGGAATTTTATTCAGGTTAGTTTTTACTATCAGTGTCAGTTTTATTTTTTATGTTCTAGTTTTGTTTTAGTTTAGTATCAGTGTCTAGCACATTTTCATGTTTAATGCTTTTAACGTTTTCAGTAATTGAATTAAAGGTGACATAAAACATAAATATTAGATATTATTTATAAAAAACGTAAACTTAAAAAGAAATGTTGTCTTGGCAACTTACTGAAATAAAATAAGTTTAATTTTAAAACTATTGACAAATGTACCGAAAATGACAAAAAGAAATTAAAATTAAAATTGAAAAAGCTAATAAATAATAGAATAGAATAGAATAGAAATAATACTAAAATAACACTGGAGTTGTAAATGTTTTAAGTTTTGTAATATGCCATGTATCAAAAATCAAAACTTTAAATAATTATGTGGACGTTTTTGAGAGTCATGAAAATGTTGTTTAGTCTTCAGTTCCCTTTCGTCCTAGGAACTCCGACGTGTCGTCGGGGGAGTTCCCTGACGAATTGGGATCACGCTAGGGAGCCAACCGTCTTCGAGAGAATTAAAAACGAGCCAGTGGACATTGGCATGCAAGATTTGCATTCCGCGACCCGCCCACCAGCGCGGGTATAAAAGGCGGAAGTAAACATTGCGCAATGCTTTTTGCTTCGGAGCCGTCCAGTGTGTCTCTCTGTTGAGCTAAGCTGCTGTCTCTGAGAAGTTTTAAAACCAACGAGTCCTCTTTGAAACAAGAAAGGATCCTCGGTGCTGGTGTTACGGTACTGTTGAGCGACCATCGCCTCCCGCGGCCGGCCGTTTCTCTCTTAAAAAAAAAGCTGTTTTAACGGCTGGTACTGGTGGTGAGTGCAACACACGGGCTTGCAGTTTCCCCGTTGTGTTTGCCGCGGTGGTCCCTCTGTGCCTCGGCACATAAAAGAGCATCTTTTTCTGTCTAAAAGAGCAACACGGGCGTTTCGCGTCCTTTTCAGGATGTCGTTTCACCCGTGCGTTTCTGGATGCGGTCGACTTCTCCCTCAGGAGGATGGTCATAAACACTGCCTCACGTGTTTGGGCTTAGGGCACGCTGAGGCAGCGTTTATGAACGAGTCGTGTTCTCATTGCGGGAACATGACTCTGGCGATGCTGCGTTCGAGACTGCGAACCCTGAAATATGGGGGAGTCCCTTCAGAGAATCCCCGATCTAGTTCGTCTGCCGGTTCAGTTCAGCAGACGGCTACTTCGGTGATTCCTGTTGATGAGCGGATGAGGGTTACCGTGCGGAATGTCCCGTCTGGTGAAAGATCCTCACGGGCTTCCCACGCCTCTAGTAGCTCGTTGCCATCAGGTGTCCCGGCGGCGCTTCCGGGACCGCCTCGTGCGGTCCCGTTTGTCTCCTTCGGGGCACCGCCTGAGGATCAGATGTCGATCGTGGCATCGGAGGAAGAGCGGTCATCTTCTGGTGATTACTCAGCGGGTCTACCCCCTTCGGGCGTGGTGGCTGCGGCTGAGCCGGATCCAGAGATGGCCGCTATGCTCGAAAGGGCAGCTGCGAATGTCGGGCTCGTCTGGAACCCTCCGCCGGGCCCCGAACCTTCACGGCTGGATGATTGGTGTCTCGGAGCAGGCCGTGCTGTTGCCCCGCGGCCTGCTCCAGTACCATTCTTCCCTGAAGTGCATGAGGAGCTTAGGAAGTCTTGGCTGGCCCCCCTTGCGACCAGGCGTAGGCAACTTCGCTCCTCCTTCCTCACCACTCTCGATGGCGGAGCAGCACGCGGGTACGAGGGAATCCCCCCAGTGGAGCGGTCGGTTGCGATGCAATTGTGTCCTAAGACCGCTTCCTCCTGGCGGGGTGCCCCTTCACTCCCCTCCCGCGCCTGTAGGTTTTCCTCTGGTCTGACCAGGGATGCCTACATGGCGTGTGGAGACGCTGCTTCCGCCCTGCATGCCATGGCGCTGCTGCAGGTCCACCAGGCCAAAGCACTCCATGACATGCAGGAGGGTGGTCTCGACCCGGGATTGCTGCAGGAGCTGCGTGCGGCGACGGACCTCGCCCTCCGGGCGACGAAAGTCACCGCACGTTCCCTGGGTCGAGCGATGTCCACTTTGGTGGTCCAGGAACGCCACCTGTGGCTCACCCTTGCAGATATGTGCGAAGCTGAGAAGAACAAGCTTCTCAACTTCCCCATATCTCAAGGGGGCCTCTTCGGCGACGCGGTGGAGAGCTTCGCCCAAGAGTTCTCCACCGCCCAGAAGCAGTCAGAGGCGATACGGCACGTCCTGCACAGGAGGCGGACTGCTGCTGGTCCGTCCTCTGTGGCCGTAGAGCCTCCGGCTGCTCGTCGCCGAGGTCGCCCTCCCGCGGCCGCTCCTCCTTCAGGGCAGCAGTCCAACCCTGGAGGCCGGAGGTCTGATCGTAAGAGGGCGCCAAGCCCGCCCAGACGCCACCCGCCCCTTCCAGTAAAAAGAAGGGCGGGAAGCGTCCCTGAGACGGGCGACCTGGTCGAGGTGCTGGATCCTGCTCTTTCGGAGGGTGCCCCTGCACGCCTCCTTCCCCCGGGGGAGGGCCGGGTGGAGAATCTTTCTTTCCTTTCTGTTTCTGTTCCGCCGCTGGCCACTCAGTCAGCGGTACCCACATTTTCAAAAAAAGAGCAGTTTCTTCTTCCTCCTCCAGGTCATCCACGGCCGAGACTGGTGGGCACACAGTCTCCCCCTTCCAAGAGGCCCAGAACGGCAGCGTGTGCCGCCCCCGAGCGCTTACACCCCCGTTCCCCTCTTCCCAGTTTACGGATAGCAGTGACGCAGCCCCAGCTGCGTCACTCCGGTCTGTGGCTGGGCTCCGAGGCGCAGAGACCGGTGCACGAGGAGGCAGGGCCTCGTTCCTCGTCTCTCCCCCTCCCTTCGCCATCGGGCAGTCCGCAGCAGAAGGCCCACGAGCCTTCTCTGCCGCCTGCTCTTCGGTGGAAGCAGGTTGGTGTCAAGCACGCCCAGACCCCGCTCTTGGTGGCTACAATGCCACCAGACCCGGGTCCCTGTCTTCCACCTCGCTGCCCCTCCGTGGGTACGCCGGTGGTCCGAGTGGGTTCATTGGGGCGATACCTGGAGGCATGGTTAGAGCTTCCGAGTCCGTCCTGCTGGCTCATCCGCACCATTCGGTTCGGCTATGCAATTCAGTTTGCACGCCGGCCCCCCAAGTTCAGCGGCATCCACTTTACCCGTGTGCGGTCGGTGGACGCCCCTGTCTTGCGGAAAGAGATCGATGTCCTGCTGGCGAAGGACGCGATCGAGCCGGTCCCTCCTGCCGAGATGAGGTCCGGGTTTTACAGCCCCTACTTCATTGTACCCAAGAAAGGCGGTGGGTTACGACCAATCCTGGACCTGCGAGTCTTGAATCGGGCCCTGCACAAACTCCCGTTCAAGATGCTCACGCAGAAACGCATTTTCGAATGCATCCGTCCCCAGGATTGGTTTGCAGCGATCGACCTGAAGGACGCATACTTCCACGTCTCGATTCTTCCTCGACACAGACCGTTTCTTCGGTTTGCTTTCGAGGGTCGGGCGTATCAGTACAAAGTCCTACCCTTCGGGCTGGCCCTGTCACCCCGCGTCTTCACGAAAGTCGCGGAGGCGGCCATTGTTCCCATGAGAGAACAAGGCGTTCGCATCCTCAACTACCTCGACGACTGGCTAATTTTAGCTCACTCGCGAGATGTTTTGTGCGATCACAGGGACATGGTACTTCGGCACCTCAGCCGGTTGGGGCTTCAGGTCAACCGGGACAAGAGCAAACTCTGCCCCGTGCAGAGGATCTCTTATCTCGGTATGGAGCTGGACTCGGTCGCCCGGACTGCGTGCCTCACAGAGGAACGCGTCCAGTCAGTGCTCACCTGCCTCAGGTCTTTTCGAGGCAGGACAGCGGTTCCACTGAAACAATTTCAGAGGCTCCTGGGGCATATGGCAGCCGCAGCCGCAGTAACGCCGCTCGGCCTGTTACATATGAGACCGCTTCAGCGCTGGCTTCACGATCGAGTCCCGAGGTGGGCGTGGCACAGCGGCACGTTCCGGGTCAAAGTGACCCCACACTGCCGCCAAACCTTCTCCCCGTGGTCGGATCCTGTGTTTCTACGGGCCGGAGTGCCCTTAGTCCAGGTTTCCAGGCATGCTGTGGTTTTCACAGATGCCTCTGCCACCGGGTGGGGGGCCACGTACAACGGGCATTCAGTTTTCAGGTCTGTGGACGGGGCCTCAACTGCATTGGCATATCAACTGCCTAGAGTTGCAAGCAGTACGCTTAGCCTTGCGTCGCCTCAGAGGGGTTCTCAGACACAAGCACGTACTGGTCCGTACGGACAGCACTGCGACCGTTGCGTACATCAACCATCAAGGTGGTCTACGCTCCCGTCGTTTGTCGCGACTCGCCTCCCACCTCCTCCTATGGAGTCAGAAGCATCTGAGGTCGCTTCGTGCCATTCACATTCCAGGGGAGCTCAACCGTGTGGCAGACGAGCTCTCACGGTTGCCTCCCCTGCCAGGAGAGTGGCGACTCCATCCCCAGTCGGTCCAGCTGATTTGGAGTGTCTTCGGAGTCGCACAGGTGGACCTGTTTGCCTCTCCGGACACGACCCATTGCCAGTGGTTTTACTCCCTGTCCGAGGGGACCCTCGGCACGGACGCCCTGGCTCACAGCTGGCCCCGGGACCTGCGCAAGTATGCGTTTCCCCCAGTGAGCCTTCTGGCACAGACACTGTGCAAGGTCAGGGAGGACGAGGAGCAGGTCCTTCTTGTGGCGCCGTATTGGCCCACCAGGACTTGGTTCACCGAACTCTTGCTCCTCGCGACAGCCCCTCCTTGGCCGATTCCTTTGAGGAAGGACCTTCTTTCTCAGAGATGGGGCACTCTATGGCACCCGCGTCCAGACCTCTGGAAACTCCATGTCTGGTCCCTGGACGGGACGCGGAGGTTCTAGGTGGTCTACCACAGGCTGCGAGACACCATCACTTCCGCTAGAGCCCCCTCGACGAGGCGCCTCTACGCGTTGAAGTGGAACCTGTTCGTCGATTGGTGTTCCTCCCGTCAGGAGGACCCCCGGACTTGCCCGATCGGTGTCGTGCTTTCCTTCCTGCAGGATGGGTTGGAGCGGAGGCTGTCCCCCTCCACCCTCAAAGTGTATGTCGCAGCGGTAGCCGCGCATCACGATGCAGTGGAAGGTAAGTCCCTAGGGAAGCACGACCTGGTCATCAGATTCCTTAAGGGTGCCAGGAGGTTAAATCCACCTCGTGTTTCGCACCCTGTACCCTCTTGGGACCTTGCTCTGGTACTTAGAGCACTTCAAAGTCCCCCCTTTGAGCCTTTACTGACGGTAGAGCTTAATATCCTGTCCATTAAGACGGCGCTCTTGTTGGCATTGGCCTCTTTCAAGAGGGTCGGGGATCTGCAGGCTTTTTCGGTCGACGAATCGTGCCTAGAGTTTGGGCCGGGCCTTTCTCACGTTGTGTTGAGACCCCGGCTCGGATATTTGCCCAAGGTTCCTACCACTCCCTTCGTGGACCAGGTAGTGAACCTGCAAGCTCTGCCCCAGGAGGAGGCAGACCCAGCCCAGCCTCTGTCCCGTCCGTGCCCTGCGGGTTTATGTTGACAGAACGCAAAGCTTCAGAACCTCAGATCAGCTCTTTGTCTGTTACGGAGGCCGGCAGAAGGGGAAGGCCGTCTCCAAGCAGAGGTTAGCCCACTGGTTAGTGGATGCTATCACCCGAGCATATGAGTCTCTGGGTGAGCCTTGTCCTCCCAGGCTGCACGCTCACTCCACTAGAGGTGTTGCCGCTTCCTGGGCTTTGGCTCAAGGCGCCTCGCTGACAGACATCTGTAGAGCTGCGGGCTGGGCGACACCTAACACGTTCGCTAGGTTCTATAGCCTTCGTGTGGAACCTGCTTCCTCCCGAGTTCTGGCTGCGGCCAGTGGGTCGAGGGAATAGGTTGTGTCGGCTTGCTACGCCACTCCGCCTCAAACAGCGGATACGTGCGTTCTTTGCTCCGTATGGCGCCCTACTTTGGTGAGCCTCGTGAGTTCCTCCTTCACCCCTCCGGTGCTGGGCGTGGCGGAGCGCCCGGCACCAGGTCTGCTACCTCTAGGTAGGAGCTGCTAGTAGACTGGGTGCTCCAGTGGTTTCTATTTGTGACCCATGAGGCCACGTGCAGTTCAGCCGTGTCTTCCCCTTGACGGACTCGTTCGTCGTCCCTGTTGAGTACGCTCCCACTTCCCTTGGATTGGGACTACCTCAGGGACTGCCATATGTTTCACTATTCCTTCGGGCTAGTACATATGTGTATTCCTGGCCTTCCTCAGTCAGGCTGGGGCTTCCGCAGCGTTCCCTCCTCTCTTGAGGGAACGCTTTCCCAGTGTTATCCAATATCCACTGTGCGGGTCTCGCGGAACAGCAGTGTGTTTCCCGTGCTAGCTCCCGCAACTTATTTCAAGAAACTGCCGCAGGGTAGCTTTGCCGGGCGCTGGAAGGGGCCAGCACCATGGCGTTTTATTAGGGATCCCAATTCGTCAGGGAACTCCCCCGACGACACGTCGGAGTTCCCAGGACGAAAGGGAACGTCTCGGTTACGTATGTAACCCTCGTTCCCTGAGTACAGGGAACGGAGACGCGTCGTCCCTTCGCCATGTTGCTGTACCTTCGCGGAGGACTGGACACTGTTCGGCTCCTCAGCGAAAAGCATTGCGCAATGTTTACTTCCGCCTTTTATACCCGCGCTGGTGGGCGGGTCGCGGAATGCAAATCTTGCATGCCAATGTCCATTGGCTCGTTTTTAATTCTCTCGAAGACGGTTTGCTCCCTAGCGTAATCCCAATTCGTCAGGGAACTCCCCCGACGACACGTCTCCGTTCCCTGTACTCAGGGAACGAGGGTTACATACGTAACCGAGACGTTTTTTGATTTTTATTATATTATGTTGTATTATTACATTTTTTATTTTAGTTTAATGTAATTTAGTTTACTTTCAGTTTTTTACAGTTCCACAGTTTATTATTATTTTCATTTAATTATTATTTTTCACAGTTTATTATTATTTTATATTCAGTAAGGTTAGTTTAATGTAATTTAGTTAATCTTATTTTTTCCCAGTTATGTATTTATTATAGTATTATCTGTTTGTTTGTTTATTGGTATCTCTTAAAGATCTTCTTTAATTAGTTTTCATTAACAATAACAACAGTTCTTCCCTCTTTCTCTCTCTCCCAGGAGAGGACGTGTAATATAGATGGGATGTGTTTTGCCGATGGAGACTCCAGCCCTTCTGTTCCGTGTCTCCTGTGTAACTCCACGGCCTCCAAATACACCTGGTCCATTAATCAAGGTAAACGCAGTCGATTTGAAGTCAAACCGAGATCTTACGGCAATAGCTCACATTATTGAACATGATCTGTACTTCTTACAATCACACAGCACACCATTATGCTACAAATAAAATTTCTAAACAGTCTAAACAGCCATTGGACGCGACCCAACAACCTTCTACGGCACAGTCCAATTGAAATCTAATTTAGTGCTAATAAAGACGAATCCATTCAAAAAGATCTAAAATACGCGCTGTGGTCTAGTATTTCATAACATGCTACAGATGCATTGAGCCATGATGTTCATATGGCAGATGTAGGTTCGAATCCCACCCCTGCTCTAAAAGAGTCCTTTAAAATAAAGAAGAGCTGTTTAGACTGACTAAATGTGACCTTTACAACATGTGTTTAACTGAATATTCTGCCGTGCAAAGGCAAAAGACCGTTACTTCGTTTTTGGTCAAAAATGAGTTATTGATATTTTTGGCACATTCAAGACCTCCTTATCTTGAGTCAATTCAGTAGTTTTTTCGAGAAAATAATGGGTTGTCTTAACGGTAACTTCCAAAACCCCATGTGAAACCAAGGCAGAACACCGTAACACCAGTTACCGCTCTTTGGCTTTGTTTTGGAACGCTCATATTGAGTTACTCTGCCTTTGTTTAGACGCGCGTCAATATGAAGTTGATGTGCCGGCGTTCTATCAAATAATGCTACCTATCAGATTATAGCTATGGCGTTCTGCCTTTGTTTTTCTCTCCATTAAAATTGAAATTACAATGTAGCCTGTGTACTTTGTACAGCTGTAGCACCATTAACACAATCATTATAGTAACGCCTGTATAAAATCTAGTGATCATGGCATTTATTATATTTTCACTATCTGACTGTGAAAGTATATGCGTCTTTCAGATCCACCGCTATAAACCAGTCCCCGGGTCGAATGTGTGCAAGGATCTGTTTTATCATGATCATTTTGAACGTGCGCTTAGCACGCCTTGTGCCACTCTGTACCAATTGAAGATACTCTTTATTGCTATGGAGGTATTTTGTCATGTCCAATGTATTAATAATGCCACCAGAATGCAACCAAAGCACAGGATAGCAATAAGTAGATGGCTGAGTAATTGTAAATCATATAAAATAAATGCCATGATCACTAGATTTTATACAGGTGTTGCTATAATGATTTTGTTAATGGTGATCAGCAACCAAATATTGATAATGTGGAAGTTACTGCCTTTTGCCTTGGCGTGACTTCTCTGTTTTTGCTGACAATACAAAGGCAGAGTACAGTAACTTTAAAATAGCGGTCAAAAGTCAAGTTTGAGCTCAAGATTTTTTTATGTTGATAATTTTCATTACTAAAACATCTATTTGCCAGATTTACAGTGTCCTACCTAGAATTAATTTGGCAGGACAACTAAAAATCTTTAAAGCCATTTTTCACACTCTAGCGAGGGCACCTTTGTAGGGCAGTATTGTGTGAGGCATTTACTGTATCCTTCATTATCAAACTATAAAAGGAAGTAGGGGAGATCTGAAAGGATGTGCTGTCTTGCTATTGCTTTGAGTATGTTTGAAGTTAAAAGCTCACCGCTTTACTAACAGATTTTATTACAGCAGCTAAACAGAGACGTTATGTGGCGAGTCAGCTGGAATATGCTAGCTGTGAATTTCAATTAGCTGACATTACATTTCCGGATTTTACAGCGTTGCAAAAAATGAAGTCATAAACTTTAGTTTTGGTTTTATAATCACACTGAGAAGACATCATGTAGTGATGTATAATATTTCATTGGGTTCTTTTAAATACTGTTTTGGTCTCAGTAGATGACTTTTGCAACACTGGAGGATGTTTATATGACATTGATGAAGTTTTGGACGTTAGTATGGCAAAGAGAACTGAACTGTAGTGGATTTACTTCAGTTAAGAGGTGTTGTTGAGTGATATAAAGTGGTGTAAATGTGAACCAGATTTTACTGTGGTAAAACACTCTGAGTCTGACACACACCCTCACGTGTCTTATTCATTTTATAAAATGGCAATAATCTCAATAAACAATTCTGCGAAATAATGTTGTGTTTTCACAAATGTGTATGTTTATTATATTTAAGAATGTATGATTAATAATAGAATATTATTATTATCATTATTAAATAATAATAATATAATTGTATAATATATTAATATTCAATATTTTTTAATAATTTTATTTTAGTAATAATAATAATAACAATAATAATCATGGTTATTGTTATTATTATATAGCACAAACTGTCTTTTCTTCTAATATTACCACCATCATTAATAATAACAATAGTAATTTATTATATAATATTAACTAATATTATGTTATGTTATAATAAATTATTTTACATTATACTTTTAATATTAGACATTTTAAAATGTATTAATAATTATTGCTTTCATTTTAATAACCATACTTAATGACCATATATAAAAAATAATAATATAAAATGTTATGTTATATCAATATTAAATATATTTCCTAATATATTTGTGTTAATAATTATTATAGAAATAATAATGATTATGGTTATTGTTGTTATTATTGTATAGCATAAACTCTCTCTTCTTCTACTACTACTACTACTACTACTACTACTACTACTAATAATAATAATAATAATAATAATAATAAAATATTATTATTGTTATTTATTATATATAAAGGTAATATTATATTGTATTAAATAATATTGTCTTATGTTATATTAAATTATTTTACATTTGTACCTTTAATATTAGATATTTTAATATTTGTTTATATTATAATAATTGCTGTTATTATTATTATTATTATACAGCACAATCTCTCTTTTATTAAAAATATAGTTTTCTGTTTTATAGCATTTTAATTAAGATGTATGAGCCTTTTTGAAAAAGACCAACTGCACAAGTCCTATTTAAGAGTAAATTGGAATTGGTTTTACTAGGATTTTAAAAATGGCAAAACAATTGCACACACAAGCAACAACATTACACACACACACACGCGCATGCATGCACACACACAAACACACCAAATGTCGATTTCTTTGGGAATCATGTTGCATTTCATTTCAGCAAAACTCCCTCTTCTTTATCCACACATTCCAACTTACTGATTCCACATGGGGAACTATCCACGATACATATTGTCACTATCCAGGATACGTATTGTTGGATTTTTGTATTGCGATATATTGTGGCACAATATATTGTTACTCCCCTAGTACAGCGAGAACTGCCAGTAAACATGCGTCTGTTTCCCTGCACTGAAAATGAGGTCCGGACTGATGCTATCTGAAGACAACACACACACCACACATTCAGCTTGCAGGAACATTACACCCATTCACCTCACACCCACTTATCTTCCTTCTAGTTATTTCCCTTGTGCTTCTGCCATGCCTTTTTTTCAACATTCTGTGGCAAAATTGAGAGTCCATTCATTCAGACAAATTAAATTTAGCCGAGATGATCATCAAGAAATGTAAATGTTAAGTGATTCAAATGAGCATTTTTATTGCAGCCGAACTGTTGTATAACTGAGGAAATTGCGAAAAATGTACGTAACACCATTTTGAAACAATTATCATGTTTGTTTTTTTTACTTGGTTTGCATGTTTGCATTTATAAAATAGCAACAATATGTTAAGCTGAATTTTATCATGTTATTATGCATTGGGTGTGTTTACCTTATGGTGTCAGAGCAGATTTATGGATCCAATTTGATGTTAGTTGACATTTCCCAGCCAGAAACACTCATATGGGCCTACATCATGCTGCTCGAGAATGAGATTTTGAATATGAGTGACATACTGGGGCAGAGAATGCTTTCATATTCCAAGATCAGGGTTGGTTTATTTTCTATGGTTCTGTTGTGGATAATTGCATGACACTTAAGATGGATATTTTTGCTCCACGTTGCGATTTTTGTCAAGTTTTTTAAGAAACAAGAAGCGGGAAACAACCGTCGGAAACGAATGCATGATGCTTTAAATCAGTTTTTTTATACCACGAATGTCATCATGCCAGATATTGCAAAAACATATTTTCATTTTGTGCCTGTTTGTTCCATGTGAGACATTTTTAATATTGCGGTCTAAAAAAACATGGCCAAGAATATCATATAATTTATTTAAAAACAATTTTTTTTCCCAGCTGATGAACAATAAAAACGTTGACAGGTAAACATAATCAATTAACTTTAACTCTTTCCCCACAACCAATTTTTTTTTTTTTTTAAGTTGCCAGCCACCGTCAGCATTTTTGATAATTTTCACAAAAGTGTAATGGCCCCCAGAATATTTTGTTGTATGAATATCTTAACATGCAATTTATTTCATGAAAAGAGCGTTTAAAAAATGCATTATTTTTTCTCAACACTTGAATATTTCATAAAAAAGTTTAATATAAAAACATCATTGTGAACAAAAAGCTGAGAAAATCTGTTATTTTTTTTTTTTTCAAAGACTACAACGTGCATAAGCAATGCTTTTGTCGCATTTTCTGCACCTTTTTTTGCCTGTTTTCATCCGGAGATTCAGTACTCTTTCAGAAGTTGCGTAATAGCAAAGTCCTTTTAGGCAAGTCATGCCACTCGGACGCCATCTTGGCATCGCCTCCGGGCAGCTATTTCGGACTAACAAGACCAGGCTCCCATCTAAATGAATGGGCAGAGAGTCAGAACTGCACTTTCACTGCCCACCGTGACATAAAAACTGCATGTATAGAAACAGCAGTAAAATATGATAAAAATCGCTGAAAAAGTTTGATGACTTTGCCCCAAAATAATGTTTAAAACGCCTTTTCCCCCACAGGTTATACTTTTACTATGCATGTGCAAGGGTTCTCTCCCTCTCTGTCGTGCGCGTGCTACACGGTTTGAAGCACAGTATGTGCGAGCTCTTGCCTGCTCGCTCTAGATTCCGGGAGATTTGAACTAATTTGCGGGCATCAGGGAGCCGCTATCAGTATGGGGGAGACCCCCGGAACTTCCGGGAGACTTAGGATGTCTGATATTTACACAACTCACACATACACTACAAATCAAATCTGCCGCCTTTTCAAACAGTAACGTATTTTCCGCTGTCGCAAACGTCAACTGTGCGCGTGCGTCAGTGGAACCAGACGATAGGCTTAAATGTTTCCCGGCTTGACTGTTAAAAGCAGACGATTGGCTTTCCAGCGGGAGGGGCGGGACATGTGCATACAACCGCCATCTTTAGCTTTACGTGTTTTCCCATAGTTGTATTGAGGATTGAGGAAGTGGCATGTCTCTATATAAATAGTCTCTGGTAATAGTAAATAAAACAGTTATAACACGGAAAGCCAGAAAAATTACGTCAATGGCGGAAAAGTGTTAAAGAGCTTTTCGTTAGCTTAGCAACAAACTAATATAAAGCTACTGGAATCTTACCAAAGGCTTGTGGTCTTAAGGTTCACAACAAGGACAATAACAATAAAGTTTTAATAATCGTTTTAATTCTTAAAATAGGAAATCCACGCCACAACTATAACGATAAGGACCAAGGAATGATAACGTCGGAATCACTTTCAAAACATTTTGTTTTTCAGCTGGTGAATGACAAGAACATTGACAGCCAATCAGAATCCATCCTGCTTGATAGAGCTCAAGCTTTTAAAGTGGCAGTTGACAACCTGCAGCGCATGCTTATAATAAACAGAACTTTATCATATGTTGGCGTGGAAGTCTATACAGTTATCTTTATAGTTATCGTTCTTGGTGTGAACGGCCCTTATAAAATATCATCTGGCAACTGAAGCGATTCCTTCACAGTATTCTTTCTTGAAATTCCCTTCTCATTTCCGCAGCTAATCGTCCGCCGACCTTCCACAAGCCACGGGACGGCCTGCAGACCTTTGTAGGGGAGAATTTTGTGTACCAATTCACAGCCATGGACCCTGAGGGCTCGGCCCTACTCTTCCAGCTGGAGACGGGGCCCCCAGGGGCCTCAATTTCCCCGGCCGGTCTCCTCATCTGGAAAGTGCACGAGGAGGAAACGCACAGTTTTCAATTTACTGTGTCTGATGAGTGTGATGCCCGGAGCAGATTTACCGCGGAGGTGAGAGACATTGAGAGATTGATGCCTGACTGATTTTTATGTTTTGGACAGAAATGAATTTCTATGAAACATGACGAAAAATTTAGTTATGTAAATAATAATGTTAGTTTTGTAATAATGATCCAAGCCTCTTCTGGGATGTCTTAAAGGAACAGTTCTCATAAAAATGGATGTTGTTCCAAACCTATAAACTGTTATTTTGTTTCTAACAGATCATTAAGTTGAAGTGGAGAACTGGATCAAATCAAAAAAAAAAATAATGTATAAATAAAAAATGAAATGAAATAAAATAAAATAAAATAAAATGTATACTATAGTGGCAGAACAGTGTTGCATTTTCAGGAACAAGATACTTTTTTCTAATGAGCAGAGTTGTAGTATTACAAAATGTTACATCACTGCATTTTTGTCATATTGAATTGTGTGAGTTGAAGCAATAATGGAATATCCTCTCAAAAACTGTTTCCTCCCTCATGTAGCATTGGGAAATCTGATTCATTTTAGTGAATAAGTTTGTTTGTCGCTTTGAATTAAAGTGTCTGCTAAATGAATACATGTAAATGCCAACCTTGTTTTGCATATGATCTCATTCAAAGATAGGTCATTTATTCACAGAAAGATTAAACTAATAATTGAAACCGGACTGGATTATGGTCATGCTTTCATTCTTTAAACAACGAGTGATTTGCTGATCTTAGATGATATTTGCAACTAAAATGCTGCATTTTTGCATATGTACCAAGGTAATACAGTAATATTCTCTGAAGTTCATTTGGAGTCTCATGTATATTCTATACTATATGAATATGGTAATGATTCAGTATCATCCTGCTACCTTCATTTGAGTTGGTATTTAGACTTCCCAGTATGTCAAATATCTTATCACGGCATAAGGACAGCAGCTCTCAGCTACCCGGATTCTCCCGAGTCCTGTTTCACAGCAAGCCGGTGCAACGACTGAAAAACGTCCTCTCCATATCCTTTGAGGGACCTAGACGGCTAACAAGCATCTGCTTCCTGCCTGCTAGCGCTTGTTAAATACTGTCTGAGTTTGAGAGATGCAGTCGTTTGAGAGAGAGAGAGAGAGAGGCTGTATGCAGTCAGCAAGCTTCTTCATATATATATATATATATATATATATATATATATATATATCAGCCTAATCTCATGAAAATGTGTCTCTATAGCATGCATTGTTTATCGTGCAATTTATACCTTAAAATTAGATTTTACATGCATATGATGTGCAGTTTTCGCGGTAGTGCATGATATGCAATTTATTGCGTGTAATACATTAGTTAGTAATACATTAATTTTCCAAAATCTGTCTGTATGTGTACAAATAGATTAAATAAAAAAAAAACATTATGATACAAATTTAGTTATGTAAATAATAATGTTAGTTTTGTGATAATGATCCAAGCCTCTTCTGGGATATATATTTCTATATATGTAATTTTTTTTTTTTTTTTAATGTTTTTAATCCAGCTGATGAACACACACAAACATGTATACAATTCTAATTTGTAATTTAATCAAAATGTTTAAATCAATGTATCATTATGTATTGTAATTATTGATAATAATTAATATGTTAACATGGTAACAAATTTAAATTATTTTAAGTTACAAACTAAGTTATAGTGTTTTAGTTTTATTTCTATTTGCGTTACCTTACAGTTCTGTCCACGTTTCCATGGTTACAGGTGATAGTACGGCCTTGTGGCTGCATGAATGGAGGGACGTGTGTGACTAACATCAAGTATCCAGCGGGCAGCGGCGAGTACCTGTGCGTGTGCCCGGCGGGTTTCCATGGCGACCTGTGCCAGGATGAGCAGAACGAATGCGGCTCCAGTCCGTGTGGAGTCGGAGTCTGTGTAGATCTGGTCGACGGGTTCGAATGCCAGTGTCCTACTGGACTCGCAGGTATATCACAAATTATGTTCCATTATGTTAGATTTTCATTCCTTAACTTTCACATGGAACAATTAAGAGTTTTTTTTCTCACAATATTGCATTGATATCTCCTATCCTTGTATCAGTGTTTTGTATTTGTTAGTGTGTGCATTTTTTCGTATTGATTTCGAAGCAGGTCATCAAAATAGCACAAACTTTTGACTCAGTTTCATTTGTGTTCCAATTATAATATTGTATCTTGCCAAAAAAAAAACAGCTCTAGTAATGACCGGCGAGCTCATTTATTTTCTCCAAGCTTGAAAAGCAGCCGAATATATGTGGGTGAAAAGTAAACAAAAGGCTCAAAAGCAACAAGCACTCTTGCCAGGGAATTTCAGACAAATGCTGAACTGTTGATGTTTTCACACACTGTCTATTATGAGGTTGGTGGTTGAAATCTCTTCACTGGCGATGTATGAATTAGTGTTTCCTGGCTGAAACCAATGACTGCTGTTGCTTGAAGTTGAAATGAAAAGCTTTCCTGTCAGGACTCAAGCTATTTTTTTTTACCTTGGTGTTTTTTAAGGATGCTCAGCATATATCGAACCAGGTCAGAGGAGTTTGTCCATTTCCATTAATGGCAATGCATGCGTGAGATGAACAGACACTGCTGATTGGATGAAAGTTTGTGTTTTGCTGCTGCTTGTAACGCTTTGGGCCTTTCCAGATGGTTTGGACATTATTAAATATCCCCTTCAAACACACTTCTAAGAGAAGCCACAAACAACACAAATACAAATGAAAAAATGGACGAATGCCCAGCAGCTACTGAACCCACACAGAGGAAAGAGTATCTGTATGCTATTCTGCTACTGGGAGTAGTAAACAGGCCAAAACACAGTGATGAATTGGTCCAGAAATGTTTTATCTTTGCTGAAAGCAGTGCTTGGTATGGACTCCTGATGTTTTAGCAGAGGATAGAAGTGGAGGAAATGATCGTCATTCTCTAGAAACAATGCTTCACTCTATTTTTTTCATTTGAATTTCAAATGTGCTTTATATTTGGTTAGCACCAAACTTCTGTATCTGAGAAGTGTGTTTGGACACAAAGTTTAACTTTGAATAAGGGTTATCAGATAAAAAGCCATTTTTTTAGGTCTGAAGTGTACCATTGACTTTAAATGCTATTGTTCTTCACAGTGACAATAATAAACGAACATTATCTACATGCATATGAATCAAGATATATTAGCCAACATGTTAGTTGATTCAGGAATATGATTGACGCAAACTTGACTTTACAATTATGGTGGTTGTTTGGCAATTGCTATGTAGTCACTATATCATAATTTAAGGACAAGTAACTACAGCAGGTTCAAAAAATAAGATAATAATAAATAACCTGCGTTTTAAACGCAGTATTTTCGGTAATGTGTATTTGTGCCCCGCCAATGAAAATAGTTCCAAAGTCAAAGCAGAAATTTACACTTTTCTGAGCAACACTCATCGTTCTTGAGCGAATCACTGTGTTTGTATGAATCGATTGAGTGAATGATTCAATTACTTACTGTTTAGTTTCTAAAAGAATCACGCTGCGTCCGAAATCGCGTACCGTCTGAGTAGGTTCTACATTTGAATTTACTTTGTGACTGTTAAAAGAGTACGCTCTATATAGTGTGAATGTGTGTAGTATGATTGAAATTTGGACATACTAGATCCGCCATGTTGTTATTGTCACATGACCTACCAGCGTCAGTTGTGTTGCTTCACCTCCATTCATAAATCCTCTCCCATGGCCTCATGGGAATGTAAAGTGTCCATCGAATGCTCACTTCAGAATCTTGCCTGAATTAGTAGGTCATCAGGGTACTTTTTGCCCACAGTTTTTTGAATACTATGTATTTGGACATTCTACTCTGTTGGCGTAATGTTTTTTGCATATAGTAGGGAAGGTTTTTATTTCAGACACATAGTCAGTGTTTTGAACAGATTGTGAATGATTTAGTTATAAACGCATTAAAGGTGCTGTCACATTTACCATTTTTGCAGGCAAAATTCAATCATTCCCATATGAATCCACAAAAAATTTTCATGAGGGCTAATTATTTCTGTACGCAGATTTTGCCTGGAATTTTGCAATTGTGACCACACATTAAATTTTCGTTTGTCAATTATTCAGATTTTTTTTTTAAACTAATCTGTTGAATGAGTTACTCTTAAATCCACTTGTCGCCACCTACTGGAGAAAAGATGTAACTTGCAGAAAGAGTCGCTACAAAACCCACAACACAAATACACAGACGTACGAAGTCCCTAAAGAGACACGGGGGTGGAAAAAATATATTTCAAAGCCTTTACTTTCTCTCGCGAATGTTTTTTGATCCCCCGAAAAACCTTGTGTTCGCTCGCAAACGTTTTGCAAGGGAATCTAAAGTTTCAGATTCAGATCTGTACAGACGCATTTATTGCTAATAATAATTATAATAATAATATTTGTTTTCTGTCCATAGGTGTCACATGTCAGGATGATGTGAATGAGTGTGTGAGAGGGCCATGTTTTCCTGGAGTCAGATGTATTAACGGATTCGGCTCTTTCAGGTGTGGCCCCTGCCCTCGGGGCCTGGAGGGAGATGGTATCTCCTGCAAAGGTAAGAACCCTATATTTCTGCCTCTTAAGTCTGCCTCTGAAAAAAGAGCAAGAACCAAGTTAAACAGTGCCAAACTAAATATGACCCCAGCTTTGTTGCACATACAAAAAGGGGAAAAAAGAGTTTTCTTTTCTTGTTTTACGTTTACCCACAGAGGCCAAAGCAGCACAATCCTGCAGTTCTACCCAGGGTTTACTTTAGGGAACACAGGGCTTTTCAATTCAAAGCATCAAAGTCTCAGTTTGAGAGCTTCTCTGTATAATATGCTCACAGAACTGCCAAACAGAAGTTAAAATAGTGTATTGCATTAAAATAACAGCTACATATTTTGTCTTGACATTTTAATCTTTTTCTATATTTTTATTAACTCATTTTTAAAAATGAAATAATTAAGAATATCATATAATATATAATCTTTAAATATATTTTATTTAAACATTTTTTAGTTAAGACTAAAAATGTGTAATCACTAAAGTGGCTATTAATACATTCATAATACAAATCAGATATTGTAGAAGAATAAAGCTTAATTAAAAGACAAATTCTTGGTTTTTCAAATGAAAATATGTTTGAAACATTTGAATATATGTTAAATAATGATTAGGATGTGTGCAACATAAAATAAAAATGATGTATCAAATTATTTACTTAAACAGTCTCTTAAAGGGATAGTTCACCCAGAACTGAAAATGTTGTCATCATTTACTCACCCATATGTTGTTCCAAACCTGAATGAGTTTCTTTATTCTGTTGAACACAAAATAAAAGATTTATTCAGGTTTGGAACAACATGAGGATGTGTGAATGATGACAGAATTTTCCTTTTTGTGTGAACTATCCCTTTAAGTGACTTGCCTATTTAAATAAATGTGAAATACATTTTTATTTTATGTTGCACACATCCTAATCACTATTTAACATTTATTCTAAAGTTTTAACATATTTTCATTTGGAAAAACCAAAAAGTTGTCTTTTAATTAAGCTTTTTTCTTCTACAATATCTGATTTGTATTTAAGAACAAAAGTTTTATTCACAACGACTGCCTGGCATGAGGGTATTGTCCTCTTAAAGCGGGAAAGAGGAACACAATACCACTTGACATTTTTTAAGTAATTAAATAAAAACATTAATTTAAAATGCAATGTGTTGGACATGAATACAAACATATCAACTCTGAAATCTACTGTTATTGAGTCTCTCATAAACCATAGGGCCTTAAATCTCAGTGATTGTTTGGTTTTGTTATACGAAAAGATACATTGTGTTGGTCTCTGCACTGCTGCTCAAGGGGCTTCTCACAGCTGGTTTCCATCTTCCTCTATGCGCTTTGACAAAATGCTCTGCAAATGTCTTTTGACTGTAATCTGCAAGCGATGAACCCTCGTTCACAGGAGCCCTGTGTTCACGTTTTCCCCCATCAGGGGGACAGCGATTTGATGACTTCTTCATCCAGGCCCGGGCCGCTATTACAAACACAATCTGTGTGATTTCAGAATGCAGAAATACAACAGAGCAGAGAGAGCTGGATCTGCCGACCCGCTTTGATTATGACCAGCAGAACTGCGGGTGGGAGAGCAATACAATCCAGATGGCAAAAGATAGTTATTCACCCTGTGCATGCATGGACACTGTGCCAGACTCTGCTCTTGTCCAGAGATAATTGCTAAAACATCCCCTCTGTAGTTTCCATGTGGAGAGAGAGAGATGGAGTGAATTTCGAATGTCTCAGGTGTGCGGATTCTCTGACAAGCTGAAGAGATGACAGCCTCAAAACTGAAACTCTTCCTTGAAGAACACTTCAGAGCGGTAGAAATTGCTAGGCGGTTGTTGTATCAAGCCGGATATGGCACAATATGGCACAATCAGTTTTGGAAAATGGGGAAAATAGAGCCAAAAAGATCTTCAATCAAATTTTCTTTTCATTCTCCAGAGGAAGCCGAAGTGAAACTCAAACCACAAGGACTGTGGTCATCCATCAGATACTGTATTGCGCAGAACATATTGTATTAGAAAACAAAAACTTTAATTAGGTTATAATTTTTCATACCCATGTGGTAACATTTGCAGCCTTTTCAAAGGTGAATAAAGTTATTCTATTTTCCTTAACAACAATATGCACAATAACCCCGCTATGGAAGCTTGTTTTTCTCAGAATTGTGAGATAAACTCGCAATTGCAAGTTATAAAGTCAGAATTGCGTGTTTGAAACGCACAATTGTAAGATATAAAGCCCAATTTAGAGGGAAAAAAATACTTTTTTCTCAGAATTCTGAGTTTATATCTCACAAATTTGACTTTATAACTTGCATTTGCTAGTTTACATTTCACAATTCAGATTTTTTTTCCAGAATTGCAAGTAAAAAAGTGAGAATTGCGAGATAAAAAGTTGCAATTACCCTTTTTTATTTTTTATTCAGAGGCGGAAACAAGCTTCCATACCTCTTTTTTTATTAAACTTGTGTTCTTCAACTTGAACTTTTTTTTTCATGTGCATTTCACAATCCCAGGCAGTAGTACACTGTAAACCCGAATAAGTTGGCAAAACTCAAATAATTGGAGGTAATCAGTAACATCATTTTTTATGATAAGTAAAGAAATGTGACGTTTAAGTAAGCAGAACTTGCAGATTTTTATTTTGTAAGCATACATTTTTATTGCTCTTACCTTGAAATATTTTAGTAAGTAAAAAATAATAGTTATCATGTAATCTCAATTTATATATTTTTAGTTGTGGGAACTTGGCTAGCTCTAACTAGCTAATTCAATAAATGCTTCTCTGCTAATTGGTGACACAATGCTTTGATAGCATCACTATAGCATAGCATTTGCTGAATGAGTACAGCAATATAAAAAAAATTAACATACACTTCTCCACCCCCCCCCCCCCCCCCCCAAAAAAAAAACCCAACATAACAGAAACTCTTCTAACAAGCAACAAAACATTAAACACTTCTAAATCTCCCACTTAACATTAATCTGGCACAAAAAAACTAAACAAAAACATTATATAACAATTAATTTACATTTTATATAACATTTAATTTTATTCTCCCTTTTGAGTGTCATGGCAAACCATGCTGGGAAATTGAAATCCTAGCCCAGTTCCAGTTAAATTTAAATTTGTCTAAATTAAAAGAAACAAGTTCATAGAACTCAAAACATTGAAACAATTCAACTTTCTAAAAATGTGTCAGTTTTGTCAACTCAAATGAAAAAAGTTCTAAATACTCATAAAAGTTAATTTGATTGAACTAATTTGTATAATTTGAGTTGGCCCTACTCAAACCAATTAATTTATTTAGAGCCTTAGGGTTTACAGTGTACATCATGGGTCCAGTTGTACAAAATTGTCCACAGTTTGCGAGATTAAAATGGGAGAAACAACTTACCCCACTCTCTGTCCTTTATTCTATGCTTGTGGCATCAGTAGCAAAAGCTGTCGAGTTAATTTTGAATCAGTCTTTCTCTCTTTCTTTCATCAGCACCAGCAAGATTGGTCACATTTCGTCCCATCACCTCTCAGGCTGTATCCTCATCCGCGGCTCCCGCGGTGCGGCCCATCAGCAAAATGGCCACCCCCCTTCCTAAAACGACCTCCACTCACCTCTTGACAGAGTCCAACGAAGCTCCAAGCAAGACCTCGGTCACCAAAGCTGCCACCAGCGCGAGTCAGAGAACTGGCAAGTAGTTGTTTCCATTGTTCTGTCTCTACATGTCCACAGATGGCCAGGAAACAAAACCGCGAGGGTTTCGTTTGCAGCCAAATCGCCCACTGCTGGTGTCATGACATTGCAGAAAATGATTCTTTGTCTTTCCCTGACGCAGCGTGATGTCCGTTCAATCCCCCTAGAGTCATTTCCTTTGCTAGGTTTTTTTGTGTTTGTGATGTTCCCAGGAAATGACTTTCCTCCAGCTGCTAAGCACAAAGCAAGACAAGCCCTGCTGGCATGCCTTTGTGCTCACACCTCTTACCCTCTCATCTTGGTATAATGCCTGAAATTAGCGATTCTAATTAGCCATACCGGGCATTCATGCTCTCTGTGAGACTCGACGGAACAAGGTTAGGTAAAGGACGTCTCTCACTCACTATTTCGAAGAGTTATGGTCAAGAGGCACGTAGTCAAATCAGTTGCATAATCCTGTAGAAAATTGAAATCACAAATGAGATCTTTTCAATATACTGTATAATTTGTTTCTTCTGCAATGAGATGCAAATTAGATTTCAAGTTAAGTCTTAAAACTCTAATTATTTTACATTTTAGAGGAGACACTCTAAAAATTATTACTTGTGTCTTTTTCTCTGGGGAAAATCTACAACACGACATGTAAACAATTGTCTCCATTTGCTCTCCATCCAATCTCAATGTTCTTTACCTGACATAACTGAGATGTTAAAGAGATCTCCTGAGAGTTTTGGAAAAGATCTAATGTCTCATTGTGCTCACATTTTGACATGATACCAGAGTCTGCAATCAATAGGATCTCAATATGAAATCCAACATTTCTCAGCAAATACTTCTTAATCTAAAACTCTTGAGGAGACTGATTACAGTCTTTGATTTGAGTCTTTTAGCAGGAGGGGAAAAAAAACACAAACATAAACTAACATCTCTGTTTGAACCCCTCATTGCTGTCTGAAAGTAACAACTGAGACATTAAAGAGATCTCCTGAGCAAAAATACTGTAGTAATATTATTTTCTTGAGTATTTGGGAAGAGATCTCAAAAATGTCTCACATTTCCATCACATTTGCCAAGACATTGCAGTCTGCACTCAAGAGTAAAATGATTAATATGAACTCTGACATTTCTCATCAAATTCTTGTTGGTTCCATAAACTCTAAAGGAGACACAACTGGGATTACTGGGGTCTTTTTCTCAACAGAAAAATAAAATAACCAGACGTAAACAGAAGTAATCTGACTTAGGCAAACACCAGTTCAATTATTTATGTTAAATCTGGTGTTTTGCATCATGAGACATATTTGACCTGAACACAATTGGGAGTGAGATTCACGATTGGAATTTTGGTATTTTCCTCATACAGACCTGTCAAAGACAAAGATGCGAGAAATAGAGTGCACAAGTCATAAGACCTATGTTTATAGCACTTTGTTGAAAATAGCTCAGGGGCCTAACGATATTTGCTGGCACTGGCACAACAGGCCCCTGGAGGACATCAGTATGGGGAATGTAAATTGGCTTTATGGCTCTGTTCCCTCTCCTCATCTTCACTCTCTTCTCATTTTCACTCCCTCAGGTTATGTCCTCTGGGAGTAAAATGGAAAGATAGAAAGATGAGACATCAACCACAGAGACTGGACGGGGTTCCCAATGGAATATTTGTTCTCTAGCCAGCTTTGCAAAGACATCTTTGCAGCTTTTTGTTTTTATTTTATTACCACACAATCATCTTTCTTCAAAAAATAGTTTTCAGCAATGAAAAAGAGACAGAGATGAGACAGTATTTGCATACAGTAAAAATGTAGGGCTATAAAATGAACATGTATAGCATCATTTTAAGAATTTCAGAATTTAAATTTTCAGATTTTTGATTGCAGACTTTGGTATCTTTGCAAATATGAAAACAGTTTGATAATGTTGAGATCTTAAACATTTTAGATTACTGAAATTCTCAAAGAGAAAAATATGTGAACCAGAATTCATTAATAATTTGTTACCTTCTAATCCTAATTGCAGTCTAAAAGAAACAATAGTGACATTCAAGAGTTCTCATTTTGGATTGTCCTTTTTTATGGAAAGGTGTGGATTGTCTATAATTCACCAATTTAGCACAACGTTTCTCTCACTCTATGCAAAGACCATTTTAATTTTACAAACTCAGAGGGTCAATGTAGACGGGGACGCCGTGTAATTGTTTGGAATTGCTGTCTGTATTTTAAAGGTTATTACCAAATGTTGAAACATTCATTAATAGGATCCCAAAAGAGACTCTTACATTTGAGTTACTGTGTGCTACAAACCCAAAGGTTAAATTTATTCTTGTCATTCTCAGGTACCCTGGTCATCCTTTTGTAAATACTAATTGAAAATGAAATTAGACAGTGTCTCCAATGGCCGTTCGTCCCCAGGCCAGCACTCAAAGCAATTTCAACAATACGTCTCCTTGTCGAATCCTCGTTTGCACTTACCTTTCTTGTCTATGTCATAATTAATGCGAGGAAGGAAATAAAAGGATTGAGATTGAGGACAGGGGATTTGTAAAGTCCACAAAGATTTGCTATCCCATGAGTCATCTTTTCTGAAAGGTAGTTAAGGCCAGAGTGTTAGGAACGGGGACAAATAGCACACTCTGGAAAGACGCTATCGTCCTTAGGAGCACCTCATCTCTTGCTAATACAGTCTTACCGGCTTGCAAATTGCCTGCCATCACACTTATGGAGGAAAATGAGATGGCAAGCAGAGGGGATGCGAGCTGTCACCCCCTTGGCCAATAAATCCCGTCGTTGTCTAAGGGATTTGTGCTGACCTTGCGAAAATGGGACAAAAAGCCCGGGCAATAACCCTTGATATGTGTAATCACAGGGCCGATAAATCTATTTTTAATGGAAGACAGCTGCTAACTCTTTCATCTTTCTCTGCTCCACTGGCAGAGGGCAGGCTTCTTGTTTTATTTGACATGGCACGTGAAGCTCAACAGAACAGGTGCATGCATCTGGGTGATTGTGAGCAAGATGAGGGCGTACTTATTCAAAAAATATGGTGATGTGACCCCCATATACTGCTGCAAAAAACATTTCCCTTGCGCTCCATAAGTGCTCAGATGAGTCTTATAGCCTCTATGTGGTGGAGTAAAAAAGATGTCAGTTTGTTTAGTTGTGTATAAAACTATCGGGTAACTTTTAGTCTCAGAAAATGACGTAAAAATTTCAGGTTATTGCTTCACACCTTCTGACATCAGCACATCTTCCCTTGTGTATGAGCGAGACCTCAGTTTCCCTGCATAGCTAATCCTTAACCAATCTGTTGCGGTTGGGTAACCATTATAGGATATGGAGGCCACGTGAGACTATGAAATTGTTGGTAGGAGTTGAAGTAAAGGTGAAAGCACCGGACGATCCAGAACCCAGAGGGGTTCTGACCGTAAATTCACATCAGTCTCCTTCTAAGATGCTAATGAGTAGGAGTAAAGGCTGACAAAACTTAATGTCCATGCATTCAAAATGTATGGCAAACCTAAAAAAGCAACCATGTCATGTTTCTCCACTGCAGGTTTTCCCAACGGACTAAATATGACATTAAAGTGTGCAAGTAGGCCGTGTTTTCCAGGTGTTCAGTGCATTGACCTCCGGCCACCCTACACTGGCTATGTTTGCGGACGATGTCCACCAGGTTATCACGGCAATGGACGTACATGCACGAAACAATCAAAGCATAGCAGTAAGTACTTTTTGAAACATTGCTGACAGTTCTTCAAATCAATGGAAAGCCTAAATGAGTCAACTGGATTTAATTTTTTTAGTTCAATTATAATATATATAGCTCTTTCAATCAACACAAAACTTAACAATATAACTTTTTCAAAGTTGTTGCATCAACATGAAGTCTTAGATGAATTTTTTAAACAAAGCTAAAATTTAATTTGTCACTGTTTTCCTCTTCAATCCATTCTTAATCCTCCTTGTTTCATCTCCCAAAAGCGCCGAGCTCCAGTAATTAGAGAAAAACATAACGAATAGGAAACAACGCTGTCGTCATCCTCAGAACGCGACAGGTTGATACGGTTGATAACTAAGACCTGGAAACGTCTAATGCTCAGTCATGCACAGGCTGCGGCATGGTGGTTGCTGACCCACAATGTGTTTTTGGCTGACGGGAATAGGGAACAGAAAGAGACAGTAAGGAATTAGGAAAATAATGTGTTAACTCATTTAGAGAGGGGATGAGGATAGGAAAGACAGTAAAGAAGTTTTTTTTTTTTTTTGTTAACAGAGTAAGAGTTTTAGTTCTTTGGTCTTTGATTCTCTTTTTATATTTGAAAAGCAAAACTACCAGACTGCATCTTATCCTTTCTTATCCCCTGAGTACAGTATGTTACATTTCACTCAATGGAAATGTCGTTAGACTTCTTAATCTGTTCTTTTGCTAGAAAAATCCCTCAAATACATTTTCCTATGTTGCAATATCGCAGCACGACGGCAAAAGCCTTCAGAGTTGGGTAATGACTTTTAATGCATTTTCCTTGTGAATGGGCCACTGCTGGAATCATTCCTAATAGTGCCGTTATCAGAAGTGAATCCATGAGCAGCCACAGTGGGAACTAGAAAAGAAACAGCTTCATTCTGATAATTCCCTCATTGTCGCCACATGCGGCCCAGATTCCTACACACTCAAAAACGGCAGTGTGTCTCTATTGTTAGCATTGCGTTTTGTTGTATTGCGTCTTTGTTCCTTGCTTGTGGATGGGGGACAGAATAAATTTTGTTGAGCGGCCAAAGCAACTATATGTTGTTTATGAGTAAATATACCAGCATCACCAAAGGTTTTAAACTAGTATGAGCACTATTTCATCATAACTGCACTTCTGGTGGTCTCATTGTGAAAAAATCTTCAAAGGGCTGTTCAAGATCACCAGAGGATTGTGTTTGAATGATAACTGCAGAATACAGTCAATCTCTTCCTTTCATTTTGGTGTCCTTGTTCTTTTTTGCTTGGTAATAAGCCTTACCGTACCTTGTTGTGGCTGACAAGTAAACTTTTTAAAGCTGAACTAAAAGTATTTACTGTTCATAAGCATGACAATTTGCTTGCCATCTTGCGTAATAAGCTTGTCCTCTCATCTAGCACCCCGCTACTCACCGCAACTGACCCAAGCCAAGAACAACCTACCCCATGTCTCCCACAGTGTTCCCCATCTGCACCTCCCCGTCCTTCCATTCAGGCAACCTCAGAGACGCCTATCCTCACCAGTGAGGACCCCACACCATCAGGCCACCTCTCACATCCCCCACCCACCAACCTTTCCACCTGTTACAGTTAGAGGGGAGTTGGCACTGATGGCGGGACGCACACCCGCCTCAACCAACAGCAGGGATCGACTCCTTTCTCGCTCTCTCAATCAACTCAAAGTTCTTCCAAGTCCAGAGGAGCGAGATGCTTCATTTAAAGTCTCGGCACATGGATTTGCGGGCGTCACGCCTGGAAAGGTCACTTTACCTCACACTTCGAGGCATGTCGAGGCACTGAGGCAGCAATCCAGTCTGGCCACAATTACCCGATCTCGACCTTTGACACCTCCAGACAACCAGCAATCCCTAACAGCAGCTCTAACCTCCCTATCCTTCTCCTTCTCTGAGACTGAGTTATCCGCAGATGGAGGGCTTGGGACTGGAATCCAAGACCCATATGAGACTCAACCACTGCCCCAGGAGAGCTTCACCTACCTTGGTGAACAAAGCAACACCCAATCTCTGGATAACCAACCAACTCTTCAGAACCGTAAACACCAAAGCAAGAGCAGAAATGTGGTTATTTTAGAGGAAAGAAGCTTCACATGTGCAGATGTCCCTTGCTACCCAGGTGTCCACTGTGAGATTGCAGGTGACGGGCAACCTAGATGTGGTCGGTGTCCTTTGGGGTACACGGGAGATGGCCGAATGTGCAGAGGTAATTTTAGATGTATTGATTACTTTTTTTGAGTTTGTCCTGTGAGCCCAAAAATAGAGACTTATCCATCACATACATGGCTGGGCAAAAATTAACTTCTTACACTGTCTGTAGTGTATGAAAATATTGCACTTTTAAGTGTACAACATCACTTACCAGTACCCTAGATATTTATTCCTTATCCACGCCTAAAAGCGCATATTAGTACCTTATAGTGGTATGTACCCTTAAATATACTACTAGGTGTAAATAATGTAGCTAGTCCGATCTGAACTACAATATTTATATAGTAATTGCCAGTTTTATATGCATGGTCAGTGAACAAACTGCAGGCATGCCGTCTGAGTTCTAAACTACGGAAAAGTATGCAGCATGTTGAGTTTTAGACTTACAACTGACAGTAACTGCTGTAAACAATAAGATCATTCCCCGAGCATGCTCTCGGCATGAGGAATAAATGCATTCCTGGAGCTCCATCCCGTGGGTTCATGAACCTGAGGAAATTAGGATCACAGGGTGGAAGAATCACTAGAAACATGTTTGCTATTGTAACCCCATGATATTGCATTACTGTTGAAATTTACTCAACAATGATTACTTATGCATTCATGGATTATTTTCAGGCACTGTTTTCAAAGTATGAATATGGTGTGAACATGCACATAACAGTCGCAGGTGTCTTGCATTGAGCGTTACAAAGCAGATGGAAGTGGATCTAGCTTTTTCATTAAATATGCTGTGAAAGTTACCCAACTATTCAAATCAGCCCTGTAGTTTTCAGAATGCTCGAAGGAAGGACTTGAATTTTAAAAAGCAAGCATGGTAATTATCTAAAAATATAACACTGGCGTCACTTTCACTTTTACAACAACTCACTTTAATTTAAAGTGAAAAGCACACATTTAAAATAGGTACAGGACATAAAGAATCTGTATACACTTGCTTCCTGTGCTTCAGGCCGCAGATGGAGGCAAATATGTGTTTGCGTGTTGATGGAGTGAATCTGACCATGTGTTATTTGTGTTTGCATGCCATTTGTGCCCTCAGCCGTGTGCAGACATGCCTGCGGTAGAAACATGGAGTGTGCGGCCCCTAACACATGTCGCTGCAAGAAGGGATACAGTGGCCCCAACTGCGAAACAGGTCAAAAACAAACACACACTTGTTTATAATATTGTGAATACGGTACGATCAGACACACTAACACCCGTATGGCAATTGTAGAATAATGTAATTTTGGATTTTCACAGCTATCTGCAGTCCAGCCTGTCTGAATGGAGGAAAATGTGTCGCGCCTGATATATGCGATTGCATGTCAGGTTACCACGGAGAGACCTGTGATAGCTGTAAGTATGTATATGTGCTCTTTCCTGTGTTGATGTATTTCCTATTAAACAGAAAGTTCCGACAGGACATATCAAAAGGGCTCGTCTGTTGGCAGTCAGTTGGTATTTACATATTTAGTATTAGACATCTTTATTTGTAAATGCCTTTTGTGTTCAGGAAAAAGACTGAACGTTTTAAATGTGTGTGGGTTAATAGTGTGAACTAGTGTGAAGTAGCATATGAATCTGCAAATATGTGCCGTTTGCCCTTTCCATAAAAAAGCAACTGTGCCAAATAATCTGTGCAGCCTTGATGAGTTATGTGTTAGCTGTTTACTTTGTGTGAAACATGACTGTATTTTGTGTGCATTTGGTCGTATGAATATCCCTGCAGCTCTCTGCAGTTCGCCCTGCCTGTACGGAGGCACCTGCGTGGGTCGAGACACCTGCTCATGTCCCTATGGTTTCGTTGGGCCCAGATGTGAAACCAGTGAGTCCCGATAAATCATGTTTGCTTGGATTTCAGGTGCATGTGGATGTTAAACATGAACTCTTACACCCCTAGTGGTCACAGGAGACATTACTTGTGTTTTGGTTTCAATTACACAGTGGTGTGCAACCGTCACTGTCAAAACGGAGGGAAGTGTGCATCACCAGATGAGTGCGAATGTCTGGCGGGGTGGACGGGACCATCGTGCGAGACAGGTGAGAGTGTGTGTGGTTGGCTCCCAGTGGGACCAATCTCTTCTCACTAAATCCATCATATGTGTGTGTGCTGCTTCCTGGTGGCATTTAGCTGTTGTAGAACCTCTATCTGTTCATTTTTCATTCCGTTCTGGCGGCTCAGAGAAAACACCAGCCATTATTCCAGCCTGATGATAACTTCCTCTCGTCCACCTGAGAGGATTAATTACTAGCCGGCTCAGAGTAAAAAAATCAGTTTTTATTCACATTAATAACATCTACAAAAAACAATATACATCAACTCAGACTCTCCTAACAAAGCAAAAGGGTGAAGCAATATAATGTTGGTATGTGTAGGTAAGTGTTTTAAGAACAACACAAGCGTTGCTTATTAGTGTATAAATTAATTGGCAATGTTTAAAAAGTTTACACTTACACTTTCATCTCATATTTCATTTTTATTTTACTTAAAGGGTTAGTTCATCAAAAAATGAAAATCATCCCATAATTTACTCACACTCCTTCTTTCTGCCAAACACAATCGGAGTTATATTAAAAAATATCCTGGCTGTTCCAAGCTTTATAATGGGAGTGAATAGTAACTGATTTTGAAGCCCAAAAAAAGTGCATCCATCCATCATAGAAGTAATCCATACGGCTCCAGGGGGTTAATAACGGCCTTTTAAAGTGAAGCGATGCGTTTTTGTAAGAAAAATATCCATATTTATAACTTCAAGGGGACTAACAGTTTTAGTCCCCTTGAAGACCTAAACCATAGTTTTTCAACAGCAGAGCTGTGATTTTGACCTCGCAAACACTCACAATTGTGAGATTTGATCAGATAACAACTGCCTGGGTTTCATTTATATTTTATTTAATAAACGTGTTTGTCTTTAGCTCTGTGTGACCCCGTGTGTCTCAACTGTGGAACCTGTGTATGGCCGAACTCCTGCACCTGTCAGCCTGGTTTCTACGGGGCTCGGTGTCAAAACGGTAACGGCTTTTCTTTTTGAATCAACTTTCCTGATGCATTGCCTTATTTTTGAGAGCTTACAGAGGCCAGATATCAATTTCTTAACAGCGCAGGGGTGAAGCATGACTACTGCACTTTAAAACGATAAAATGGACCAGCCCTAAAAACCATTTGGATTCTATTGAAGTCTTTCACTCATGTCATAGCCTTAGATTCAGGTTTGATGTGTATACATCGATTCCTTCATAGCAGCTCCATGCGGTGAGGAATGATTCGCTTAATGGCTTGAAACAGTCGTCTGGTAAAGATGTTTTTGATAATAGGGAATGACTCTAATGTCTGGGTTGCTTCAAGTTTGGGTGAAATGTAGAAGCTTTTAGAGTGCGTTTTCATGGTCATGTCAGATTTGCTGTCGTTTATTTCACCTTACAGCTGTCTGATGTATCCATCATCTGTTCAAAGAACACAGGTCTGATATTAACTCATCAGATGCTGGACATCTTATGCACTTCTCTTTCTTTCAGCCGTGTGCAGTCCACCTTGCAAGAATGGCGGTCACTGTGCACGAAACAACATCTGCTCATGTGTAGAGGGATATTCAGGGATGCGCTGCGAGAAAAGTAAGTGCTGTCTTCCTGACATTTTTACGAAGGACTTCTATCCAAGCCAAGACTGGTAGGATCAGGTGCCGGGTCAGTTTCACACGTTTAACGACAAACCAAGCTCCAAACATAAGCTTAAAGTTTAGTACTTCCCCCATGTGAAGCGCATAACATGATGGTAGTAAAATCAAAGCATATGCAAGAAAAGCATAGAGTTGTTTTGTTGATCAAAATGGCGCTCTGGGAGCAAAGATCAGACATCACTTGAAGAGTTTACATAAGGCCAGTCTGTTCGAGGAGGAAAAGAGATGAATACAGTTACTTAACTGTTAGAATTATGAAACATATGGAATCTGGACTAAATTAAATAATTTGGTCTCGTTATATGAATATTCCAATTAAAATAATATTGAAAAACTGTTGGCAATATCCTTATGTTGAGGTGTAAAAGAAAATCCAAATATTCTTCACACTACAGAAAAGTAAACGGCAAATTATTATTATTATTTTAAATACAGAGGGAATAAAGAAAACTTTAATAATGATAATAATAAGGTAAATTATTAAATTTATTAGGTAAAAAAATTCAAATAGAAAAAATAATTAATGATTAATTTATTAAGCCATTGATTTATAAAATATTATTTATATGAATAATTATATTATTGTTGCTGTTATAGTTATGGTATTATGGTATTATTACTAAAAATGTATAACTTGTTAATAACTTAAAAAATGTAATCCTTTATTATTCAAATTATTTATATAAGTATTATTTATAACAATAACTGTTGTTATTATTATTAATATTATTGTTATTATTATACTCATATTCTATAATAAATAAGAACGAAATCCATTATTTATTTATTAATAATAAACCATCACTTTAAAAGTATATATAATAAGACATAAAAAAACATATTAAGTATTAATAATAAAACGTTAAAAAGTAATACTATTATTAATAATATCATCAAAACAAATTTTATATTTTTTTTATTTAATACAAGAAATGTTTCTATTTTTTATTTATTTTATTTAGTATTTTATTATTGCTGTCAGTTTAAATCAGTATTTCAGCCACATCTTGACCAATCAAACTCTAAATGATGGATTGGATTATCTTTCCCCTGTGGGTCTGAGTAAATCCAAAGCTTTACTTTACTCCCATTCCTCCACAGGTGTGTGTGAGCCAGTGTGTATGAACGGAGGGCGATGCGTCGGACCAGATGTGTGCGACTGTGCGTCAGGCTGGAGGGGAAAGAGATGTGATAAACGTGAGTACCAAACCTAATCCTGAAAAAGACCTTGAGCGACCTCCTTACCTCATGTTAACAAATGTTAAAGTGTGAAAAATTCCAGTTTGCACATGAGACCCATCAGTCACAGCAATGTCCTCTGACCCCAGTGAGCACACGGTCCACTTTCCCAGATGATTTAATTATGTCTTGAAACATAAACCTCTCAGTTGTAATGTAATATTTAACAGGAATTAGAAGAATTGTGGTTATACAACATAGAAACCACACATGTCAGGACCACTATCTTCAAATACGATTGACAAGTAGCATACAGTTTGGATTGGTGGTGTGGCTCTGTTCTGGGCAAGAACTCCCTGTGCATCCATGCAGTTTAGCATGGATAAGAGCAGTATCTGAGGGTAAGCAGAACAGAACCAACATGAATGTATTGCAGATATCATTAATTCAAGATTTTAAAGTACAACAATATTCGAGAATGTATTCTGATTCAAGGGGAATCAGAATGCCATAATGACTGACGACAGGAGGAGCTGGGGATGGAGGAGGGTTTTAGCTCCTGAGAAACACCATAGCTGCTGATAATACTGAAGGAGCTTATATATGTATACAGTGATTGGCGTTGTATTCCTATAGGTAGACGTGGATCAGCTGATGCGAGCTTGACCAACGTGACCTGCCAGAACTGACGCTACGCTTGATTTTTGATAATGAGTGCCACTGGTTTGAGCCTTGTTTCTCTATTTGTTTCTGTTTCGCCAGCTGTTTGTCTGCAGAAGTGTTTAAACGGAGGTGAATGTGTGGGGCCGAACACCTGCCACTGTAGTCCCGGCTGGAGGGGGAGTCTCTGCCAAATCCGTAAGTGATTCCCATCCCAAATGTAATCGTTTCACCACAACCACACCACGGTGAATCTCAAAAGACTCGCTCGAGTTCGCTGTAAAATAATCTAAATAGCATCTCTTCTGTTCCTGTGCTCTGCGGTTGTTGGTGATGCGTCTGGTGAAAAACAGACAGATCATCTGTGTTTGGCAGGGAAGTAGGAATTCATGTTTACTACTGAAAGTGAAGTGCGATGGGTGATGTTCTCATGATGGTAGTAGATCGGGGACAATTTGAAATGGCTTTTCCTTGAGCTTGACCTGCGTTATTGAAAGAATAGTTCATTCAAAATGAAATTTTATATAAATACTGTAGATATAACTTTAAATTTTGGGGCTCTTTGGAGTCTTTGGCCATATACACATTGTAAAGTTTCAAGAGTTGTAAATGCATTTAAATATGGGAGTGAATCCCCTAAATTATCGTTCCAGGTGTGTACAGAACAAGACTCACTCCCGAAATTATACATTTTGGCATCTCATGTGTTTGGTATCCACTATTTTTGACAAAAGTAATATTACAAGCAACCAAAGACTCATTATGTCCTGCATTGTTAACTAAACCACCGTCTACTGAGTCGTCGTATTTTGTTGATATTTGGATTGTTGCTTCGCAGAACACGTTCTTGAAGTGTTGCCATGTCCACTTATTATAAGCTTTTTTGGGCTTGTTGTTTGGGTTTGGTTCTTAAAGCGATCAAGTTTATGGAGATATTAAAGTGGGTAGGTGTGGGTCACAATATCCTGGTTTTGTCTTAAATATAAAGCATTTGGATTCATCTCGGGTTTATTACGGGCTTGTTCCTGTTTGCGTTTTTTCTAGCTGGATCTGGCAACAAAAATGAGTCAAAGTTCCATACACATTATGTTGAATTTTTGTAAATGCCCTTGTCACTACCTGCATTTTTCAGGAGTTATTTCGGTTGTAGAATACGGTGGTCACTTTCGTGAATTACTGAACTGTGTGTGAACAGAACACGATTAGGCACTAAAAGGTGAACTAAAAATAATTTTTTTTCCCCCACCAGCATTTGGTTGGATCTTTAAAACTACACTATTATATAAATGGTTAATATTAGTTTTCCCCACCCACACAGTTTTAGTTGTGATTAAATGTTACACATAAATTAATACAATTTTTTTTTTGATACAAGTTTTTATTATTACTGTTATTATTAAATAAATGAAATTTCACAACTCTTTTTGTTTAGAAAAACATGTACTGATTATTAACAATTGATTTTAGTTCTAACTCTTAACTCTTTCCCCGCCATTAACGCAATTTTCAAGCTTGGAGATGGATTTTGATCAAAATGTTGTCTTGTTTATGAAACTTACCCACATTCAAGTGAATAAACAGGTTCTTTAGTTTAAAAGCGGAGGGTCTGTTCTTTCTTTTGATTTATTTCATGTTCAGATATTCATACAACAAAATATCCATTAAATGTTTGTGAAAATGATCAAAAACGCTGGTGGGGAAAGATTTAATAATTTTTTTTAATATTCAACAAACAAAAAAATCTTTAGGAAAAACATGCACTAAGGAATTATTTACAATCAGACCAGGAATATTTACAATAAATATTGAATATAGTTTTTTTCTTTCCAGTATCATTTGTAAGTTTTTAATTTCTGCCATCAAATGTGCATATTCATTCATTTTCATGTACTAACCATCTTACAATGTGATAGGAGAATGTAACTTACATTGGCAATGAAATGTTCTGAATCAACCATCAAAAATGTATCTACGACTTAAAATATAACTTGATAAACTTTTTTTTACAGCAATCTGTGAACAGAGGTGTTTGTATGGAAGCCGATGTGTCCGACCAAATGTGTGCGCTTGTAGAAGTGGCTACATGGGAACTCTTTGTTCTAGAAAGGTAATTATAAATAAATAAATAAACGCTTTTTTCTTTCTTTAGAAAAACATGCAAATAAACACTCTTAATAATAAAGTTTCCAAAAGCGGGTTATCGTGGTCGAAGAACCATTTTTGGTTCCTCAAAGAATCATCAGAACCTTTTCTTTCTTAGTGTGAAGGACATTTTAATAATTTAATAAATCTTTTTTTTTTTCACTATAAAGAAACTTTTGTCCAATGGAAAGGCTCCATGGATGTTTAAAGCTTTTCATGGAACAATCTATGCCAATAAATAACTTTTATTTTTAAGAGTTTCTCATTATTTTACAGCTTCCTGTCCGGAGAGGATGAGGAAATGACATGAGGTGTTATTGCTGCACTGAGGACACTGGGCCCATATTTTACTACTTATTAACCTGACAGGGTTACACTATCGTTTTCAATTTGTAAATATAATATCTAAAAATATTAATTTATGTATAAGGTATAATATAATGTTTTTTCACGCTTTTCAAACGTTACTATATTTGTGAAAATGATTCCTGAAATAAATTCATGTATTTCACTAAACATTTTTTTTGGCTCTTTTGACTTTTCTAACATCCACTCATATTTGTTCAATTCCGTTTAGAGATGCAGAAATGAAACGCTTCACCTCTAAATGACCTTTGATTTCTCCGCCCAGAATTTTTTAAATTTTTTTATGCATTGCTGTTTAAAGTTAAGTTTGACAGAAAAACGATCTCTCTTGTTATTCAAGCCAAGGCACAGACAATTTAGCATCCTCTGCCATCCTTCCTCCGACTACGTGGTCTGAAACTCAGTTGCACTTTATTTCTCTGAGGACGTCCCCTTTAATGTGACTGGAATGTTAAAAAAAACACGTAAACATGCTGTTTGTGTCACGCCTGGCGGAGCGTGCAGTGGCTGCAGTTTTTCCGCAAATACAAACAGACATCTCGGTGACAACACAAACAAGCATCTGAACTAATTAACGGCCATTGATGGCGTCCATTAATGAGTCAGTCGCAGATAGTTCCTCTCATGCATAGCTAATAATCCAGCTGTTCGTATACGATTACCTGAGGTGCGCAAAAAGAGAAAAAAGGACGGTAAACACATTAAACAACTCGCTTTTGTTTTACGCTTTCAAACTGGTTTGAAATGCTTGCAAGGAGGCCGATTAGTGTTTGATTTATCAAGAATGAATAACTATACAAAGCAGCACTACCATTCAAAAGTTGGGTATATTTTTGAAAGACAATGTTTATTTCAGCAAAGATGCATTAAATTGCTCTAGCGTTACAGTAAAACATTTCAAATGTTACAAAATACATATGAATGCTGTTCTTTTGAATAATCAAAGAATCCTGAAAAAAAAAACGCATCACGGTTTCCAGAAAAAATATTTAGCAAAACAACTGTTTTCAACATAATCAATGTCTCTTGAGGAGCAAACCAGCATTTTAGAATATTTCTGAAGAGTAATGTGACTTTGAAGACTGGAGAAATGATGCTGAAAATCTAGCTTTGTTTTACGGAGCCCCTAAAGGGACATATGGTGGAAAAAGAATTTAAATGGGAGGAAAAAAAATATACGTCAATGCTTTTTTCATTCTCTCGCAAAAGTGTTGTGTTCCCCAGAGAAACGTTTAAGTTTTTGTTTTTGAGGGAACTTCAAAAATTTTGCGAGGGAACTCAAAGGTTTTGCAAACGAACGCAAAGGGAACGTCACAGGGGAACGCAAAAGCATTGCATATTTTTTTTTTTTACTCCCATCTTGTTTTTTTCCCCACCACCATGTCCCTTGTAGGAGCTTAGTAGCTTTGTCATCACATATTATATTTAAAAATAGAAAACGGCCATTTTAAATCATAATAATATTTCATACTATCGATAGCGATAGCACAGGTACGTCTGTGAGATGTCTGCTAAAGATCTGGAAAACATCTGCTGTGTAATACATCTGATGTGTAATTCATCTGATAAACATCTAAGAAAAAGCAGTTACACATACATTCTAAACCATAAACATCTTACAGACATCTTCTAGATGTCTATATGACATATATGATGTCTAGAGATGTATTGCAGATGAACAAAAACATACATCTTGCAGATGTAAATGCTGACATCAAATAGACATCTCTGATGTCCGTGTGCCATCAGTAGACAAAAACGCCATAAAACTGTTTTAAAAAATTGTGAAAAATACCTGATGCAGGATTCTGACCAAAACATAGCACATGCCATTGTAAAGATTAGGCTACTCGTTTTAAGCCGCGTAAAATTCATTATGGCCTCTAACCTGACTAAGGTCTGTTAGAGTAGCTAAATGATGACAGAATTTTCATTTTTGGTCATGGTCCCTTTAAGGTCTGCCTGTCTGTGTCCTGCACAGGGCTTTCGACTTTTACGGAGTATTACGGAAAGTCACAGGGGATTTTCAGATAACTCTTCAATTAAAGACATTTAAAAATCCTGCACGTTAAGATAATGCAACAAGTTCACAACTTTAAGCACCTTACAAATTTGTGTCCGCCCATGTGTGTGTGACTGAGTGTGAGTGTTTCCACAGAGAGAGGCGTTCCTCCCTGTCTCGTAGCCTACCTCCCGTTAAGACAGCATGACAAAGAATTTTATCATCTCACTGTCAGGCTTACCGCCGCAGGTGGTGAGCACTTCTACAGGGTGGGAATAGGAACAAGAGGATTATGGGGAAAACGGAAACCTTGATTTCAATCGTAATACTTTAGACTCCATCAAGTCCAGTCGATTACTGACAAACGGCGGCAGACACTTCCATAGAGAGACAGTGAGTGAAGCGCGCGTGCATTAAATGTCCATTTGAATGTCTGCCAATGCAAGCAAATATGTGCACAAAGTCTGTTCCTCTGAATCTTAGTGGTTTTGGAACTAAATCTTGAAGAAAAATATTCTTTTTTTTATTCAGCATTTATTTTTGTCTCGCATATCAACACAGATGAAGATGAGGGTAAATTTGTCTTGTTAGTTTAAGTTGTAGGGCTACCAACTTTTGGCCCCAAAAATATAAAGAATATATAAATGTTAATATTTTTCATTCAATCATATATATATAAAACAGAAATTAAAATATAATGATTAAAGTTATTGGTTTTCTTTTGATTTTGAAGTGGCCTACATTTGAGCTCCATGGGCTAAATTAACTTTTTTTTTTATGTAGTCGTCTTAACCTAATAAAAAATGCATTTATTTAATTCTCTTTCAGTTAAAGTTCAACAGATTGCTCTCAGTCTGTCCTTTAGATCTTGGAAATATCGAATTATAATGTGACCTTGAGAAAGAAATTTATAGCTATAAAGTCTTCAATCGTGCAAATATCCTCTGGGTAATGCATCTAATTTGCGATTAATCAGTCATGTGCATAAAGCATGTACGTAATTATAATCTCAGTACACATATGTTTTAAAAGCAGCCATAGAATTGTGGTGCTCTCGTTTATGCTTAGGCTACTTAGAAAATTATTAGTAAATAGTTAGGCTGATATACTTATACTAGAATATACTACAGAATATTGCCATTATTATAAATTATTAAACACTGGTGTCTTTTATGATACTCCCATTGCAGCCATTTATTAATGGAAATATGACACGAGAGGCAGTGATATAACATTAGTCTAGAGGGTTTCAGATAATCAATCTCACTTTGTATTGCAGTACGCACTACCTCTCATTATTTCTTTAATAATCATAATCATATATGTGTTTTAATGTCTCTTTAAGCAAATGGGGCAACAGAGGAAGATTAAGCCATATTTGTGTTCTTACCTCCTTCGGTGTTGTTATTTAGCATGTTGAGATGTGTTAACCATTGTGAGGAGGATGATGACAGCCTTCTAACATCTTTTTGTCAAGCTGTGATTCTCACGCCATGTGTTATAATTAAACCTATTGGGGATTATCCAGTTTATACTATATACTCTCTCCAATCACACTTTACTTGTCTAGAGGTCATATTGAAGGATTATTGATCTATTGTTTGAACATGACATGAACCATGAGGTGAGATATTTTACCGAGTAACAAGACATTGTTTTCTATGGACTTGACTGATTAGCAGTAGGCTAAGTAAAAAACATTATGACTTAAAGTTAGTGATGTAGTACTCGAGTCCGGTCTCGAGGCCGATTTCTGCTTTCTCGGACTTGTTCCTTCAAAGACTCGGTCTTGACTCGGACTCGACCCTTCAAAGACTCGGTCTTGACTTGGACTCAGCATAGGCGGTCTCGTCCCCATCACTAGTTATGGGGGGATAAAGTTTTAAAAGATACTGAATTCGAGTGTATTGTCAAAATATTTAAAGTTGGGCAATATTGAAAAATGTTATAAAGTAGCTTGGCCTACTAATTTAGACATGCCACTAGAAAATTTTAATTTGCTCTGCATGTCCTAACTATGATTAAAAAAGTCAGGGTGGGCTTAACATGTTGATGACAGAGCAGCACTGTTGAAGCATTTTAGAAAAACAGGCAGAAGAGAGTGATAGGTGATAGGGAGAGTGATAGGTGATAGGGATTTTTTAAATGATAATAAAAGCATAGTCCATATTAAGACGTTAAGACTGCTCCTCCAAACAATTCCCAATCTAGCTTAGTCTGTAGGCCTAACTGTTGATTATTAACTGGGGTGATATTAAATCATGAATATCAAAACTGACACGTCGAGACAAAATCTCGACTCGGACTTGCTTCCTCAAAGACTCGGCCTCGACTCGGACTCGACCCTTAAAGACTCGGTCTTGACCCTTTAAAGACTTGGTCTTGACTCGGACTCGGCATAGGCAGTCTCGTCCCCATCACTACTTAAAGTGGTTACAGATTGCAGTAAAAGCGGGCTCAACATTGCTGGGAAGAACAAGAAAATTGTAAGAAATTACAAAGAATTTAAAATGGATGAAGACGTTACCTCGTAGCTAAATGTTACTTAGATTGCATATTAACATAAGCTAATCTAAAGTTATTGTATCAATGTTTTCCTCGAGTCACTTTGGATAAAAGAGTCTGCTAATTGAATAAATGTAAATGATGTTTGATTAGCTATCTAACAAGTTCAATTAGTTACGTGATGTATTTATTTATTTGACCAGTATTCATGAACTTTAGCAAGTAACCTAAGGTACGCCACTCATTAATGCAAAAATAAACATCCAGGGTGACAAAAGAGCCGCCTGGTTTATGTCAAAGTGTTTATCACCATGTCTGGGTATATTTTGCAATAATAACTGTACATTATCCCTGTTGCATAAATTAGCTGGCTAACTGTGACTATGCTAGTCTATAGAATCTGATTAGTAACATTTGAGATGGCATTTACAAATGTATGTCTACAAATAGGGTAAAATGCTATTATAGTCCATGGAGTCTGAAGACCAACACGGAGAGAGATTAGAGGAGAAAGGGGAAAAGCAGTTTTCCGGCCACAGATCAAAATATCTCTTGCATGATGACACAAGAGTAAACCAAATATCTTCCAGAAACCCATCACCTCAGACTTTCCCCCCTTCCTTTTTCCTTCTTTCTCTTGAGTACCAAGAAGGTGCTAGAGTGTGGTCCAAAACTGCAGAAGTATTTAATTTTTTGTCCTTGTAGAGATCTTCTCTGGGAACTCTTTTCTTTGAGAGGTTTCTGCAGCTCTCAGAGCTGTCTGTCCCTGGGCTCCAATTAGTTGCCTTTAATGGTCAGCAAGGGCACTATAGTGACCCTCATAAGGTTCTCCTGCCGAGCAGAAGAAATAAAAGCATGAAGTGTGTCTCTCATCTGGGCTGGACTTTCATATGTTTCTTTACCTTATTATATGGTCTCTCACTCGGTCTCTTCCACTCTCTCTGTCTTTTGTGCTGTTTAATGGATTGTTCCTGTTACATAGTTGTGAACTCTATAACTTTAGAGTGACTCAATCGAAATTAATACCATAAAACATCACAGAGTTCACTAATCCTAACCCTCCATTGTCCCGTCCCCTATTTTTTTCTTTTTCAATGATACATTTCACTTAGATGTGCATTACAATATAGAAGATATTATCTAATGCAACTTGAGTTACATAACGACTTTAAAGGCAGGGTTGGTAGAATACCCCAAAAATACTTTTTTCCAAAATTGTTTAAACTGTCTTTATATATCAATGCATAATTAAAATGTAAGTAATCTGGAAAAGAAATTATATAAATGGAGTGTCTGTAGTCCTCTCAGGACTGCAATAAACACAGCTCATTATTCCATTAACTCCCACCCCCTCCCTTCTCGGCTCCTTCCAAAGCCACGCCCCCAAAACACATGAACGCGCGATCCCGGCCGTTCGCTCAGCTGGACGAGTCGGACGCATTTACCAGCGCCGAGCGGAGAGGAGCGCAGGCTTGTAGTGACAGCACGTCAGAATCACAAGTAATAAAATAACTAACTTTATCAGTATGAATATAAACAATTAACATGGCTGTTAGTACTCACTGTCAAGCTCGCATATCGATACTGGTAAAGTTTAAAATATTTTACTAGCTCGTAACCGAATCAAACTCGAAATAAGGCAAAGCTATAAATGGCTTCATTGATACGCTTTTGCCGTTACTATCAGTTACACTGTGATGAAGGTGAATTTGTAAGATTCATATACAGGTGTTTTGCATGTAAGAGCTTCCACGATGAAAGCACTGTTGGCTCTGATGAGGACTACACTCCGGAGACAAGTACCGCATCGTCGGCTCAAGGACAGGTCCGGGGTCGAGGGCGAAGCAGAGGTTGTTCAAGGTATTGCTTATTTATCGTCTCAACCCTGGCTCACTAACAGTAACGTTATACCAGTCGACACCAAAGTTACACTGTCATAGCTAAGCCAGTGTAACGTTAGTTATGCTACTTAACGTTAGGTAGCTACGTGTGCTAGTGATACATGCTTCATGAAAAAATAAATGCCATCAAAATGAAAACAGCAAGATTACCTGTCCAGCAGAAATAAAGCCATCATGGAGTCACTTTTCAGCCCCTTGAGTTCCCTAGTAAAATATGGGTTGTCAGTTGTCGCCACCGCTGGAAAAGCCACACCGATATTGACTCTCGTATGATTTCTTGATTTATCCAAAGACTTTTTGTTCATAGCCTTTTCAAATACTGTCTTCCTTTTTTTAACTTGTTTGACTTCGCTGGGTCTATATGCAGGTACTGAGAATTTTGACTGTTCTTTTTCTGCCATAATTGTTATTACTAGCTTCCGTGCCTCTTCAAACGGTTGGCGCATTTGGGCTGCTCCTGTATCAGCAGAGGTGGTATCCATGGTAGCGAGGGAGAGTGACAGTCGCCCCAGCCACTCATTTCGATTGTCCCGAATGGAATAATGAGCTGTGTTTATTACAGTCCTGAGAGGACTACAGACACCCGATTTTTATAATTTCTTTTTCCAGAGTACTTACATTTTAACTATGCATTGATATATAGAGACAGTTTAAACAAATTTGGAAAAAAAGTATTTTTGGGGAATTCTTCCTACCCTGCCTTTAAGGACCTGGATTTTACAAAAGGCTGACATTATGGAAGGGGTTATTGGGGAATAAGAAAAAGCTTAAACATTTTATAAGTCAGCTTAGCGCAAAACAGTAAAAATGGCAACATCAACTCAAACCACAGTAGTGAAATTATTTAACATTCACCCATTTTTTCACTTAATTGGGAATATGGTTTAAATTTTTAAAGTGTGATTTTAATATTTTATCTAATATAGACTATCTTATTTAATATACATACTGTACGATGAGGGCATGAATATGTACTGCATAACTAGATGCTAATGTTCTCTTGATGCCTCTGTGCAGTAGACCAGCATCCCACAGATATGATTTGCAATTGCCCTTAGCACTTGGATTATGTTTTATGGCATGGTTTCAAAATAGATTAGTTAAAGTGTGTGAATTATGTAGGTGGACGGGGCATCCTTTGTATGGTGACCTGTATTTAAAAGCACTCCAAAACCATAGAGAGAAAGCTGCCAGAGACTGCACAGTTTTTGTTGGGCCTTTGAAAGTGTTCTAATTTGGCAATCTAATCACACTCTTTCCAAAAGAGTTTTAAAACAGGTGCTTAAAAGGTGTGCACAGAGCTTTATAATCTTGCTCTACAGGAAATTAGGCCTTTAAAATGCTAATTGTCACTCACATTCGCTCAACTGGAACGGTAGTGTAAACTATGTCATATTGTCTATGTAAACTTGGAGCTTCAAAACTGTTCAATGAAACTATGAATTGTTTCATGCTCCACTTGCTTCCACGAAGGTGGGTATCCAGGAAACTACTACTATAAGCCAATGCCTGGTTTCTGCAACTTACTAGGAGCTTTCACCTGCAAATTTAAGTGCCAAGCAAACTCTCAGAGGATTACAATGTCGTATCTTTGTTTAGCATCCCACCAGGCACTCTTAAAGATTAGAGGCGATGCTGTCAGGATAAACAACAAACCAGTTGGAGCATATGTTTGGGCTACGGGCAGCTCATTAGGGATGTAGCACGCGTATTGCATCAGCATGCGCACATGATCTTTGGGAGAATGTTGTAATTCAGGTCTGCAAGAAGAGCTTAGAGGGTAAAACAAATTAGTAAAGAGTTGTCATGTGAATGGATAAGGGTAAAGATTTATCAGTTAACTAATTTGGACAAACTTGCTAAAGGGAAATCATTGGGAATTTAGACATAAATGAAGGCCTGACAAGTTCCATACATTATGATTTGACTGCTCATAAAACAATTTCCACACCAGAACTTTAAATCTCTAATATGGCAACAGCACACTATAATTTATTTTTGTTTACATGCCCCATTAGTTCACTTATATTATTGTAAATTTTCAAACACTAACATGTACACACTACTTGTGCTTCTTGCCTTAAAAAGCTGGACTAACAATCTCTAGTGGTGTGCTACTGACATCTAGTGGTGGTTACATAAAAATATGGGCCTAGTGACCTACTACTGAGTCTAACTAAACCAGGGGTGTCTAATCCTGCTCTTTGAGGGTCACTGTCCTGCATAGTTTAACTCCAACCCCAATTAAACACACCTGAACCAGTTAATTATAGTCTTACTTGGCATATCAGAAACTTCCAGGCAGGTGTGTTGAGGCAAGTCGGAGCTTATCTCTGCAGAATGGGAACATCTGAATTAAACCATAGAATATCACTAAAGATAAAGAATAATCAAGTAAATGTTTTTAATAACAGTGAAACTAAACTTAATAGATAAACCAAAAATTAAAACACTGCCTAACTAGCAAACAGAAAAGCAGCAATATATTATATGGTGAACTCTAACTGATATTTTTAGATGGAACACAGTATGTGCTTGCAAGAGACATGGACACACCTGGGCTGTTCAGTCAGACAGGGCATTAAAGAGAAATAGGATGACAGCATACAAGAGAGAGCACCCTTATACAGTGCTAATTCTGTGAGCTACAAGCTAACACCAACTACAGCTACTGGTTAAAAGACTTTTAGTGTACATTTACGTGACAACGATGTACTAAAATAGAAAAGTTTAGTAAAGTTTTTCCTTTGCATCTTTCGTGTACAGACGACAATGTTCTCAAAATGATGCAAGTTCACACGGATCTGCGAAAACGACTAAACACCAAGGCTGCGCGATTAATCGCAATTACAATGTAATCGCACTTAAAACGATTTGGCTTATCGCAATTTTGAAAACACAAAGGGTGTGATTATTTGTTATGCGCAGCTTGTCATTGATGTACGGCTCTGTAAACACTGCTCCATCTGAAAGCACTGAGTTTGAGTCACTTAAAACGTGCATTTGAAATAAGCAACACGCATCAAACATCTTTCCAAACATGAGAAGCATTTATGAACCTCCAGTCCAACAAAAGACACAATTTATGCTTTTACTCCCAACTCACTTCATAACGACAGTTGAGCATCTTTCTCTGAGATAATGCCCGATAGGGATTTCCTGGAATGATGCGAGTTATTGTTCTTCTGCGTGGGGCATATTTGGCGTGTCTGCGTGAGACGCCCTCTGGACTTCAGATGGAGCAGCCTTTACTACCGATCAGCCGCACTGCACTGACAAGCTGCGCATAAAATAATCGCAGCCTTTGCCAAATCGCGTGCAGTTTCGTTGCGATTAATTGTACACAGAGATGATAACGGTATAATTTTCAGAAACTTGCACCGTTTTCAAAAGTTAGCGTTTTCAGGCCCCCAAAACGCAGTTGTTGTGTAAATGAACGGCCAAAGCGCATAAAAAGAAAATTGTGTCGTGTAAACAACTTAGTTAAATGGTTTCAATATCACTTACATGTTTCTTGTGGTGTTGTTGGTGTGGAAGTCAAAACTTCTGGCAAAGTACGTTTTTTCGTGTGTGTAAACTTTCAGAATAGGCTACCAATGTTCACTATACCTACAAGTTAGTAAATATTTGCAGCCACATTGATAGTAACACAAAACTTGATTTAAGTAAAAAGCTCTACAATAACTTTCTTCACAGTCTTTCTCATTGCTAGCATGTCAAACAGGTGTTCTGAATTATATTCTGTCAGATTTGAAACACTGCCCCCTATGTGCAGTAAAGTCCCAACTGTGTCTCTTTTTGGACCTGAAGTGACCCATAGGCCATGTGATACGAATTTTACAGGCAACGACAACAGTCTCTGTCTGTAAACTTTTCTGAGCTAAATTTAGCACTGGGTCAAACAACAAGGTTGCTTAGCTATAGCATACATATTATATATCATGCAAAGGCATTTGTAAGCCATAGAGAACATGATATGTTAAGCAAACAATATCAGGAGCGAGAGATGAATGGACTAGAATGAAGGGACAAAAACAGTGGTGGGTCTTCTCAGAGAAAGTAGAGCAAATCACTGTTGACCTGCACAATATCACCCAGAGGACCAGGTACCCAAATATTACAGCCCAAAGGTATAACAAACACCCAAATCCCTGTATGTGTGTTAGTGCATGCATTTATTTATATATCTTCAAACGTCCTTCTTTGGGCCATGACAGGTGCCCCTCAGCTCCACCTGTCCATCCTTTTCCACAGCCACATGGTGGCGGACAAATCCAGAAAGCGATCAGTCATTTAAGAAATGGCATGCTGAAGTTCCACGGGGCCACGGAAGATCTCTGGACACCGGATCAGACGCAGCTGCCCCCCGGCTGCTATTTTCACTCAGCTTAAAGCACCATGGGCAGCCAGCATCTATGCCATGGACTACCCACAACAACCAGTCTGTCTCTGCACGCCATGAAGTCCACTGCAGGCGAGCGAGGGCTAACTCATGAACATCCTGCACATGATACCCAGAGCTTACCCTCCGACCCTGATGAACTCGACAGCGGCAGCGACAGTTCGGAGAAATCCACCGGGAGCCCAACGCGGGGCCACAGGGAGGTGGGGAGACACAGAGGAGGCCGTAGACTCTCAGGGGTTAGTAAACAACGGCAGGCAGCTAATGCTCGAGAGCGAGACCGCACACACAGCGTCAACACCGCATTCACGGCTCTACGCACCCTCATACCTACGGAGCCGGCTGACAGGAAGTTGTCGAAAATCGAGACTCTGCGATTGGCATCAAGCTACATTTCACACCTGGCCAACGTACTTCTGCTAGGGGAGGACTGCAGGGATGGGCAACCGTGTCTAAAATATCAAAACATCTTACAAAGCAACACCAACCTCAAAACCCCACCAGTACGACCCATCTGCACCTTTTGCCTGAGTAACCAAAGGAAAATGGTGAGTCCTTGAAGGTGGCGAAACTATCAACTTCTACCTGTTGAGTCTTTAAGGTTGGGCTTGCCTGAAAATGTCCAGAAATTGTGGTGTATTTGGGAATATATGTGCACGCCAAACTTTATTGGATTTCATGTTACTTGCCAGTAGTATTGCAACTACCTTTCCTTGAATTGTCCTCTTAGCATGCCTGTGTATTTCACATAGAATTGTAAACTGATGATAAAAATTGTGCATGTGTGAATTCTAACACCTTTCAATTATCATCTACTTCTGCAGCTTAGAGACGGGGAAAAGCAAACAACTGCGTGACAGCAGAAGTTCTCTGACTGACTGCTGCTATGTACAAGCTCTCAACTTCTGAATGTTTACATGTATAGAGACATCGCCTTGCACAGAGACAAGCCTTTCTGCTGTATGTTTTTTTTTATCTCTGAGGACAGACAAAATGAGTGACAAGAAGAGAGATCTTCTTTAAGAGATTCTTGAAGAATCTGAATTTTTTCTGCACTTCCTATAAATGTGTTTCTTCTGCATGTGTGGCCACCTTATCAACTGTGTATTGGTTAATGTAACCGGAGAATATGTGTAATGTTGCACCTCGTGGGAGGCTATTTCAGTATCAGATATAGTAAGCTACACCATCCCTTGCCTTAAAAAACAGTCTTGTGTCTGCCTCTTGCACGTCACATGATGGTAACTGAAACCTTGCGGTTTGCAGTGGTCGCTGTCAGTACAACGGCAGGCAAAATCTCATCCCCTCCCTCTTGTCTCCTCATCTAAGCTGGGACCCCAATCCCAACATGGCTCTCAGGAGACTGCACACAAGAATCTAACCACGAGAACTTGGGTTGGGCAAAGCATGCTAAATATTTATTAGAAAGTTCAAGTGGCATGACTGAATGCTAAAGGTGGTAGCAATTCATAATGAGAACATAGTCTTTCATGCCTTGGGAACAAGGTACATGATCCCTAACACGAGCCTTGGGTCATGACCATGACCCCAAATATGATAAGTCTCAAATGCTACCCGCAATCCTTGCTGTCTTTCTTTGAGTCCACAGTTTGGTGACGTAACACCGCATAGACTGTCGTGTAGAAGCGTGCACCAGTTCAAGCTCAGGGAAAGGTCGCACTGCAAACACAAAGGAGATGCTTGTGCTTATAAATCATATAACACCAAATTCGGTCTTGTGGATTTCATTGACATTGACCTGTCCAAATCACAAGCATATACATCTTGGGCTCTGTTTACACCTGGAATTAAGGTCATCTGGTTTTGGTCGATCTTATCACAAGTAGACGAGGGAGACGCATACCTGTATACATCTCGCTTTTGTCCACTTTCAACCACTTCTGGTCCACTTTCAACCACTTCTGTCCTGCTTTCTTCGATAGGAGGATCCATGGGCGGGTAAATGTATTTCCTTTTTCAGATCTTTCGATCTAATGGACAAAATAAGCTTGTGCAATTTACATATGAATATGTCGGAGACGGCAGAAAAAAACATGGAGAGCATCAGCTTTCATTTCTGCACTGACAGCCGCATTCCTGTTAGAAATCAGGAATGGTGAGAGAACATTGTGCTGGGTTGGTTTTTTTTGTCTTCAAACCAAGCTTGGGTTTTCAGTCGACGAAGTTTAAATCCCGTTTGGCTAGCGCACTTACCATAATGTTTACGAATTAGGTCAGTAGGCGGTGAGCAGGAGGTCTTTTGTGACTGTTCGAATGGAATCGACAACATACTATACAGCATCTATACTACGAAAGCAATCTGGTTGAATGCGTTTTCAACTACCTCTGAAGTGGTCGAAAGTGGACAAGCTCAAAGCGTTTCAGACCCTGTTTACACCTGTATTTAGCGTTGTCCACTTCACAGTTACATATAATTAAGTAGAGTATGGGTTATGCGTATTTGGCGTGCTGTCTGGGGGGAGGGGTCCGAGCTCTGAATTGTGGTCGAACTCATAGTACCCCCCCGGTTGTGATAAGAATAATTACGACTAGAAGTGAGGAGATGGGGTGGTGGAGGGATGCTGATAAACTGTCAACGAACAGAGGTAAGTCGGCTGTATAACTCCTATGGTTATTTGGGTTAAAAGGGTGAATGCGCCCCTCTCGTGCTAATCAGGTTAATTATCTGAACGCTCTCCTCCCGAACTTTGCTAATAAAACATAATTTGTGATCCGATCGACCAAAACACATCTTAATACCAGGTGTAAACAGGGCTTTGGGCATGCTACGAGATTGTATTTCAAATATTCAAGACTGTTGTCAATGTAATAGTGTGCACTTGATGCCTCATTTATAAAATGTGCGTATGCATATATTTGATCTTAGTGTGTGTGTACGCTAAAATCCATGCCAACGTACAAATTTATAAAAAACAGTCTTTGACTTTGAAAAGTGCTTAGTGCCACGTCAGGGTCCAAGCAGACGTACAGACTGCAGGTATTTGGAAATCTAAGCAATTATTGCCGCTTGCTGTTCTCAAGTTAAGGATTTGGACTTTGCCTGGTGCTCTTTTATTTGTTAATGACATTAATTAGGCGGCAGTTACAAGGAAGAGATCTAAAATAGATCAGCTGCGCACTACTCCAAGATCATTTGCGATTTAACGATTTCACATCTGGAACAGAGGTTAGTTCTCTGAATCACATGTACGCACATTGGAGAAATGATAGGAAGTTCAAATGAAGGACAGTTTCTACACAACATTTTATTAATGAGGCCCTTGTCAATTACACAAACATTCTCCACAATTGTATCTCCTACAAACATGCAAATAGCTATATGAGAATTCATTTGCACCAAATGGAACCAAAATATTTATGAGACATGAGTAGCTGGTAATTCCTCTGGTTCCTCATTGGCTATTGTTAACTACAGCTCTTATGCTTATAGAAGTGTGCACGATTTAAGGAGCAGTTTAATTTAACAATGGTTTTGGGGCAGGGGTAGGCAAGTTCGGGCCTAGAAAGCTGCGTTAGCACCTAGAAAGGTGTTTTTGATTAGGGTTGCAGCTAAACTCTGCAGGACAACGGCTCTCTATGACTGAACTTTCTTACCCCTGGTTTGGGGGAAAGATCAACAAGCTTCTGGCTTGTAGCATGTGCTCGGCTGAAGTACACCACTGAATCCTCACATGCGGAAACTTTTGTTGTATTGTTTACATTAACAGAAGAGGAATCACAAATTTGAGCCTAACATTTAGTGATTAAAATTTCAGTTATTTTCAGATTCTGCACCTGCGATTTTAACATTTAAGGGTGAGTTTTATTTTTGTAAAAGCATCAAGATGTAGAGCATAGCCATTTCTAATCCAGAATGTTTACCCGTGTGTCTTGCACAAATCAAAACTTAACACTTTTGGAGTGTTTCGGAGTATTTTTGGAGACCGAACATGACTTTCTTGCATTCACTTTGTGAAAACTAAGGTTTTCTTCTTTTACAAAAGATGAGCAACCAAAAAAAAACAACAAAAAAAGTGCAATGAAAATACCACATATTGTAATAGAAATACTGTGACATGGCTTTTGTAGGTCATTTGTAATTGTATTTTCCCCCACCAAAGTTAAGGTAAAAGTGAATTATATCAATATGGCCTACTTCTAAAACGGTTCAAACACTAGCCTGTCATATTCGAATACTTGAATCGTCTTTTCTAAAAGTGGTCCTTTGCACATGCCAAACAAACAAAGCTGCTATTAAATGATCAAATATTTTTGTACAAGAAAAGTCTGTTCTTGTGACTTTCAAACCAATAAATTATTTTTTGAAAAACATGTTCTGAATGTGGTTCTTCCTGGGTTTTGCGGTGCCCTCTGGTGAAAGACATATTGCACACCCCTTTAAAATGGTAGACTCAAATATGATTTTGCAATTAAAAAAACACTATGTTAAGAATAGGCAAGAACCACACACAAAGCATATACTTCTAGGTCTTTATTTCTTAAAAAAAGTCAATTAGTTATTCAGTTTAAAGAAATTGGTGACAAATAAGATGGAGATACATCATAGAAGTGGTTGGGAGTCATTTAAGGGTCTTTACAGGGTGATCAGCAATTTGTTTTCAGCGCTGTACAGTTTCATAGGCAGGGAACAGAACACTGATGGATGTTATGGGAGAAGGACTTAACCCTTTGGCAATAACATCACAATGAGACAAGCTGACTGTTCTTCCCTTTGTGGACACTGATCATGACGGGGCATGAAGGCATCAATACCGGGCATGAAGGCATCAATACCATATAGAAAAGGGCATCTTAAAAGCAAACAAGGCAGCCTGATCTAAATCAATGGAATGTCAATTCATAAAGGAATCATTTTAACAATAATTTAAGATGTCCAAAGTGTATTGACACAAAAGTTCCTTGAGTGTGTAAATGATTACAAAGTTTGACCACAACTTTTGTGCTATTTTAAGTGTAAACCTTTATATTAGAAAAACCTGTTAAAATTAACCATTTGTAATAAAGCCCTTAAATGACATCTAAATGTTATGGTTTGAAAAACAGGAGGTAGAATAAAAAATAAAAAAAAAGCCCAAAAGAAAAAACAAATTGAAAGACGAGCACTTCTGTAACAAAACATTCTGCCGACATTGTGTTTTAGTCTGCCTCCTCTTCCTCGGATTCAGATTCTGGTATAAAAATATAAATTAAAAAAAAGACAAAGGCAAAATTAATATCATGAGCCATTTTAGGCCGAGAAAGAAAAAACAAACAAAAAAAACCTGCTTACCCTCCTCAGCATTTTTTAACCATTCTACAAACTTCTTCATCTGCTCCAGGAAGACACTCTTTCCTTTGGCCACATGGGCTTCTGTGTACCACTTTAGAATAACCTCCTCGCTCAAAACATCAGCTACAGGCAGTCAAAACAAGAAAAAAAACCTTCAAAACAGATATAACCTCTGTATTCCACTAGCCAAGTAACGTTTTTGTACAAAATTACCAGTGTCGCAAGCCTTTGGCTTAAGTGCATAGTTTTGAAAGGATCAAGTATGGAAGACACACCTTTGTAAAGAAGCACCACGATCTTCTGGAAGGCCTTCATGAAGTGGATATTGTCGTAGCAGTACTCCTGGATCTTCAGCAGGAGGGTGAGCTCAGACAGGCCTTGGGAGGTGAAGGCCTTCAGCAGTGGGCTGTATTGCTGCAAAAAAAGTTAGCAGAAAATATTATAAAAGGTTCAATAAAAGGAAGTAATGCCGCTTCCATGAGCGATGTAGATACCTTCAAGTGTTTGATGGCTTGCTCTGTGACGAGCTCCTCCTTTTTATTCCACTCGACAGCGCTCATGACACTGGTCCACACGATACCGATCATTGTCTGCTCAGAAATGCTCGTTTTCTTCATCTCCTCACGAACGTAGGCAATGATCTGGGGAAAAAAAACACATTAGTTGAATACGGCAACAATAAACCTGCATAGCCAAAATATGGACGATAGTGTAAATCAAAATCTTTAATATTTTAAATGATTCATAATATTTGGATGCCTATTTTTAAATCTACAAATTTAAAGAGGGAAAGTAGCCCAGCTGTTGACAAGACAAACTCACGTCTTTGAGGGTCTCGCCGCGGGACATCAGCTCTTGCAGTTCTTTCTGAAGCTCTTTGCGCGCTCCAATGGACTGCTGGTTGCGAGCGAAATCCGAGAGCTCCTTCAGCCCGGCGTCGGTGAAATATTTTGAGAAGTGTTCGCAGCTACGCTTGTTGGCAGGGAACAGCTCCTGTTTTGGGCAAGAGGATGATAGGTTAATTTTTTTTTTTTTTTAAATCAACTAGGGGTCTTCAGAGGTCCACTTAGGGCGCTTTCACACTTGGTTCGATTGCCTGTTCCGAACCAGAGTTCGATTGCTCCCCCCTCCCCCGATGGACGGTGTCCACATTATATTATTTGTATCCGAACCGTGGTACGCTTGTGTCATCAAGCGCGTAATCGTGTTGCTTGGTAACCGGCGCCGCTATGAATGAAAAGGCGTCAAAATGGATAGAATTGCTAGCTTCACATCTGTTCTTTTTTTTTAACCTTTGGTTTTGTTTTCAAAGAAAACATACAGAAACACACTTGCACCTTACTGCCGCAAGAGTACTAAAATCGTTCCAAAGACAGCTGGCTGTCCGCCGAAGACAATTTTTGCAGAGACAAGCATTAATCATCTCTCTACTTGCAGTGCGTCAATCCCGCATTTCGTCAAGGTAAGTGTATACACACGCACACTGACGACCGTCCTGTCGACCACATTAGGGCTGCACGATATTGGGAAAAAATTACATTGCGATATTTTATTTTTCTGCGATATATATTGTGATATGAAAACAATTTCACCCAATGACTTAAATAGCTTTCTTTGGAAAGAATGAATCATCTGAATGACTGGGGTGATTTTGTAAAGGAGTAAATCTGCATAGATTCTATTAACTAATGTAGTTAACTAGAGTTTAATAAATGGAACCTTATTGTAAAGTGTTTCCGATTTGTTATATCTCGTGAGTTCAGTGTTGGACAGATAAGTTGTTTTAACCATTCATTAAAGTGAATCGGTTCAAATGAATCATTAGTTCGCGAATTGGAGGTGTCATTAACGGACCACGGCACACGTTGTGTGATTATCCCGGCAGTTAGGACATCGCACAAGATTGGTCTCAACACAGAAAACATTTCATCACTGGATAGATTTTTTTTGTTTTGTTTATTGAAAGTGTGGTTTATCTGAATGTGTGGAACGCTTTTCAGAGAATATTTTTTAGCACAATTCACAACCAGCGGTAGTTCAGGAAAAAAATATATCCGAATGCTTCACCTGAAACTTCGGTCTTCCGACCTTTTACCATTGTGTATTCTCAAAGATACTCAGTCAACTCAATTCATTAATATGCGCGAGGGAGGGTGAGAGAGCAAGACAGTTTGAAAACGGTGTGAGTGCGCGCGCGACCGGGGCTCTCTCTCTGCTCGTTCTCTCAGTTTTGCGCAGCAGTCAGTCATCTATCACTCACCGGTCAAATAAGGCTTTGGCGGGACAAAAATACGCTTTGGCGGTCGCCAAAAATTGTTCAATGGAGGAAGGGCATTCTGACTTTATTTTGAATTCTCGTGTTCGTTCAAGCTCAGAAATAAGAGAAAGACCACTGATCTGCCCGGCTCACAGAAAACAACGCGCAAGTTCCAGTCTTCTTACGCTTGATGTTTAAACTGACAGGACTTAAAAACACATGCAAATGATAAACTTTCACTATATGATGGTTAAACTTTGCAATTAATCCGGAGCTGCTGGCCCGTACAGATCATGAATCACGGATCAACTACTGTACGACTTAGGCCTACATCGCAACATCCTGCGATGTGACTATCGTGGATGCGCACATCGCGATATCGATGCTAAAACGACACATCGTGCAGCACTAGACCACATTATACGTCATCAATAGCGGTTCACTTCCAGACCACGGTTTGGTTCGATTGTGTTCATATCAGCAGCGAACGGTACCCCAGACCAGCGTTTCCCAAACGGGGTGCCGCAGCACCCTGGGGTGCCTTCTGGCGAGAGCAGGGGTGCCGTGTAAAAACTCCATTAAACATTTTTAAATTGCTAAAATGTGTAAAAAAAAATAAAAATAAATGTATCATCAATCTCGCATCGTCGGAAGCGTCTAACAACAACAAATAATGCACACAAATTTATAATAAAAAATGCAACTCATAAGTTTTCCGCGTTCGTTGAATTGCGGGGGTTCCTCATGATTTCATTCTCGTGCTTCATTCCCAGCGTCCACACATAAAGCTGCCTCTTTTTCATGGCTTGTTGCGCTTACGGTCAAATACACACGAAACATTGTCACAACGTCCATCTTGCCGCATATTCACAAACACATCGGTTATGTCCGTGCTGCTGTCAACGGTAACGCGTGCGATTAATGTTTTTCAGTTTTACGCGTTAAAAAAGATTTAAACACAATTAACGCAGCATCCGTTTTTTTCTGTCATCCTTTGGCTAGCCTTACATTATATAATCACGTTCTTATTCATGCAAATGCTTTTAAACCATGTAACCGCGAAAAGACAAAAGAGAACGCGCTGTCTGTGAATGTCCTGCTGACACAGGACGACGCGCATCGCGTGCCAGAATCGACTTCTCTTTCGTGCTTGAACGAATAATAACACACAGTTATGACAAAATGTCCGTTTTGTTGAGTATCCTCATGAGAGCAGTCTTAAATTAGTTAAAATCTTAAATTAGAGTTGTGAGAAGATGGGACGCGTGTGAGATAAACAAGTGCAGCAGTGACAACAGAATCAAAAAACAGGTAACAGAGAAAATTACTCACTGCTCTTGACTAAAGAACGCTTGTAGCTTTAATAAGGATTCATCTATATTTAATTTATTATTTATGCAGTGAAGACTGTAAAGTGTTTGATAACTTTATTCAATTTCTGTGTATTTCCTGACATCAGTAGCAGTATTGGTATCAGTGATACTGGGCTTCATTCATAAAAAAGATGCCATTAAACCATTATTTAAAATATAATGTCTTTATGTTGTTTATACATTAATTTGGAGATTAACTGTGAAATTATTACATTATAAAATATATTAAAAACAAGCTATCTTGTGCAATTATAACTAAATTATCCCAATATAAAAACACAAATAGGCCTACACTGAGTGAGCAAACATTTAGGTGAGATTTGCAATGGTAATTGAGCAATGTTTTGCTGAATTATGAATAAAAGCCTGAATTATGAATAAAATATGTCATCATGTAAAGTCATCTCTGCAGAAGAAATTAATGATTTCCTAGACTTTAAATGGATGGACAAAAAAATTGATAATATTAAAAAATATCTATATGACAGTAGGCCTATATACGGCAGTTATTCCCTGTGGTATTGAAAATCAATACATTTCAAGGTATAGTATCAAAGTAGTATCGTGACAACACTAGTGTAGGGTGCCACAATTTTTTTTTTAATTTTCAAAGGGTGCCTCGACTGAAAAAAGTTTGGGAAACACTGCCCCAGACCACCTTTTTAAGTGGACCCGAGTATGGTTTGCGGGTGCGCACCCGAGTCAGGAAGGCAGCGTTCACATCCAAACGAACCGAACTCTGACATCATTCGAACCCAGGTGTGCACCAAAAGTGCTAGTGTGAAAGCCCCCTTAGAGAGTTCAGGCCCAAAACTTTGCCAAGTGCCTCAGATCTGGATCGGTCTAATTTATAGCCTCAGGTCATTTTAAATAATTCCAAAATATTTATTATTTCTGATTTTCGCTGAGTTGAGTCTGCAGTACGATATTTACCATCAGCCTGTTGTCCATGCCAACTTTACGCAGGCTAGCAGCAACTGAGTTGATGTCCTTTTCGTTGATCCAAGATTTGAAGAGTTTCACAGCAAAGGCGGCAGATACCCCTACAATAAAATCCAGACGATGAGTTAAGTTTACATATTCTTCCCTCAGAAAGTGCTGCCGTTAAACAAGTCTGTCATTACCTTCCTTGACCAAGTTCTCATTAAAGAGGCTGCTCAGGATGGAGGCTGATATATTGCCATTGGCCAGCAGGATTCCGGCAAGCATGGCCAATTTATTCCTCTCTGACTCTGTGAACCCTTTTAAAAACAGCAGCAGCTGTGAAAAAAAAAAAAAGAAGACATTATGGGACTTTCCAGATGAACAATGACAAGGTCTTTGTTTGACTAACAAATACATGATAATCCTTAGTTCAACTATTTTGCTTACCTTCTTAATCTCCTCTTCAAACCCTTTCTCCAGGTACTTGTAACGCCTGATCAGCTTGTTAAAAACCTACAGCACAAGGTGAATGTTTTGAAACATGTAAAGGAAGCCAAAAAGTTAAATTTATATCCATTACAGTGACACTAAATCAGAACAACCTCTGGAACGTGAGACTATTTGCCAGTCATGCATTTTATAATGGTGAATACCTGAGCGTACGCCTGCATGGTCTCCAGGTCTTCACTTGCCGTGAAGAGGCAGAACTCAGTACGGGTCAAGTCATCAGACAGTGTCCCTCCTGGGGCTGAAAAAATAAATATATATATAAATACAAGATTGAATTAAGATGATTTATTTAAATTCCAAACCACTGAAATAGCCATAAATAGTTGCTTACCCAGCATTCCTCCAGCCACCAGGATGTCGAAGAGGGTCTCAGCATACCTGCGGTAATCGAGCTTGGCGCCAGAAGCATCAAGGAACTTTGCAACCGCTTCCAAATCAGTGCCAGTTTGGTTCAAGCCTTGAACAATACTTTCTTGAAACTGAGTAGGGTCAAATCTCTCCTTTTCATCTGTGGGGAAATTAGACTTTTAAAATGGGCAGATTTTTTTACAAGAACGTTCCTGAGGCTAAGGGTTTTGAATCTCTTACAGGGCTTTTGCTCCGGAGGAACCTTTTTTCCTAGAACTAATGGTGGTGCCCGCCTTTTGGCGCGTTCGCACCACAGGAACAGGGAATGATTGTAGCTCTAGGAATGCCTTTTTGGGGAACAAAATTAGCTCCTACTTGGGGTGGGAATTACAGGGTACCTCACGATACATGGCTCACAATACCAATAATATCACAATACAGCAATTCTGCGATAATCAATATATTGCTGGACAATCCTTTGATACATCACGATATTGGTCTATAAAAACAAAATGCCTCTGAAAAGTGCACGTTTTCCAGACTTTGGACTTCAATTATTTTACTCACACCGTTTACCATTCCATTAAAAATCTTTTTCTTAGGCTATTTAACTCGTTCACATCCCCTCATTTATGTTATGAGCCACATCGAGGAGCCATGAAGTAGCGACGCAGGGAAATCTATTTAGAGTGTTATCTTATTCATTAAAATATCGATTATTGTATCGGATGGAGAAGGACAACAACATATTTCCCTATCAATTTTGTCCCACCCATAGCTCCTACTTCAGAGTAGGATCTAACCCAGCACACTAGGAACTACCAGTGGCATAAGTGTACGCCGATTGGCTGAACACACACAAAACACCAGTACCGGCCATTTTTGAAAAAAAAAAAAAAGCTGTGTAAAAACAGATTATAGTCTGTATTTACTCCATGAAAGAACATTTATAGATGGACCTCTCAACTTTTACAATGAGAAAATGCAACTTTAAGGGGACCAAGTGAAACATGATAATATATTTCTGTTATACTAGAGACACCGGGCACCAGCCACAGAGCAAACACTAATACTTTTTCATATAACCTACTGTCTATTTTCTTTGTATAACAGTTCTATCTAATAATGTATTAGACAAGATTGCTAAACAGAGAATGCGAGTGCTGTGTGCTCAGGCGATCTCAGTGCCGTCAAAAAAAATGTCTGCCGCACTATCAAAATAAAATTCACAACAAGCGCTGCTTCAGAGTTCCTACTGGTGATGTAAATGCAACTAGGAAAATGGCCCTAGGGGAATATTTAGTTATCAGGGAACCACCCGAGTGGCTAGTTCCTTTAACTACGTTCCTAGAACTACTAAGTGAAAAAAAGGCTTTAGATACCACAAAGCCCCAAATATGATCATCCTCAAGCAAAGGAAACTGCATCGTGAAATTTTAAATTTAAGCAAATTAAAAATTGACATGCAAGTGAATACATTCAGCTTTTAGTTGAAAAAGTTTAATTTTAGGGTACATTTAATTTTATATTTAAAAACATTATTTCTGTTATCTCTGTAAAGCTGCTTTGAAACAATTTGTATTGTAAAACGCAATATATAAATAAAGGTGACTTGACAGCAGTGTCATGTGAACGGACCCTAAATCAATTTGACAAATCATTTATTTTATTGAACAGTAATTAGTTTGTTAAATCTCATTAAAATACCTTGTTAGTAAAAATTATTTACACACCATTTCTCTCTGAATTTTTCAACGGACTGCTTAGTACTCCATCACAGCCCCTTGGACCCCAGTTTGAGAAGCCCAGGTGTGAGGCTACTTACCTCTTTTCCTAGTTTTAAAACGCTGGCCGGTAAGCGTTGGCTTTTGCTGCTTTTGATTATTCATAAAAGACACCTATGAAAAGAATAGCAATATTTAAGAACATTTCATTGAAGAGCACAAAGAAACCGCATGTAGATGTGGCAGGACATTTCCAAAGCCATCAATAAAATTCCAATAGAAAATGCGATAAACAATACCCTTAATACTTAAAGCGATTTAAACCTTTAAAAAATAACTGGTTTAATTATTTCCAGTGACACCTGCAGTAATTAATCTAACGTGTAAGCATAAATCACATTGTCTCGTGGGCAAATTATACATAACTGTTAGTTTATTATTGCACAGATAAAATCCAAAACTTGCTTGATTACTACATGCATATGGACATGTTGCTGTATAACGTTAAATGTATTAAATAGCGTTTATGTCTCTTTTATGGGGGTCTGAACTGCAACTCACGCGCCGGGCTCGCGCTAAAGCTAACTTAACCGGCTAAAATGAGGCCTAACCGCTCCAAACATTTTTTTAAGAACCACTTGTAATCACTATTTACAAGTATTTTAGATCCAAACGAGAACAATGCCAATATTTTACTGAATTAACATAAACAACGGGAACTATTAAACGTATTATTGTTTAAATTAAATTGATATCATGTCGGAGGCTCCGCCATCATGATTTTAACAGCTGATCACAAACGTTAGCCCAAAAAACGGACATCCTTTTAAAACAAGGATATACAACAACTCAAATTTAAACTGTATACGCTTATTATTCGTATATAAAATACACGGTGGGCTTACCGAAATGAATTCAGATAAAAAACGACTTTTTGAACCAAAGAACAAAGCAAGACAATAGCAGGTCCAAACTCAACACACAAAACCCTCCCTGATGGCAAGAGCCTGATGCGCCTGCGCAGAAGAAGAACGGGGCGGAAAACAATGAACACGTCCATTAAAGGGGAGTGCAGTGGGTTAGAGAAGTGTTTATTGATAAAATAATACTAGTTAGACGCTTACAACTATTGTTTTGTCAACTTTAAAATTTAAATATATCATAGCAATGTTCTTAGGGTAAAAAATATAGTCGCCTTACTAAATATGTAAAAGTTCATAAAAACATACCCCCTCCCAAATGACAGTGATTTGTAAGCGCAATGCGGGTCATACCATTGTAATGAGGGGTGTGATGATTCCCCCCCCCCCCCCCCCCCCCCCACCCCACCCCCTCTTTATCGCCAAGGGTAAACCATAAAAAGCATTCAGGTCAATTGAGTCAGCACGCTTTGATTTGCAAATTTTTGTATCATTGTAATTTTCATGAAATTTATATTTTATACTTTAAGCAAAATATGAAAGATTTTCACACAGATTTTATATACCTAAATCAAAAAAGAGTAGCATGTTCATTTATTCCTTTGATAATTATCCAAGTAAGTGAAGTGAAGTGACGTGAAGGCCAATTATGGCAAACCATCAGAATTTGTCTTCTGCATTTAACCCATCCAAGTTAGTCCACACACAGTAGGACTAGTGAGTAGTGAGAACACACACACACACACACACACACACACACACACACACACACACACACACACACACACACACACTGTAAACCCTGGACTGGACACACACACCCAGAGCAGTGGGCTGCCATTCACTGCGGCACCCAGGGAGCGATTGGGGTTAGGTGCCTTGCTCAAGGGTACCTCGGTTCTTTCCTTCAAATATTGAGAATAAAACCCACAACTTTCGAGTTACAAGTCTGACTCTCTGACAATAAGGCCTAATAGATCAGCCAAAATCTGCATCTGCTTTGAGGCCAGATCATCTCAGACCAACTAGGCCTACATTGTTATTGACAACAAAGATTGGTGAGAACAATCATACTATATACCAACAAGAAACATTTAACAGGCCTTAGCCAAAACACACATATATTTAACCCCTTTATTTCCTCTCTCCTCTCAGGTGCTTCTCTGCTCTAGGCAGAACTGGTGGCAAACAGGTGGTCTCCCTCAAAAGGAACGGCTGTATGTACAATGGCATCGTACAACATGAGTTCATTCATGCCCTGGGCTTCTACCACGAGCAAACCAGGAGCGATCGTGACCAGTATGTCAAGATCAACTTTGAAAACATCTCTCCTGATATGGCCTACAACTTTGAGAAACAGAAGACCAACAACCAAAACACTCCATATGACTATGGCTCCATCATGCACTATGGTAGAACTGCCTTCGCCACTCAGCCCTGGCTGGAAACCATCACTCCCATTCTTGATGAGACTGTGGAAATCCGACAGAGGTATAGGGACTGTCCAACATCGACCTCTTGAGGATCAATAGTTTTACTGAAGATGAGGCTGATACACATTACTTAAAACAGTTCATGTGTCTGATAGTGTGATGTGGTGATGGTCTTTACTTTCTAGTGGCGTCGTATTTCTGAAATGTGTGAAGGAAACGTTTAATTAAACATTTAAAAAATGTGAACCTTTTTTTGAACTCCTTGACTCTAATAGTTTTTTTTTTCTCTTATAATGTTTCTTCTTTTTAAACGAATAAAAGAATTTCCAAAGCAATAAATAATTATGTAAAAAAAGAGGAAAACCCACTGCATGCACATCTTCTTCACGCATTCCTGAATTTAACCATGAAAGGCAGGGCAAAGCCTTTAACATGTGATGTCAGCCAGTCAGTTGCTCATTCATCTGATGGTCAGCAAACCAGGAGCATCTCCGGTGACAGAGCACTGTGATCCTTCTCAACTCATCATGTCATCTGTATTTGTGAACAGCGAGCTTGTCTTCTACGTTAATGGCAAGAAGGTATGATTCAATTACAGATACTGATTTTTAATGTTTGATTTGAAAATGTAAGGTACAGGCATTTAACTTGTTGGAGGCAAAATGTGGTGGTCTTTTAATTTTCTTAATAGTTTTTGCCTCATAATATTGTTAAAATGTAATATATGGCTTGTATATTGTGTTAGTTCATAAATAAAAGTGTTTTAAGTGTTTTGCAAGTTGTCACTATCACAAAAGAAGGAAAGATGTGATTCTGCTGGTATTATTAGTACTTCTACTGTGATGAATATTAACATTTTTATGTTTAGTCTTCTCATATTCAAAGTACATAATCAAACTTGAACATATAACCAGCAAAAAATGGCGTGACTAAACGTGCATGTCTAAATCGTGGCACATGACAGTCAGCCAGCAGCCCAAAAAGAAATCTTTATTCCTCTTTTGTATGATACCATGAAAATGATTTTCTACGCTACACACAGTCAGTCCATCATGTGTTTGCCCTTCTCACAAGTCAAGTCACCTTCATTTATATAGAGCTTTTAACAATACGGATTGTAACACACATACACTTATTTAACTATAACTATGATTGTTGTTCATCTATTGTAATGTTTCCAGTTTCCACCTTTCTCTCAGAATTCAACGCAAAACAAGTAACAAAATTGGTGGTGATATTAATTCATTGGAGTGTGTGATAGTCTCAGAAATCCAATTCTGTCACATGACATTGCACACACCAAACTTTGTATGGCTTATAGTTATCAATTGAAGGTATTTGAGCAATGGCAGTCATTACATGTTTTTAATATTTTTATGTAAAGGTAGTAGAGAAGAATGCTGATCCAGAAGAGATGTTATTGGCTTACCTACGACGGAAAGGTATGGTAATTGCCATATGACAAACAAACTCCAAATAATGGTGTATACTTAGCCAAGGATATCTATTAAAGATTTTATACTCATCAAGGTTGCATTTGCTTGTATGATGTTTTTGTGTCCAGTGGGTCTGACGGGCACAAAGTATGGCTGTGGTGGAGGGGGATGTGGAGCCTGTACTGTGATGCTGTCCAGATATGACTCTATCCAGGACACTGTGCTGTATCTTTTACTCATATATGAAAACTAGCAGTATAAAACCTTTATGTGAAACAAACAAACAAATGAAAGGAATGTTTGTTAGCAGCTTTTGACTAAATCAATGTTTCAGTTAGCAAGAACTTACAACTTGATTTACACCATAAAGTTTTTTTTTATAAATGAAAAATTTAATAAATTTGATAGTTTCATAATCCTTAATCCGTTCTTCAGACACTGGTCTGTAAACGCGTGCCTGCAGCCGATTTGTGCTCTGCACGGTGCGGCGGTGGTGACCGTCGAGGGCATTGGAAGCACTAAGACTAAACTACATCCTGTTCAGGTACCTGATTCTACCTAAGGGACAAACTACATATCAGCTTTTAACGTAGGTTCTTTGAATAGGTTGTCCAGAACAAACCATTTAGACATTGGGGTTTTTGTTCAGGAGCGTATAGCAAAGGCTCATGGGTCTCAGTGTGGGTTCTGTACTCCTGGGATGGTGATGTCCATGTACACATTACTTAGAAACAACCCACATCCCAACATGGAGGACATTCGAGAGACACTGGGAGGTAAAAAAAAAGAAAAAATGTATAGCCTACTCACAATTTTGAAAACTAAGAATTTAAATACATTTAACATTGCGTTTTCTCTCTTCTAAGGGAACCTGTGTCGTTGCACTGGATATCGACCGATAATTGATGGATTCAAAACATTCTGTGATGTAATGGCTTTGAACTTTTAATACAACATAAAAATTCCAACAAAGTGACAATCAGTACATGTAACAATTTGTAAAACTTTTGACTTTGACGGAAGGAAACTAATATGTGCTCATAATGTGATCCATATGTTTCCAGACTCCAATATGTTGCCAAAATGGTGACGGAAATGGAAAATGTTGCATGGAAAGCAGCAATTCCCACAACAATGAATCTGATGTAAGACAATATGAGAAACAGAAATTCTTACAATTGCATATACAAATTGCAATTTTTATTAACAGACTAATAACAGACTTTTTATTAGTGGAACAGCACAACAGAACACCCTTAACTTTTTAGCAGAGTAGTACACAAAATTACAGTAACTCTTCTACTACTGGTATTTTTGGTAGATATCTGGAAATCTTTTCAATATGGATGATGTCTTACCCCTGGACCCAACTCAGGATCTGATCTTTCCCCCAGAGTTACTGGTAAGCAAACCGTTGTGTTCTTGTGGTAGCTAATAAGAACATGTATATTTCAGGCCACTAATTTTTGTTATATCCATTCTTTCTATCAGATTATGGGAAAGAAAAAAGCGGAACAACTTAGTTTTCAGGGCGAAAAGGTTAGGTGGATTTCCCCAGCAGATCTGAAAGATTTAATTAGATTGAAAACTGAATACCCCAACGCACTTCTGTTGGTTGGGAACACAACCATAGGTTGGTTTCAAGAGGAAGTTTATCTATCTATCTATCTATCTATCTATCTATCTATCTATCTATCTATCTATCTATCTATCTATCTATCTATCTATCTATCTATCCATCCATCCATCCATCCATCCATCCATCCATCCATCCATCCATCCATCCATCCATCCATCCATCCGATTTCTGTTCTCTCACAGGGCCGAAGATGAATCTGAAGGGAACCGTCAATCCTTTGGTGATCTATGGTGGAAGCATTCCAGAACTTCGTGCTATCAAATGGCAAAACAATAGTAAATTACATTCAAACAAAGTATTGCCATTACATATGGTTATTTAGTGAATATTAAAGCCCAAAGAAAATTCAACAACACTTTTTTATTTATTTAACTTAGACATAACTGTAGGGGCAGGATGCAGTTTGTCTGTTTTGAAGGACGTCCTCCTGCGTGGAATTGAGGAACTCGGCCCAGAAAGGAGCAGGGTTTACCAGGCCCTTGTTCAGACTCTAAAGTGCTTGGCCGGCCAACAAATACGCAACATGGCTGTGAGTTACAAAAACAAATCACCATGAGGAATTAATAAGAACAGTTGTCTACATGTTACAGTTTTGTTTATGTTGGATTTTCAAGACCATCGGTGGGAATATCCTGAGCGCCAACCCCAAATATGACCTGAGCAGCATTCTCGCAGCAGCGGAGTGTACGCTACACATTGTTTCCAAAGGTAATGTCAGTGTATTTGGACTTTATTTGTAAATGTGTCATTTACATAGTTTTCTATAACTGGCTTTATGTATTATTTCTCAGTTGCCAATAAATTAAACATTGAATGTAACTATGTTTTTTTATTTATAAGAATTAATTTTTTTGATCCTTTGTTCTTAAATATAGATGGTACTCGAGAGATTTGTCTAAGTGAGGAGTTTTTCACAGACTTTGGTAAAACAGCTCTACGACCAGATGAGGTTCTGCTGGCTATTGATATTTCCCACTCGACACCGGTATATACTTCAAACTGGAGGAAGCTAAGCCTACTGACTATTACAAAACTATGTCAAGTTTCAACAAATAGATTTGGCCCTTAAAGACTTTTAGTCTTTGCTTTTGCATTTATTCTCATTTTTTAAAACCACAAATATGCTACGAATTCACTTGCCATTTTGAAAAGCTAAATACTAATCCTCGTGTTTTTCAGTGGGAGTTTGTTTCAACATTTCGCCAGGCACAGCGCAGAGAGTTCGCCTTCTCCATAGTGAATGCTGGCATGAGGGTATCGTTCAGTCATGACTCAAATGTGGTGGAGCATCTGGGTATTTTTTATGGAGGTGTAGGGCCCACTCTAGTAAAAGCCAGACATACCTGTAAAGAGCTGATTGGAAGGTACAGCTATCGCAAGGCCTACATAATTTATAACCGTAAATCTTGTATATGTAAGAACAGACTATCTACTGTATTGACAAATACTTTGGCTGAAAAGAAAAGCCAACATCGCGAAATCTGACATCTAAGCTGCATTGTATTCATTCCAGTCAATTAACATTGTTCTTTGTTTGGCAGAAAATGGGATGAGAAACTTCTGGTAGAGGGAACACAGCTCTTAGAGGAAGAAATTTCTGTGCCACCTAGTGTCCATGGTGGACGGGAGGAGTATCGCAAGGCTCTAGTACTCAGCTTCTTTTTCAAGTTTTACATGCAAGTGCTCCTGGAACTCCAACAAAGGGTATGATGATGCTAATTTTAAAAGAGATTTAAGAGTTTAAAAGAGGGACAATTTACTTAATTCATGTTTATTTTTTTCCCTAAAGGAGGTTTCTGTGACTGATTTACCATTAGAGTATCTCAGTGCTCTAAAACCCTTCAAAAATGAGGTACCACAAGGATACCACTCTTTTCAGGTGAGCAAACCCGAGTCAAGTTTAAGTTGTCATATCAAGTCTGTCTGATAACATAAACCTTTTCATTACATTACAATTAAATTACAGCTTGTACCAGAGACTCAGTCTTCTAGTGACCCAGTGGGACGCCCCAATGTTCACCAGGCCGCCCTTCAACAGGCTACAGGAGAAGCTGTGTATTATGATGACATCCCATCTGTTAAAGGAGAACTTTTCGCTTCCATGGTAACCAGCACCAGGGCTCATGCAAAGATCATGTAAGTGGAAGGAAATTCATTTATGAAATAATACATTTAAAAACAAAATTTCGATCAGTTAAATGAATTTTAATTTTTCTGACACAATCACACATTTCAGAAATTGAACACCACCACAAGACAAAATATCACCTAGTAAATAGCTTTATTTTCCCTCATAAGACCAAACATTTTGACAATTTAAAACCATCAAAAGACAAAGACCATCACCTCATTATTCATCTGTGTATGGATAAATCATATTAAATGATCAAACAACACATCCATATAGCTTCTTGATCCTCAGGATGTCGATGTTAGACATATCCTGCCTCTGTCCGATTTCCACCGTCGCATAAGGAATGGGAGTGATGGTTTCCTTCCCGGTCTGGTTAGTGAAGGCCGTTCTTCCATAATGCATGATGGAGCTGTAGTCATATGTGGTGTTTTGATTGTTAGTGTTCTGTATTTGGAAGTTGGAGGCCTTATCGGTAGGGATGTACTCCCAGTTGATTCGGACATACTTATCACGATCGCTTCTGGTTTGCTCGTGGTAGAAGCCCAGGGCATGATTGAGCTCATGTTGTACGATGCCATGATACACACAACCAGTTCTTTTGAGGGAGACCACCTATTTGCCACCAATTCTACCAAGATAAGAGTAGCACCTGAGAGAAAAAGAGAATTTTATATGATCAATCTGTGTTAAAAATCTTACTCATTGTAAAAGAGTTTCTGCTAAGGCCAGTTAAATGTTTTTCATTTGTATTGTTTGAGTATCCTCACCCATCTTTGCTCTCAATACTGATATAGTCGGTCTGAGATGATCTGGGCACAAAGCGGATGCAGGTTTTATTGTGAAAGGTGGACATGGCGTTCTGAATAACTGAGATGTCACTAGAGGCTGCAAAGAAAAAGTACCACAGGTTTTAAAATATGATTTACAAACATACATATGCTAAATGAATGAAGATGATTCACTTACAGTATTCACTGCTCACTATGTAAGGGACCTCCACTAGTTTGCTAGAGTTTTTCTTCCAGAAACAGTTGTTATTGTAGCAGTAGAGAGCATTTTTGGTTTTGGGAAACACCAGATCTCCTTCAATCAGGTGTTCAGATGATGCTGTATTCAAATATATATATATATTTTTTTTTTTAATGAAATTTCTCAGAATGTGTAAATTCAACCACATTTTAGATATATTCCCCTATTTTATGAAAACCATTGTTGGCTTAAAAGGAATCTATAAGATGCCTGACCATTGTTGGACTCCAAAATATTTGTTGTGATGTCCACATTTCCAGGTATGGGTGAGAACCCATTGTGATGGTCAGGCTTCTGTTTATAAAAAAAAAAAGAAAAAGAAAAGTTAAATATTACCCTTGTTAGGAAAGTTAATCATCTGAGTGCATTGAGAGACTAGAAAAAGTCTTACCCTGACAGGAGACATCTGGGAGAGGCCAAAGAGAATCAGCAAAATAGAGAGGGTCCATGTTGTCTCAGTGTAGAGGTGTTTAGGATGCTCCTGGACTGAAATTTGGTGTCTGCAAGCTGTTGAACCTAAACTTTATATTTACCTGTGTAGGTGGGTCAACCAGGGGTTGAGCCTTAGTGTCTAAAGGGAGGTAACTAACTAATCTGTTTATCCAAAACCATGCACAACCAGATAATTTACAGATTGTTTTGCTAATCCACTGAAATAAACAAATGCAATTATTGGATTGTATTAAGAGCACCAACACTCTATTATACAGGGAGTGTCCCAAACACTTAAAATTATTTCTTAAGACAGATCTACAACAAAATAATTTGTGTCAATGTAGCGAACGGGACCTACGTCCGCTTAGTAGGGGTAAATCACTCTTCCCTGAATGGCTGGAAATCAGAGGATCTAAGTCCCTAACCCCCAGGCCTATTAATCTCGTGGCTACTCTGCCTGCTCAGTAAAGCACAATAGCTTAGGCTTTAGGATTTGGACATGTCACGGTGGAGACCTAAAGTGCAGAATATCAGTAGCCTAACTGTCAGTGTGTGACGTAACTGGTATTCCCCCTACCTACTATACTTTACAGACAGAGGATGAGACGCCCCTACTTCAGGGAATATGGAAAAACTTCACAGTAAAAGCAATAGTATAAAAGTTGAGAAATTAGTGATTATTTATTATACTAAGTAACAGTATTCTAATACTGAGTAAAATAGTTACAAAGAGAAAAAAATAAAAATAAAAATAAATATTTTTATAAATCAAATGTAAACCGTATAGTAATGGTTTCACTATCAACCTGTAACCATCATAAAATGTTAAACCCCTCTATTAACAACCACTTCACCAGAGTGGCTCAACAACACTTTGAAAGTTTTACTTAACAAACATCAGCATGTAGGCAATCTAAATACACTGCAGATAAACCTCATATGCACATAACAGCAGTATTGTGAATGTAATTCACACAACAGTAATTTTCAGGACAATGGTAAACTCAGAAACAGTTTCGTACCATACACTTAATAACACTCCATGACCAACCTCAGTTCAATGTTCCTTTTGGTTCGGATTGTCCACGTTACGTATGTGCTGACCGTACACCAATTAATAGAACACGTCCATCACGAGGGCGGTGCTATCGCGTGAGAATGGTGGAGTCATGTGTGGCAGGGTAGCCAATACTCATCAACCTCACCGTGTAACAATGGCGTGAGCGATGGAGGGAGAGGGAGAGAGCAGGAGAGACAAGTCACATAGCAGCTACACGTCCCGGGCTGTAGCAGTGAACTGGCTGGTTGTCTTCCTTCCCTTGCGAGACCAGCTTCCAACGTTGGCGACGAGCTAGAATATCTAAATAATCAACACTTTGCACTACCTAGCGAGAACGTTTGCCTCGCACTATACGAACTATACTTGTTGATGATGTGACGACGGATGAATCTTCAGTACAGATGGCGTGGAGTCTTCCTCTCTTACACACGCCACTCAAACCGTAACTGTTCCGTAGCTCAGATCAAAACATGTAGCACACGCAATAACTAAGAGTTAAACTGTTATTTACTGAATTATCATACCGAAATCTCCGTCAGCATGGGACTTCTTCGGACGCCGCCATCCTCTCTCTTGTTTCACTTTCTTTTTGTCCCGCCCTCTCCTCTCATTGACCCGTGCACCCGCCTGCAAGTCATTGATTGGCCAAGTCTATATCCAAGTTCCTGTGTGCGATTGGTTGAGAATATTCTGGGGAATTTCTTCATGTTATCGTAGGGGCTACATGTCAAAAAATATGTGCACATTCTGTGTGTACACCTACATTCCCCCCTTCCAAACCCTGCCACATCATAGACTTCACTGTTTGAGTCCCTTGCTAAACCACAGTGCATGTTTTTTTATACAATGTAACAATACATCCAGAACAGAAGTACACATGCTTTCATCTCTTTTAGACTTTTGTTAGTGTAAAACAAAATCACAAAACAAAACATAACAAAAGAAAAGAAGCTCACTTCAGAACATACCCCTCCCGATATCTAACAGGTAACTGCCCCCTAGTGTTCCTTTGTGGGCGTCTCACTATTACAGACTCATTATCTGACTCTGAGTTATCTGCATCCTCAACTAAACTCCCCCTAACAGACCCCTCCCCAGAGCTAATATCAGAGGCTCCCCCACTTTCATGACCGGATACCTCCCCCCGGCTACCACCCAAGACTGCCTCTGGCTCAACATCCCGCAGCTCCCCTTGACTAGCCCCCATACTCTCGCCAGGTGTTGGTGCATTGTGAAGGGTACGAGGAATGCAAACTAACCCTACAGAGTCAGTGTCTGAACCAGATGCAGCTCTCTTGTGCCTGGGAGCAACTGCTTCCTTACTAGGTGTCTGAAAGGTGCAATGCTTCATCTGATTTCGGTGCACTACTTTTGACGGCCCCCCAGTTTCAGGCCTGACTGTGAAGACAGGTAAGTCGGGGTGATTCTGCTTGACAACTAAATATGGCTCTGGCTCCCACTTGTCTTGGATCTTGTTCCTTCCCCTTGGTCGATGATTCCTTAGCAGTACTCGATCCCCCGATCTGACAAGTGCAGCACGTGACCTTCGATCGTAGAGCCGTTTGCGTCGCCGAGACGCATCCTGAGCGGCGTCCCCAGCCGCCTCTGCTGCCACTTTCAGCCTCTCGTGGTGGTCGAGGACCCAATCATCGAGGTTGTCAATGTCACTGGGCTCCAAGTCTCTTCCCCCCAGAATGTCCTGAGGCAGTCGTGCATCTCGCCCGAAGAGGAGATAAAACGGGGAGTATCCCGTTGAGGAGTGAACATGACTGTTATAAGCCATTACAAGCTCAGGAAGATACTCCTTCCAATTTCGTTTCCTCTCTGGCGTCAAAGTTCGGAGCATATCATGCATCGTTCTATTAAATCGCTCGCATTGAGCGTTGCCCTGGGGGTGATATGGGCTTGTACGACTCTTGGAGATGCCATAGATACGACAGAGTTCTTTGATGACACTGGCTTCAAAGCTGCGGCCCTGGTCTGAGTGAAGCCTAGAGGGGCAGCCATAATACACAAACCAGTGTTTGACGATGGCCCTGGCTGTGGTTTTAGCAGACTGGTCTTTCGTGGGTACAGCCATTGTAAACCGTGTGAACATGTCAGTCATAACTAACACATTCTCATAGCCACCCACAGACTCCTCTAATCGGGTGTAATCCATGGCCAGTACCTCCAGAGGTGTGGTCACATTAGTGCATGTCAATGGGGCTCGGATAGCTGGAAATAGGTCTTTGGCAAGTGCACAGCGCTTACACTGCTTCACCCACTCATGTACGTCTCTGCTCATTGAGGGCCAGTAAAAACTGCGTGTCATACGTGCAAGTGTACCCTTCTGACTAAAATGACCCCCATGCTCATGTTCCATACTGAACACATGTTTCCGCAGAGCCTCTGGTAATACCAACTGGTGTACTTCCTCACCATCTCTGGGATCACAAATGCTACGAAATAGGACACCATGACGGATGCTTAGTCGATCCCGTTGTGATGCCAGTTTTTTTTTCTCTGGAGCCATTTCCCGTAACTGGTTCTTATTGGGCCATGCATTACATTTCGTTGCCCTTGCTATAGGGCCCACGACAGGATCCTCTGCCTGAAGTTGCTGAAGATCCTCCCAGCTATATCCAGTAACCTTCGCCGTAACAGCGGCTTGTGAAGCCACCTGCACACTAGGCTTTCTTGCAGTCTTCTGTCCAGGCCATAGAGAGGCACGCACTTCCTCAGCCTGAATTACCAGAAAGTCTTTATCAGTGTCGCTGACCTCAGACTCCTGTGCTCGAGGGAGCCGAGACAGCACGTCCGCATTTGTGTTCTCCCTCCCCGGCTTATAATGCACTTCAAAATCATATTCCGCTAACTGGGCGACCCACCTCTGCTCCACCGCCCCGAGGTTAGCTGTTTCGAGATAGCGCAGAGGATTATGATCGGTCACCACCACAAATCTAGAGTACATTAAGAAATCCCGGAATTTTTCTGTTATTCCCCATTTAAGGGCTAGTAACTCGAGCTTAAATGCACTATAGTTTTTGTCATTCCGCTCAGAACCCCGGAGGCCTCGACTAGCAAAGGCTACCACGCGCTCCACCCCCTCTTGCCGCTGGCTGAGCACTGCCCCCAACCCAAGAAGGCTCCCATCGGTGGTAAGGGTGAAAGGAAGTGAAAAGTCAGGGTACGCAAGTACCGGAGATGACATAAGGTGCTCCCTTAGCTTATCAAAGGCCTCTTGACATTCTCTACCCCACACAAAGGGAACAGACTGGGCTCCACTCTCTTTCTTGCCCTTTCCCATTAGAGAATGTAACGGCTTTGCTAACTGGGCGAAGTTCGGGACGAAACGCCTGTAATATGACATAAACCCCACCACTTGCCGCACATCTTTTGTACTCCTGGGCACCGGCCAGTCACGGAGTGCTTTGACCTTTTCCATGTCCACGTGGACACCCTCCGCAGAAACAATATGGCCCAAGAATTTGACTTCTGACTTTAGCAGGAAACACTTGCTCGGTTTAAGCTTAAGTCCATGTTCCTTCAGACGAGTGAATACTACGTCCAGTTTCTCACAGTGGCTATCAAAATCGCTGGAAAAGACCAGTACATCGTCCAGGTATATCAGTAACACGTCAAAAGCCAGATCGCCTAGGACTACCTCCATTAGCCTCTGAAATGAGGCAGGGGCATTGCAAAGACCAAACGGCATTCTCGTCCACTGGTATAGGCCAAACGGGGTGGTAACAGCCGTTTTCTCCTGATCGTCTTCATGGACAGCCACCTGAAAATAGCCTGCTGTCAAATCTAGCGATGAGAAGAGCTTAGCCTTTCCAAGGGCATCCAAGGACTCCTCAACCCTCGGGAGCGGGTAGGCGTCCTTCAACGTGACACTGTTCAGCTTACGGTAATCGCAACAGAACCGTACAGATTGGTCTGGCTTAATGACAATTACTGCAGGGGAGGCCCACGGGCTGGAGCTTTCTTTGAGTACCCCCTGTGCGACCAAGTCCTGCACGTGTTTCTTAAACTCTTGAAATATGTGTGGAGGTATACGGCGGTGCCTTTGCTTAATCGGCCTTGCATCTCCAGTCTGAATACGGTGAGTCACCGTGGTGGTGTACCCAAAATCGCTTTTATGCTCTGAGAACACATCCCGGTGTTTCTTGAGAAGATTGTCCAGCTTTTGCACCTGAGGTGGCGTCAGACCCTCGAGATTTGCGTGTACCGGAACAGACAGTGGTCCATCTGCCTCTACTGACTCGACCTCTCCACGGCTGACCTTCCTCACGTACACTTCTCCATTCACCTCCTCCACGGACACTACTTCCCTTGGTACGATCACATCGGGTTTACTCAACTCTGCCACTCTGCATCTTGGGAACAATGTGATGGTCTTCTCACTTGAGTTGAGTATGCGCACTGGGACCTTCCCCTCAGTAGTCTGGGCCAGAACATTTGCCACCAGTAGACCACGAGGGAGACTGGCACTGGCAGACGCCTCCACCAGCACTTTGCATGTTGCTCTGGGTGGTATCCTACAGCGACCTACGATCACCTTTTCACTGAACGGGGGAATGGTGACAGCCTGCTTTCCTGCGACTTTTACGAACCCTATCCGTCCATTTGGGCCCACACACCGTTCCTCCTCTTCCATGGTGGCCAGTATACGGCGTAGGCTGGCATGGCCTGGCTGTGGAGTACCTCGGTCCAGCTTCTTAACACCCTTGAAATCCGTCAGGAAGCCCTTGAGCTCTCCGATTACGTTCATTCCCAGAATGCCGGGGGGTTTTCCCCTTTCCTTCTTGCCGCTGCAACTGTCCTTCAGCACAAAAACACACCGACCCTTCAACAGCCTGCCCATACACTCAATATCCGCCTCCAGACACCCGACCACTGGAATTTCAAGGCCATTAGCTGCTGTTAGACGAACCCATTTAGCTGGTGACAGACAGCACTCGGTCCCCTGGAAATGTTCCCTGAAATAACTCTCTGGAATGGTAGTGACCTCGGAACCAGTGTCTAAAAGGCAGCTGGTCTTTACACCATCTATCCAAACATCAATTGTGAAGCACTCCCCAAATGCACCACTAGAAGTTGCTGAGTCCCTCTCGCTGGTCTGGGTAACAGCTTTAATGCCAGCTGAAACCAAACCACTAGGGCTTTGTGTGTCATTTTCGGCTTGACTCTCTGTTGTAGCAACGGCTGCCATCCTTGCTCTATGCTCGGCCGGTTTACTCTGCCGACACGTGCGGCTCGTATGACCAGGTTTATTGCAGGAATAGCAAATGAGTCGCCCTTCGTCATCTCTTAGAGGTGGTCTAGCAGGTCTAGTGGCCATTGCAGCCTGCTCCCTTCCATGAACTGCTTTGTAGAGTTCCTCCTGGCGGGCAGCAAGGTTTTGGATAGCTTCGTATAGTGATGTTAGGGTCAGTGGAGAAGAGGCTTCTTCAGCAGCTGCTGCATTAACTGCTCCTCGCACTGGGCCTCTGGCTGCTGTAGGGGCCTCTTCTTCTTCTTCCGACCACGTGATGGCAGCTTGCATCAGGTCAAAGAAGGACAGCGTTGGTTGCGCTTTCTCCTGTCTCTTCGTTTCACGCCGTAAGAAGTCATCTCTTAACCCAAGTACAAATTGTTCTTTCAGCATTTTGTCTGGATCTTGAACTCGCTCCGGGTCTCGCCGTTTCAGCTTATGCAGTTTCTCCTGAAGATCATAAGCGTAGGCACGTATCTTTTCCCCTGGGCCTTGCTTCCTGTCATAAAACTCTCTAAGGCGAGCACCAACAGGGACCTTGTCGCCATATGTTTTCTCCAGAACTTCAAAGACCTTTGTGATATCAGTATTTTCTTCACTTAACAGAAACTTAACTGTCAGTTTTGCCTCACCTTTGAGGTGCTGCCTGAGCAACTCGATTTTATCTTCTTCTGGAACCCTGGCTATCTTGAAACTAGACTTCATGGATGCTATCCACTCCTCAACGCATGGTTCACCTTGGGCTGGGCTACCGGTGAAATCGGAACATTTTCTCTCCCTTGGAATATACAAAGACGCGGAGGTCTTGGCCTGCTGTTCGATTACAGTCTTAGCCATCAACAGAGCCTCCCTCTGATCTTGTCTGGCCTGATCAAGAAGTGCCGCTTGTTCCCCCAGCCTAAGTGTCTGAGCTGTAACTGTTTCCTGGAGATCCTTAAATTGCTTCCTTAACTCTTCCATCTCAGCCATGGAGCATAAACTATAAAGCTACAAAAAGTCGATCCTGTTCGTATGACGCCAATATGTAGCGAACGGGACCTACGTCCGCTTAGTAGGGGTAAATCACTCTTCCCTGAATGGCTGGAAATCAGAGGATCTAAGTCCCTAACCCCCAGGCCTATTAATCTCGTGGCTACTCTGCCTGCTCAGTAAAGCACAATAGCTTAGGCTTTAGGATTTGGACATGTCACGGTGGAGACCTAAAGTGCAGAATATCAGTAGCCTAACTGTCAGTGTGTGACGTAACTGGTATTCCCCCTACCTACTATACTTTACAGACAGAGGATGAGACGCCCCTACTTCAGGGAATATGGAAAAACTTCACAGTAAAAGCAATAGTATAAAAGTTGAGAAATTAGTGATTATTTATTATACTAAGTAACAGTATTCTAATACTGAGTAAAATAGTTACAAAGAGAAAAAAATAAAAATAAAAATAAATATTTTTATAAATCAAATGTAAACCGTATAGTAATGGTTTCACTATCAACCTGTAACCATCATAAAATGTTAAACCCCTCTATTAACAACCACTTCACCAGAGTGGCTCAACAACACTTTGAAAGTTTTACTTAACAAACATCAGCATGTAGGCAATCTAAATACACTGCAGATAAACCTCATATGCACATAACAGCAGTATTGTGAATGTAATTCACACAACAGTAATTTTCAGGACAATGGTAAACTCAGAAACAGTTTCGTACCATACACTTAATAACACTCCATGACCAACCTCAGTTCAATGTTCCTTTTGGTTCGGATTGTCCACGTTACGTATGTGCTGACCGTACACCAATTAATAGAACACGTCCATCACGAGGGCGGTGCTATCGCGTGAGAATGGTGGAGTCATGTGTGGCAGGGTAGCCAATACTCATCAACCTCACCGTGTAACAATGGCGTGAGCGATGGAGGGAGAGGGAGAGAGCAGGAGAGACAAGTCACATAGCAGCTACACGTCCCGGGCTGTAGCAGTGAACTGGCTGGTTGTCTTCCTTCCCTTGCGAGACCAGCTTCCAACGTTGGCGACGAGCTAGAATATCTAAATAATCAACACTTTGCACTACCTAGCGAGAACGTTTGCCTCGCACTATACGAACTATACTTGTTGATGATGTGACGACGGATGAATCTTCAGTACAGATGGCGTGGAGTCTTCCTCTCTTACACACGCCACTCAAACCGTAACTGTTCCGTAGCTCAGATCAAAACATGTAGCACACGCAATAACTAAGAGTTAAACTGTTATTTACTGAATTATCATACCGAAATCTCCGTCAGCATGGGACTTCTTCGGACGCCGCCATCCTCTCTCTTGTTTCACTTTCTTTTTGTCCCGCCCTCTCCTCTCATTGACCCGTGCACCCGCCTGCAAGTCATTGATTGGCCAAGTCTATATCCAAGTTCCTGTGTGCGATTGGTTGAGAATATTCTGGGGAATTTCTTCATGTTATCGTAGGGGCTACATGTCAAAAAATATGTGCACATTCTGTGTGTACACCTACATCAACATAAATTGTGGAGTAGAGGTCATAGTCAAGCTCATCATGATTTAGAATATTCTTTACAATTAACTTAAGTGCATTTGATTTCACAGGGCCAATTGTACTCAATATTCCTTTAGTCCTAACAACTTTAATGTCTTTTCCAGGCAAGGACCACAGTAGCTCAATTCTTGGTAAATTTTCACTATAGTATCGTAGTTGCGAAATACTAACAATCACTACTTTCCTATTTATTTACAGACACCTTCAAGCTGAAATATGCATGAGTATGATGGCCATTTTAAGAATTTCTAGAGACCGTGGAATAGAGTTGCAATTGTTATTTGTGACAAAATAACAGAATTTGGGTGTTAACCAAGAGTAGGCGAGGATTTGCTCTTCCCTGGAGCTTAAATGTGGTCTGTCATAAGCTTTGCCTTTGTTATGTCAATCAACGTACACTTTATCAATCTAACATGTGTCATTGCATCTAAACTGTGGCAGGGGATTTAGGAATGGCTAATAAAAATGGTATCTTTTGATAATTTAAGAAATTATTTTATTTTAAAGATAAAAACATCCACATTTTACTGTTTGTTCAGAATTTTTATTATCTTGATTTTTTCCCCTACTCAGTCACACATTACAGACATTCAAAACAATTCAAAGAACATTACCTCATTCCATTATTCATTAGCAGAACGTATACATTAGATTATCTTACACACACACACATATATATATATATATATATATATATATATATATATATATATATATATATATATATATATATATATATATATATATATATTAGGTCATTTTGGTGTAGTCGAACGATATATTAAATAAATTAGTTAAATTCTGAACGGATTTTGTTGGTAATAGGGGCTTACCTAAAGCTAAAAGAAGTTTTGTGCCTCTAACACGTGCTTTCAACCTTGTTTTAAATCTGAATGGCATATGTGGAAAAAACTAATCTCATCCGAATAGGGCTTTTATCTAAAAGATGCCTCACCATTGTTGGTGTCTAAAGAGCGACTGGCACAATAAAGGTCTTTAAAATTGAGGTATCTGAAAGGAAACCTTTCTTCTCAGCTGTAAACATATGATTACAACAGAACTAAATCTCAAAAATCTTTCAAAATCTACATTATAGCATTTTGCCCCCAAAAAATGATAACCTGTTGAAATGTAAAAATCATATACTGTACTGTGCCCAGTCTTTCAGCTCTCCTAAGGTTAAACCAGGTGGCTTTGATTACGTTGAAGGATAAGCTTAATACTGTGACACATTTAATGCTACAATCAAGCACTTTCTTAAACTTGACATCGAATCACAAATAAAGTTTGAGTTTGTCTTGCAGTGTAGCTTTATTTTTCCCAACCCAACACAATCACACATTTCAGAAATCCAACACCATTAAAAGACAGAAACAATCTCATTACATTATTCATCTACAGACACATGAACTATATTAAATCATGTGTGCAAGCCTCATCTTTAGCATCCATACAGCTTATTGATCCTCAGAACGTCAATGTTGGACAATCCCTGCCTCTGTCCGATTTCCACAGTCTTATCAGGAATGGGAGTGATGGTTTCCAGCCAGGGCTGAGTGGCGAAGGCAGTTCTACCATAGTGCATGATGGAGCCATAGTCATATGGAGTGTTTTGGTTGTTGGTCTTCTGTTTCTCGAAGTTGTAGGCCATATCAGGAGAGATGTTTTCAAAGTTGATCTTGACATACTGGTCACGATCGCTCCTGGTTTGCTCGTGGTAGAAGCCCAGGGCATGAATGAGCTCATGTTGTACAATGCCATTGTACACACAGCCGTCCCTTTTGAGAGAGACCACCTGTTTGCCACCAGTTCTGCCTAGAGCAGAGAAGCACCTGAGAGGAGAGAGGAAATAAAGGGGTTAAATATTGATCTGTTAAAGGTCTGTTAAATGTTTCTTGTTGGTATAGTATGATTGTTCTCACCCATCTCTGTTCTCAATACTGATGTAGTCGGTCTGAGATGATCTGGCCACAAAGCGGATGCAGGTTTTGGTGTGAAAGACCGACATGGCGTTCGCAATCACTGATTTGTCAAAATTGGCTGCAAAAAGGGTCCACAGGTTTAAAATGGCATCTAAATAATCATAGATATGTCAAATGAATGAAGGAGATTCACGTACAGAATTCATTGCTCACTATGTAAGGGATCTCCACTATGTTGTTAGAGTTTTTCTTCCAGAAACAGTTGTTGTTGAGGCAGTAGAGAGCATTTCTGGTCTTGGGAAACATCAGATCTCCTTCAATCAAGACTTCAGAAGATCCTGTATTTAAAGAGAAATATATTGATGAAATAATGCAATATATTCAAAGAAATCTCGATCACTTTTTTAGAAATGTGACCCATTGCTGGCTTTATCTACAAGATGCTTCACCATTGTTGGTTTCTAAAATCCTTGTAGTGATGTCCACAGGTTCAGGCTCTGTTACAAACACACAATCAGGCATCTGCTCCTGGTGGTAGAAACAGAGATGTTTAAAACGACTCATTAACGACTGTTAATTATTTAAGGGAGAGACTAGAAAGGACCTTACCATGAGAGGAGACCCCTGTGCGACGCCAAAAAGCAGCAGCAGAATGGAGAGGGAGGCTCTTATGTCCATGTTGCCTCAGTGTGTGGAGATGTTCAGAATGCTCCTGTGCTGAGATTTGATGCCTGTGAGCTGTTCTGTCTGGACTTTATATTCACCTGAGAAGGTGGGTCTACTGGAGGTTAATGGGTAGGGTCTTACTGTCCAGAGTCTAAAATGTGTACCTACAGGGAGGAAACTCTGACCTCGCCTGTTGGTTCAAAACTTTACACAATCATAGAATAAACCTCAGTTTGTTTAACTAATTCACTAAAATGGACATGCTGTAGCTTTTGGACTTTACCACGTGCCCTAAGACAGTGGTGTACAGGGATGGTCCACAATACCTTAAATGTGCTCTGTAGGAAGATTACAAATTAATTGAAAAAAAATTTGTGAGAACATTTGAATTTACTACAGAGATTAGTAAACAACCCCAAAAATATTAGCAGGATGAACAACTAGTTATTTAAAAAAAATATATATATATTTTTTGCGTATAGCTTAACTGGAAAGCTATTGATTTAACAGGGAAAATAGAACAATTACTGTGAATTGCTCAATTATTTTCAGGAGAAATGTAGTAAAATAGTGTTTATTAGCACTACACAGCTTCTTTATTGATATAATTGTTTTGTTACTGAAAAGCAAAATTATTTAAAGCAGTGACAAAACCACCTTGCTGATTAGAAGAGTAGTTTAATAGTTTAACTACGCATAAGAATGCTACTGCATTTTACACATTACACTGTACAACATTACTAGTTAAAGAGATGTCACATTTCAACTCTTTGAGACATAATGGGAGTTTTGATAAAAAAAGTTTCTAATTCGATTTTACAGAAGTTGTGTATTTTATTTTGTTTTCCAGATGTTTTAATCTTTTTTTTGCAATACAGCAGAAAAATGCTGTAATTTTATTTAGATTTTAACATCACCAACTAGAAGTTCTGAATCTCATTTACGTAGAGATTCGGTGTGTGTGTGTGTGGGGGGGGGGGGGGGGGGGGTTGGGGGTAGGGGGGGTTCTGGTAGCTGCTCTCACACAGTGTGATTTTGTTCATCTACAATACCAGAGCGTTCCAGTCTGACGTGTAACGTACGTATTCAAAAGTGCCGCTCTTATAATTTTGTTATCCCCCAGCAAACAATAACATTGTTTATGGTATCGTTAAGCAGCTTGTTCGTTTGTCACCTCCAGGAATAGGAAGTAGATCCCCGATCTTGATATCACTCTTGTTTGTAGCTATTGTTATTTTCTTGTATCTTTGTCAATATGCAATTTTTTAACTGTTCTTCCTCCAGTCAAATAGTTCCGCAATAACTAACATCATCGCTGCAACACAAACCCAACACGGCATTGGATCTGGCTCTTTTCACACTGATATTTTCCATGATTTATCCCAGTAATATTACTAGGGTCTTGTATGAGTGCTGAATTGTTCAGCATTCTGGCTCTGGCTTGTATTCACATAAAATGCTCCCCGACAATGTTCTGGAACCAAATTTCATCGTGAACGCAGACCTTATTTTCACCAGAACTTCACGCCATGTCTAGAACCGCATCTTTGGCTGACTTTGTGGTTCAGGTGATCAGATTGATGTCTGCTTGGGACTTTCTCAATCTTTGGCAACTTTGAAAGTTGAATTTATCTTACAAGATGATGCAAGAGCGACTGACTCCAAAAGAGGGTCTTCTTGGCACAATAAAGGTCTTTCAAATTGAGGTATCAAACGGGAAAACTCCCTTTTCAGCTGTGAATATATGATTAAACCAGAACTAAATTTCTAAAATCTTTTCAAAATCTACATTATTGTCACGGGTGGTGTATGGCAGGAAGCACGAGGAGACGAGGAATTCAAATAAACAATAAACTTTACTATAAATCAAAACAACAAACAGGTAAAGGCAGACAGAGCGGATGCAAACACCAGTTAACATAGACGAGAACCGACCAAGACAGACTGAACAGAAGAAACTAAATACAGAGACAAATGAACCATAATGATGTGAAGACAGGTGACACAGATGATGATAACGAGGAACAGGCTGGTAAGTGAGGGAGTGAGTTCAGGTGTGGAGACAAGGAGGATTCTGGGAAGTGTAGTGAAGATGACTAAGACAGACAGGTGCAGACGAAGACTGTGACAATTATAGCATTTTGCACAAAAAAAAAAAATATTTTGTTGAAATGTATAAATCATATACTGTGCCCAGCCCTACAGTTCTCCTAAGGTAATTGGGCTTCAGGAGAAGCTTAATATTATGCCACCTTTAATGCTACAATCAAGCACTTTCTTAAACTTGACATTGAATCACAAATAAAGTTTGAGTTTGTCTTGCAGTGTAGCTTTATTTTTCCCAACCCAACACAATCACACATTTCAGAAATCCAACACCATTAAAAGACAGAAACAATCTCATTACATTATTCATCTACAGACACATGAACTATATTAAATTATGTGTGCAAGCCTCATCTTTAGCATCCATACAGCTTATTGATCCTCAGAACGTCAATGTTGGACAATCCCTGCCTCTGTCCGATTTCCACAGTCTTATCAGGAATGGGAGTGATGGTTTCCAGCCAGGGTCGAGTGGCGAAGGCAGTTCTACCATAGTGCATGATGGAGCCATAGTCATATGGAGTGTTTTGGTTGTTAGTCCTCTGTTTCACAAAGTTGTAGGCCATATCAGGGGAGATGTTCTCAAAGTTGATCTTGACATACTGGTCACGGTCGCTCCTGGTTTGCTCGTGGTAGAAGCCCAGGGCATGAATGAGCTCATGTTGTACGATGCCATTGTACACACAGCCGTCCCTTTTGAGGGAGACTACCTGTTTGCCACCAGTTCTGCCTAGAGCAGAGAAGCACCTGAGAGGAGAGAGGAAATAAAGGGGTTAAATATTGATCTGTTAAAGGTCTGTTAAATGTTTCTTGTGGTATAGTATGATTGTTCTCACCCATCTCTGTTCTCAATACTAATGTAGTCGGTCTGAGATGATCTGGCCACAAAGCGGATGCAGGTTTTGGTGTGAAAGACCGAAATGGCGTTCGCAATCACTGATTTGTCAAAATTGGCTGCAAAAAGGGTCCACAGGTTTAAAATGGCATCTAAATGAATCATAGATATGTTCAATGAATGAAGGAGATTCACGTACAGAATTCATTGCTCACTATGTAAGGGATCTCCACTATGTTGTTAGAGTTTTTCTTCCAGAAACAGTTGTTGTTGAGGCAGTAGAGAGCATTTCTGGTCTTGGGAAACACCAGATCTCCTTCAATCAAGACTTCAGAAGATCCTGTATTTAAAGAGAAATATATAGACGAAGTAATGCAATACATTCAAAAATCCTGATCACTTTTTAGAAATGTGACCCATTGCTGGCTTTATCTACAAGATGCTTCACCATTATTGGCTTCTAAAATCCTTGTAGTGATGTCCACAGGTTCAGGCTCTGATACAAACACACCATCAGGCATCTGCTCCTGGTGGTAGAAACAGAGATGTTTAAAACGACTCATTAACGACTGTTAATTATTTAAGGGAGAGACTAGAAAGGACCTTACCATGAGAGGAGACCCCTGTGCGACGCCAAAAAGCAGCAGCAGAATGGAGAGGGAGGCTCTTGTGTCCATGTTGCCTCAGTGTGTGGAGATGTTCAGAATGCTCCTGTGCTGAGATTTGATGCCTGTGTGCTGTTCTGTCTGGACTTTATATTCACCTGAGAAGGTGGGTCTACTGGAGGTTTATGGGTAGGGTCTTACTGTCCAGAGTCTAAAATGTGTACCTACAGGGAGGAAACTCTGACCTCGCCTGTTGGTCCAAAACTTTACACAATCATAGAATATACCTCAGTTTGTTTAACTAATTCACTAAAATGGACATGCTGTAGCTTTTGGACTTTACCAAGTGCCCTAAGACAGTGGTGTACAGGGATGGTCCACAATACCTTAAATGTGCTCTGTAGGTAGATTACAAATTTCAGGAGAAATGTAGTAAAATAGTATTTATTAGCACTACACAGCTTCTTAATTGATATAATTGTGTTGTTACTTAAAAGCAAAATGATTTAAAACAGTGACAAAACCACCTTGCTGATTAGAAGAGTAGTTTAATAGTTTAACTACGCATAAGAATGCTACTGCATTTTACACATTACACTGTACACCATTACTAGTTAAAGAGATGTCACATTTCAACTCTTTGAGACATAATGGGAGTTTTGATCAAAAAAGTTTCTAATTCGATTTTACAGAAGTTGTGTATTTTATTCTGTTTTCCAGATGTTGTAATCTTTTTTTTGCAATACAGCAGAAAAATGCTGTAATTTTATTTAGATTTTAACATCACCAACTAGAAGTTCTGAATCTCATTTACGTAGAGATTCGGTGTGTGTGTGTGTGTGTGTGTTTGGGGGGGGGGGGGGGGGTTCTGGTAACTGCTCTCATATAGTGTGATTTTGTTCATCTACAATGCCAGAGCGTTCCAGTCTGACGTGTAACGTACGTATTCAAAAGTGCCGCTCTTATAATTTTGTTATCCCCCAGCAAACAATAACATTGTTTATGGTATCGTTAAGCAGCTTGTTCGTTTGTCACCTCCAGGGATAGGAAGTAGATCCCCGATCTTGATATCACTCTTGTTTGTAGCTATTGTTATTTTCTTGTATCTTTGTCAATATGCAATTTTTTAACTGTTCTTCCTCCAGTCAAATAGTTCCGCAATAACTAACATCATCGCTGCAACACAAACCCAACACGGCATTGGATCTGGCTCTTTTCACACTGATATTTTCCACGATTTATCCCAGTAATATTACTAGGGTCTTGTATGAGTGCTGAATTGTTCAGCATTCTGGCTCTGGCTTGTATTCACATAAAATGCTCCCCGACAATGTTCTGGAACCAAATTTCATTGTGAACGCAGACCTTATTTTCACCAGAACTTCACGCCATGTCTAGAACCGCATCTTTGGCTGACTTTGTGGTTCAGGTGATCAGATTGATGTCTGCTTGGGACTTTCTCAATCTTTGGCAACTTTGAAAGTTGAATTTATCTTACAAGATGATGCAAGAGCGACTGACTCCAAAAGAGGGTCTTCTTGGCACAATAAAGGTCTTTCAAATTGAGGTATCAAACGGGAAAACTCCCTTTTCAGCTGTGAATATATGATTAAACCAGAACTAAATTTCTAAAATCTTTTCTAAATCTACATTATTGTCACGGGTGGTGTATGGCAGGAAGCACGAGGAGACGAGGAATTCAAATAAACAATAAACTTTACTATAAATCAAAACAACAAACAGGTAAAGGCAGACAGAGCGGATGCAAACACCAGTTAACATAGACGAGAACCGACCAAGACAGACTGAACAGAAGAAACTAAATACAGAGACAAATGAACCATAATGATGTGAAGACAGGTGACACAGATGATGATAACGAGGAACAGGCTGGTAAGTGAGGGAGTGAGTTCAGGTGTGGAGACAAGGAGGATTCTGGGAAGTGTAGTGAAGATGACTAAGACAGACAGGTGCAGACGAAGACTGTGACAATTATAGCATTTTGCACAAAAAAAAAAAATATTTTGTTGAAATGTATAAATCATATACTGTGCCCAGCCCTACAGTTCTCCTAAGGTAATTGGGCTTCAGGAGAAGCTTAATATTATGCCACCTTTAATGCTACAATCAAGCACTTTCTTAAACTTGACATTGAATCACAAATAAAGTTTGAGTTTGTCTTGCAGTGTAGCTTTATTTTTCCCAACCCAACACAATCACACATTTCAGAAATCCAACACCATTAAAAGACAGAAACAATCTCATTACATTATTCATCTACAGACACATGAACTATATTAAATTATGTGTGCAAGCCTCATCTTTAGCATCCATACAGCTTATTGATCCTCAGAACGTCAATGTTGGACAATCCCTGCCTCTGTCCGATTTCCACAGTCTTATCAGGAATGGGAGTGATGGTTTCCAGCCAGGGTCGAGTGGCGAAGGCAGTTCTACCATAGTGCATGATGGAGCCATAGTCATATGGAGTGTTTTGGTTGTTAGTCCTCTGTTTCACAAAGTTGTAGGCCATATCAGGGGAGATGTTCTCAAAGTTGATCTTGACATACTGGTCACGGTCGCTCCTGGTTTGCTCGTGGTAGAAGCCCAGGGCATGAATGAGCTCATGTTGTACGATGCCATTGTACACACAGCCGTCCCTTTTGAGGGAGACTACCTGTTTGCCACCAGTTCTGCCTAGAGCAGAGAAGCACCTGAGAGGAGAGAGGAAATAAAGGGGTTAAATATTGATCTGTTAAAGGTCTGTTAAATGTTTCTTGTGGTATAGTATGATTGTTCTCACCCATCTCTGTTCTCAATACTAATGTAGTCGGTCTGAGATGATCTGGCCACAAAGCGGATGCAGGTTTTGGTGTGAAAGACCGAAATGGCGTTCGCAATCACTGATTTGTCAAAATTGGCTGCAAAAAGGGTCCACAGGTTTAAAATGGCATCTAAATGAATCATAGATATGTTCAATGAATGAAGGAGATTCACGTACAGAATTCATTGCTCACTATGTAAGGGATCTCCACTATGTTGTTAGAGTTTTTCTTCCAGAAACAGTTGTTGTTGAGGCAGTAGAGAGCATTTCTGGTCTTGGGAAACACCAGATCTCCTTCAATCAAGACTTCAGAAGATCCTGTATTTAAAGAGAAATATATAGACGAAGTAATGCAATACATTCAAAAATCCTGATCACTTTTTAGAAATGTGACCCATTGCTGGCTTTATCTACAAGATGCTTCACCATTATTGGCTTCTAAAATCCTTGTAGTGATGTCCACAGGTTCAGGCTCTGATACAAACACACCATCAGGCATCTGCTCCTGGTGGTAGAAACAGAGATGTTTAAAACGACTCATTAACGACTGTTAATTATTTAAGGGAGAGACTAGAAAGGACCTTACCATGAGAGGAGACCCCTGTGCGACGCCAAAAAGCAGCAGCAGAATGGAGAGGGAGGCTCTTGTGTCCATGTTGCCTCAGTGTGTGGAGATGTTCAGAATGCTCCTGTGCTGAGATTTGATGCCTGTGTGCTGTTCTGTCTGGACTTTATATTCACCTGAGAAGGTGGGTCTACTGGAGGTTTATGGGTAGGGTCTTACTGTCCAGAGTCTAAAATGTGTACCTACAGGGAGGAAACTCTGACCTCGCCTGTTGGTCCAAAACTTTACACAATCATAGAATATACCTCAGTTTGTTTAACTAATTCACTAAAATGGACATGCTGTAGCTTTTGGACTTTACCAAGTGCCCTAAGACAGTGGTGTACAGGGATGGTCCACAATACCTTAAATGTGCTCTGTAGGTAGATTACAAATTTCAGGAGAAATGTAGTAAAATAGTATTTATTAGCACTACACAGCTTCTTAATTGATATAATTGTGTTGTTACTTAAAAGCAAAATGATTTAAAACAGTGACAAAACCACCTTGCTGATTAGAAGAGTAGTTTAATAGTTTAACTACGCATAAGAATGCTACTGCATTTTACACATTACACTGTACACCATTACTAGTTAAAGAGATGTCACATTTCAACTCTTTGAGACATAATGGGAGTTTTGATCAAAAAAGTTTCTAATTCGATTTTACAGAAGTTGTGTATTTTATTCTGTTTTCCAGATGTTGTAATCTTTTTTTTGCAATACAGCAGAAAAATGCTGTAATTTTATTTAGATTTTAACATCACCAACTAGAAGTTCTGAATCTCATTTACGTAGAGATTCGGTGTGTGTGTGTGTGTGTGTGTTTGGGGGGGGGGGGGGGGGGGGTTCTGGTAACTGCTCTCATATAGTGTGATTTTGTTCATCTACAATGCCAGAGCGTTCCAGTCTGACGTGTAACGTACGTATTCAAAAGTGCCGCTCTTATAATTTTGTTATCCCCCAGCAAACAATAACATTGTTTATGGTATCGTTAAGCAGCTTGTTCGTTTGTCACCTCCAGGGATAGGAAGTAGATCCCCGATCTTGATATCACTCTTGTTTGTAGCTATTGTTATTTTCTTGTATCTTTGTCAATATGCAATTTTTTAACTGTTCTTCCTCCAGTCAAATAGTTCCGCAATAACTAACATCATCGCTGCAACACAAACCCAACACGGCATTGGATCTGGCTCTTTTCACACTGATATTTTCCACGATTTATCCCAGTAATATTACTAGGGTCTTGTATGAGTGCTGAATTGTTCAGCATTCTGGCTCTGGCTTGTATTCACATAAAATGCTCCCCGACAATGTTCTGGAACCAAATTTCATTGTGAACGCAGACCTTATTTTCACCAGAACTTCACGCCATGTCTAGAACCGCATCTTTGGCTGACTTTGTGGTTCAGGTGATCAGATTGATGTCTGCTTGGGACTTTCTCAATCTTTGGCAACTTTGAAAGTTGAATTTATCTTACAAGATGATGCAAGAGCGACTGACTCCAAAAGAGGGTCTTCTTGGCACAATAAAGGTCTTTCAAATTGAGGTATCAAACGGGAAAACTCCCTTTTCAGCTGTGAATATATGATTAAACCAGAACTAAATTTCTAAAATCTTTTCAAAATCTACATTATAGCATTTTGCACAAAAAAAAATATATTTTGTTGAAATGTATAAATCATATACTGTGCCCAGCCCTACAGTTCTCCTAAGGTAATTGGGCTGCAGGAGAATCTTAATATTATGCCACCTTTAATGCTACAATCAAGCACTTTCTTAAACTTGACATTGAATCACAAATAAAGTTTGAGTTTGTCTTGCAGTGTAGCTTTATTTTTCCCAACCCAACACAATCACACATTTCAGAAATCCAACACCATTAAAAGACAGAAACAATCTCATTACATTATTCATCTACAGACACATGAACTATATTAAATTATGTGTGCAAGCCTCATCTTTAGCATCCATACAGCTTATTGATCCTCAGAACGTCAATGTTGGACAATCCCTGCCTCTGTCCGATTTCCACAGTCTTATCAGGAATGGGAGTGATGGTTTCCAGCCAGGGTCGAGTGGCGAAGGCAGTTCTACCATAGTGCATGATGGAGCCATAGTCATATGGAGTGTTTTGGTTGTTAGTCCTCTGTTTCACAAAGTTGTAGGCCATATCAGGGGAGATGTTCTCAAAGTTGATCTTGACATACTGGTCACGGTCGCTCCTGGTTTGCTCGTGGTAGAAGCCCAGGGCATGAATGAGCTCATGTTGTACGATGCCATTGTACACACAGCCGTCCCTTTTGAGGGAGACTACCTGTTTGCCACCAGTTCTGCCTAGAGCAGAGAAGCACCTGAGAGGAGAGAGGAAATAAAGGGGTTAAATATTGATCTGTTAAAGGTCTGTTAAATGTTTCTTGTGGTATAGTATGATTGTTCTCACCCATCTCTGTTCTCAATACTAATGTAGTCGGTCTGAGATGATCTGGCCACAAAGCGGATGCAGGTTTTGGTGTGAAAGACCGAAATGGCGTTCGCAATCACTGATTTGTCAAAATTGGCTGCAAAAAGGGTCCACAGGTTTAAAATGGCATCTAAATGAATCATAGATATGTTCAATGAATGAAGGAGATTCACGTACAGAATTCATTGCTCACTATGTAAGGGATCTCCACTATGTTGTTAGAGTTTTTCTTCCAGAAACAGTTGTTGTTGAGGCAGTAGAGAGCATTTCTGGTCTTGGGAAACACCAGATCTCCTTCAATCAAGACTTCAGAAGATCCTGTATTTAAAGAGAAATATATAGACGAAGTAATGCAATACATTCAAAAATCCTGATCACTTTTTAGAAATGCGACCCATTGCTGGCTTTATCTACAAGATGCTTCACCATTATTGGCTTCTAAAATCCTTGTAGTGATGTCCACAGGTTCAGGCTCTGATACAAACACACCATCAGGCATCTGCTCCTGGTGGTAGAAACAGAGATGTTTAAAACGACTCATTAACGACTGTTAATCGTTTAAGGGAGAGACTAGAAAGGACCTTACCATGAGAGGAGACCCCTGTGCGACGCCAAAAAGCAGCAGCAGAATGGAGAGGGAGGCTCTTGTGTCCATGTTGCCTCAGTGTGTGGAGATGTTCAGAATGCTCCTGTGCTGAGATTTGATGCCTGTGTGCTGTTCTGTCTGGACTTTATATTCACCTGAGAAGGTGGGTCTACTGGAGGTTTATGGGTAGGGTCTTACTGTCCAGAGTCTAAAATGTGTACCTACAGGGAGGAAACTCTGACCTCGCCTGTTGGTCCAAAACTTTACACAATCATAGAATATACCTCAGTTTGTTTAACTAATTCACTAAAATGGACATGCTGTAGCTTTTGGACTTTACCAAGTGCCCTAAGACAGTGGTGTACAGGGATGGTCCACAATACCTTAAATGTGCTCTGTAGGTAGATTACAAATAAATCCTTATTTGTGAGAACATCTGCATTTAGTATAGAGATTAGTAAATGACCCCGAAAATATTAGCAAGATGAACAACTAGTTATTTAATAGAATTTTTTCTTTCTTTTTTTGTTGGCGTATAGCTAAACTGAAAGCTATTGATTTAACAGGGAAAATAGAACAATTACTGTGAATTGCTCAAATATTTTCAGGAGAAATGTAGTAAAATAGTATTTATTAGCACTACACAGCTTCTTAATTGATATAATTGTGTTGTTACTGAAAAGCAAAATGATTTAAAACAGTGACAAAACCACCTTGCTGATTAGAAGAGTAGTTTAATAGTTTAACTACGCATAAGAATGCTACTGCATTTTACACATTACACTGTACACCATTACTAGTTAAAGAGATGTCACATTTCAACTCTTTGAGACATAATGGGAGTTTTGATCAAAAAAGTTTCTAATTCGATTTTACAGAAGTTTTGTATTTTATTCTGTTTTCCAGATGTTGTAATCTTTTTTTTGCAATACAGCAGAAAAATGCTGTAATTTTATTTAGATTTTAACATCACCAACTAGAAGTTCTGAATCTCATTTACGTAGAGATTCGGTGTGTGTGTGTGTGTGTGTGTGTTTGGGGGGGGGTTCTGGTAACTGTTCTCATATAGTGTGATTTTGTTCATCTACAATGCCAGAGCGTTCCAGTCTGACGTGTAACGTACGTATTCAAAAGTGCCGCTCTTATAATTTTGTTATCCCCCAGCAAACAATAACATTGTTTATGGTATCGTTAAGCAGCTTGTTCGTTTGTCACCTCCAGGGATAGGAAGTAGATCCCCGATCTTGATATCACTCTTGTTTGTAGCTATTGTTATTTTCTTGTATCTTTGTCAATATGCAATTTTTTAACTGTTCTTCCTCCAATCAAATAGTTCCGCAATAACTAACATCATCGCTGCAACACAAACCCAACACGGCATTGGATCTGGCTCTTTTCATACTGATATTTTCCATGATTTATCCCAGTAATATTACTAGGGTCTTGTATGAGTGCTGAATTGTTCAGCATTCTGGCTCTGGCTTGTATTCACATTAAATGCTCCCCGACAATGTTCTGGAACCAAATTTCATTGTGAACGCAGACCTTATTTTCACCAGAACTTCACGCCATGTCTAGAACCGCATCTTTGGCTGACTTTGTGGTTCAGGTGATCAGATTGATGTCTGCTTGGGACTTTCTCAATCTTTGGCAACTTTGAAAGTTGAATTTATCTTACAAGATGATGCAAGAGCGACTGACTCCAAAAGAGGGTCTTCTTGGCACAATAAAGGTCTTTCAAATTGAGGTATCAAACGGGAAAACTCCCTTTTCAGCTGTGAATATATGATTAAACCAGAACTAAATTTCTAAAATCTTTTCAAAATCTACATTATAGCATTTTGCACAAAAAAAAGATATTTTGTTGAAATGTATAAATCATATACTGTGCCCAGCCCTACAGTTCTCCTAAGGTAATTGGGCTGCAGGAGAAGCTTAATATTATGCCACCTTTAATGCTACAATCAAGCACTTTCTTAAACTTGACATTGAATCACAAATAAAGTTTGAGTTTTTCTTGCAGTGTAGCTTTATTTTTCCCAACCCAACACAATCACACATTTCAGAAATCCAACACCATTAAAAGACAGAAACAATCTCATTACATTATTCATCTACAGACACATGAACTATATTAAATTATGTGTGCAAGCCTCATCTTTAGCATCCATACAGCTTATTGATCCTCAGAACGTCAATGTTGGACAATCCCTGCCTCTGTCCGATTTCCACAGTCTTATCAGGAATGGGAGTGATGGTTTCCAGCCAGGGTCGAGTGGCGAAGGCAGTTCTACCATAGTGCATGATGGAGCCATAGTCATATGGAGTGTTTTGGTTGTTAGTCCTCTGTTTCACAAAGTTGTAGGCCATATCAGGGGAGATGTTCTCAAAGTTGATCTTGACATACTGGTCACGGTCGCTCCTGGTTTGCTCGTGGTAGAAGCCCAGGGCATGAATGAGCTCATGTTGTACGATGCCATTGTACACACAGCCGTTCCTTTTGAGAGAGACCACCTGTTTGCCACCAGTTCTGCCTAGAGCAGAGAAGCACCTGAGAGAAGAGAGGAAATAAAGGGGTTAAATATTGATCTGTTAAAGGTCTGTTAAATGTTTCTTGTGGTATAGTATGATTGTTCTCACCCATCTCTGTTCTCAATACTAATGTAGTCGGTCTGAGATGATCTGGCCACAAAGCGGATGCAGGTTTTGGTGTGAAAGACCGAAATGGCGTTCGCAATCACTGATTTGTCAAAATTGGCTGCAAAAAGGGTCCACAGGTTTAAAATGGCATCTAAATGAATCATAGATATGTTCAATGAATGAAGGAGATTCACGTACAGAATTCATTGCTCACTATGTAAGGGATCTCCACTATGTTGTTAGAGTTTTTCTTCCAGAAACAGTTGTTGTTGAGGCAGTAGAGAGCATTTCTGGTCTTGGGAAACACCAGATCTCCTTCAATCAAGACTTCAGAAGATCCTGTATTTAAAGAGAAATATATTGATGAAGTAATGCAATACATTCAAAAATCCTGATCACTTTTTAGAAATGTGACCCATTGCTGGCTTTATCTACAAGATGCTTCACCATTGTTGGTTTCTAAAATCCTTGTAGTGATGTCCACAGGTTCAGGCTCTGATACAAACACACCATCAGGGATCTGCTCCTGGTGGTAGAAACAGAGATGTTTAAAACGACTCATTAACGACTGTTAATCGTTTAAGGGAGAGACTAGAAAGGACCTTACCATGAGAGGAGACCCCTGTGCGACGCCAAAAAGCAGCAGCAGAATGGAGAGGGAGGCTCTTGTGTCCATGTTGCCTCAGTGTGTGGAGATGTTCAGAATGCTCCTGTGCTGAGATTTGATGCCTGTGTGCTGTTCTGTCTGGACTTTATATTCACCTGAGAAGGTGGGTCTACTGGAGGTTTATGGGTAGGGTCTTACTGTCCAGAGTCTAAAATGTGTACCTACAGGGAGGAAACTCTGACCTCGCCTGTTGGTCCAAAACTTAACACAATCATAGAATAAACCTCAGTTTGTTTAACTAATTCACTAAAATGGACATGCTGTAGCTTTTGGACTTTACCAATTGCCCTAAGGCAGTGGTGTACAGGGATGGTCCACAATACCTTAAATGTGCTCTGTAGGTAGATTACAAATAAATCCTTATTTGTGAGAACATCTGCATTTAGTATAGAGATTAGTAAATGACCCCGAAAATATAAGCAAGATGAACAACTAGTTATTTAATAGAATTTTTTCTTTCTTTTTTTGTTGGCGTATAGCTAAACTGAAAGCTATTGATTTAACAGGGAAAATAGAACAATTACTGTGAATTGCTCAAATATTTTCAGGAGAAATGTAGTAAAATAGTATTTATTAGCACTACACAGCTTCTTAATTGATATAATTGTTTTGTTACTGAAAAGCATGATTGAAAACAGTGACAAAACCACCTCGGTGATTAGAAAAGTAGTTTAATCGTTTAACTACGCATTACAATGCTACTGCATTTTACACATTACACTGTACACCATTACTAGTTAAAGAGATGTCACATTTCAACTCTTTGAGACTTAAAGTTTTGATCATAAAAGTTTCTTATTCGATTGTGTATTTTATTTTGTAGTCCAGATGTTATAATCTTTACAGCAGAAAAATGCTGTAATTTTATTTAGATTTTAACATCACCAACAAGAAATTCTGAATCTCATTTACGTAGAGATTCTGGGTGGGGGGGTAGGTGGGTGGGGGGTGGGGGGTGATGTTTTCTGGTAACTGCTCTCACACAGTGTGATTTTGTTCATCTACAATGCCAGAGCGTTCCAGTCTGACGTGTAACGTACGTATTCAAAAGTGCCGCTCTTATAATTTTGTTATCCCCCAGCAAACAATAACATTGTTTATGGTATCGTTAAGTAGCTTGTTTCTTTTTCACCTCCAGGGTTAGGAAGTAGATCCCCGATCTTGATATCGCTCTTGTTTGTAGCTATTGTTATTTTCTTGTATATTTGTCAGTATGCAATTTTTTAACGGTTGTTCCTCCAGTCAAATAGTTCCACAATAACTAATATCATCACTGCAACACACACCTGACACGGCATCGGATCTGGCTCTTTTCACACTGATATTTTACACGATTTATCCCAGTAATATTACTAGGGTCTTGTATGAGTGCTGAATATTTCAGCATTCTGGTTCTGGCTTGTATTCACATAAAATGCTCCCCGACAATGTTCTGGAACCAAAGTTCATTGTGAACGCAGCCCTTATTTTCACCAGAACTTCACGCCATGTCTAGAACTGCATCTTTGGCTGGCTTTGTGCTTCAGGTGATCAGATTGATGTCTGCTTGGGACTTTCTCAATCTTTGGAAACTTTGAAAGTTGAATTTATTTTATAAGAGGATCTAAGAGAGACTGAGTCCAGAAGAGGGTCTGCTTGGCACAATAAAAGTCTTTAAAATTGTGGTATCAAACGGGAAAACTCCCTTTTCAGCTGTGAACATATGATTAAACCAGTACTAAATTTAAAAAATATTTCAAAATCTACATTATAGCATTTTGCACAAAAAAAAAAAAAAAAAAAGATATTTTGTTGAAATGTATAAATCATATACTGTGCCCAGTCCTGCAGTTCTCCTAAGGTTAAACCAGGTGGCTTTAATTGGGCTCCAGTAGAAGCTTAATATTATGCCACTTGACATTGAATCACAAATAAAGTTTGAGTTTGTCTTGCAGTGTAACTTTATTTTTCCCAACCCAACACAATCACACATTTCAGAAATCCAACACCATTAAAAGACAGAAACAATCTCATTACATTATTCATCTACACACACATGAACTATATTAAATCATGTGTGCAAGCCTCATCTTTAGCATCCATACAGCTTATTGATCCTCAGAATGTCTATTTTGGACAATCCCAGAATCTGTCCGATTTCCACAGTCTTATCAGGAATGGGAGTGATGGTTTCCAGCCAGGGTCGAGTGGCGAAGGCAGTTCTACCATAGTGCATGATGGAGCCATAGTCATATGGAGTGTTTTGGTTGTTAGTCCTCTGTTTCACAAAGTTGTAGGCCATATCAGGGGAGATGTTCTCAAAGTTGATCTTGACATACTGGTCACGATCACTCCTGGTTTGCTCGTGGTAGAAGCCCAGGGCATGATTAAACTCATGTTGTACGATGCCATTGTACACACAGCCGTCCCTTTTGAGAGAGACCACCTGTTTGCCACCAGTTCTACCTAGAGACGAGAAGCACCTGAGAGGAGAGAGGAAATAAAGGGGTTAAATATTGATCAGTTAAAGGTCTGTTAAATGTTTCTTGTTGGTAAAGTATGATTGTTCTCACCCATCTCTGTTCTCAATACTGATGTAGTCGGTCTGAGATGATCTGGCCACAAAGCGGATGCAGGTTTTGGTGTGAAAGACCGACATGGCGTTCGCAATCACTGATTTGTCAAAATTGGCTGCAAAAAGGGTCCACAGGTTTAAAATGGCATCTAAATGAATCATAGATATGTTCGATGAATGAAGGAGATTCACGTACAGAATTCATTGCTCACTATGTAAGGGATCTCCACTATGTTGTTAGAGTTTTTCTTCCAGAAACAGTTGTTGTTGAGGCAGTAGAGAGCATTTCTGGTCTTGGGAAACACCAGATCTCCTTCAATCAAGACTTCAGAAGATCCTGTATTTAAAGAGAAATATATTGATGAAATAATGCAATATATTCAAAAATCCCGATCACTTTTTAGAAATGTGACCCATTGCTGGCTTTATCTACAAGATGCTTCACCATTGTTGGTTTCTAAAATCCTTGTAGTGATGTCCACAGGTTCAGGCTCTGATACAAACACACCATCAAGCATCTGCTCCTGGTGGTAGAAACAGAGATGTTTAAAAACGACTCATTAACGACTGTTAAATGTTTAAGGGAGAGACTAGAAAGGACCTTACCATGAGAGGAGACCCCTGTGCGACGCCAAAAAGCAGCAGCAGAATGGAGAGGGAGGCTCTTGTGTCCATGTTGCCTCAGTGTGTGGAGATGTTCAGAATGCTCCTGTGCTGAGATTTGATGCCTGTGAGCTGTTCTGTCTGGACTTTATATTCACCTGAGAAGGTGGGTCTATTGGAGGATTATGGGTAGGGTCTTAATGTCCAGAGTCTAAAATGTGTACCTACAGGGAGGAAACTCTGACTTCGCCTGTTGGTTCAAAACTTTACACAATCATAGAATAAACCTGTTTGTTTAACTAATTCACTAAAATGGACATGCTGTTGCTTTTTGACTTTACCACATGCCCTAAGACAATGGTGTACAGGGATGGTCCACAATACCTTAAATGTGCTCCGTAGGAAGATTACAAATTAATCCTTATTTGTGAGAACATTTGAATTTACTATAGAGATTAGTAAACAACCCCAAAAATATTAGCAAGATGAACAACTAGTTATTTAATAAAAATAAATATATATTTTTTGCGTATAGCTTAACTGGAAAGCTATTGATTTAACAGGGAAAATAGAACAATTACTGTGAATTGCTCAATTATTTTCAGGAGAAATGTAGTAAAATAGTGTTTATTAGCACTACACAGCTTCTTAATTGATATAATTGTGTTGTTACTGAAAAGCAAAATGATTTAAAACAGTGACAAAACCACCTTGCTGATTAGAAGAGTAGTTTAATAGTTTAACTACGCATAAGAATGCTACTGCATTTTACACATTACACTGTACACCATTACTAGTTAAAGAGATGTCACATTTCAACTCTTTGAGACATAATGGGAGTTTTGATCAAAAAAGTTTCTAATTCGATTTTACAGAAGTTGTGTATTTTATTTTGTTTTCCAGATGTTTTAATCTTTTTTTTGCAATACAGCAGAAAAATGCTGTAATTTTATTTAGATTTTAACATCACCAACTAGAAGTTCTGAATCTCATTTACGTAGAGATTCGGTGTGTGTGTGGGGGGGGGGGGTTGGGGGTAGGGGGGGTTCTGGTAGCTGCTCTCACACAGTGTGATTTTGTTCATCTACAATACCAGAGCGTTCCAGTCTGACGTGTAACGTACGTATTCAAAAGTGCCGCTCTTATAATTTTGTTATCCCCCAGCAAACAATAACATTGTTTATGGTATCGTTAAGCAGCTTGTTCGTTTGTCACCTCCAGGAATAGGAAGTAGATCCCCGATCTTGATATCACTCTTGTTTGTAGCTATTGTTATTTTCTTGTATCTTTGTCAATATGCAATTTTTTAACTGTTCTTCCTCCAGTCAAATAGTTCCGCAATAACTAACATCATCGCTGCAACACAAACCCAACACGGCATTGGATCTGGCTCTTTTCACACTGATATTTTCCATGATTTATCCCAGTAATATTACTAGGGTCTTGTATGAGTGCTGAATTGTTCAGCATTCTGGCTCTGGCTTGTATTCACATAAAATGCTCCCCGACAATGTTCTGGAACCAAATTTCATTGTGAACGCAGACCTTATTTTCACCAGAACTTCACGCCATGTCTAGAACCGCATCTTTGGCTGACTTTGTGGTTCAGGTGATCAGATTGATGTCTGCTTGGGACTTTCTCAATCTTTGGCAACTTTGAAAGTTGAATTTATCTTACAAGATGATGCAAGAGCGACTGACTCCAAAAGAGGGTCTTCTTGGCACAATAAAGGTCTTTCAAATTGAGGTATCAAACGGGAAAACTCCCTTTTCAGCTGTGAATATATGATTAAACCAGAACTAAATTTCTAAAATCTTTTCAAAATCTACATTATTGTCACGGGTGGTGTATGGCAGGAAGCACGAGGAGACGAGGAATTCAAAAAAACAATAAACTTTACTATAAATCAAAACAATAAACAGGTAAAGGCAGACAGAGCGGATGCAAACACCAGTTAACATAGACGAGAACCGACCAAGACAGACTGAACAGAAGAAACTAAATACAGAGACAAATGAACCATAATGATGTGAAGACAGGTGACACAGATGATGATAACGAGGAACAGGCTGGTAAGTGAGGGAGTGAGTTCAGGTGTGGAGACAAGGAGGATTCTGGGAAGTGTAGTGAAGATGACTAAGACAGACAGGTGCAGACGAAGACTGTGACAATTATAGCATTTTGCAAAAAAAAAAAGATATTTTGTTGAAATGTATAAATCATATACTGTGCCCAGCCCTACAGTTCTCCTAAGGTAATTGGGCTGAAGGAGAAGCTTAATATTATGCCACCTTTAATGCTACAATCAAGCACTTTCTTAAACTTGACATTGAATCACAAATAAAGTTTGAGTTTGTCTTGCAGTGTAGCTTTATTTTTCCCAACCCAACACAATCACACATTTCAGAAATCCAACACCATTAAAAGACAGAAACAATCTCATTACATTATTCATCTACAGACACATGAACTATATTATATTATGTGTGCAAGCCTCATCTTTAGCATCCATACAGCTTATTGATCCTCAGAACGTCAATGTTGGACAATCCCTGCCTCTGTCCGATTTCCACAGTCTTATCAGGAATGGGAGTGATGGTTTCCAGCCAGGGTCGAGTGGCGAAGGCAGTTCTACCATAGTGCATGATGGAGCCATAGTCATATGGAGTGTTTTGGTTGTTAGTCCTCTGTTTCACAAAGTTGTAGGCCATATCAGGGGAGATGTTCTCAAAGTTGATCTTGACATACTGGTCACGGTCGCTCCTGGTTTGCTCGTGGTAGAAGCCCAGGGCATGAATGAGCTCATGTTGTACGATGCCATTGTACACACAGCCGTCCCTTTTGAGGGAGACTACCTGTTTGCCACCAGTTCTGCCTAGAGCAGAGAAGCACCTGAGAGGAGAGAGGAAATAAAGGGGTTAAATATAGATCTGTTAAAGGTCTGTTAAATGTTTCTTGTGGTATAGTATGATTGTTCTCACCCATCTCTGTTCTCAATACTAATGTAGTCGGTCTGAGATGATCTGGCCACAAAGCGGATGCAGGTTTTGGTGTGAAAGACCGAAATGGCGTTCGCAATCACTGATTTGTCAAAATTGGCTGCAAAAAGGGTCCACAGGTTTAAAATGGCATCTAAATGAATCATAGATATGTTCGATGAATGAAGGAGATTCACGTACAGAATTCATTGCTCACTATGTAAGGGATCTCCACTATGTTGTTAGAGTTTTTCTTCCAGAAACAGTTGTTGTTGAGGCAGTAGAGAGCATTTCTGGTCTTGGGAAACACCAGATCTCCTTCAATCAAGACTTCAGAAGATCCTGTATTTAAAGAGAAATATATTGATGAAGTAATGCAATACATTCAAAAATCCTGATCACTTTTTAGAAATGTGACCCATTGCTGGCTTTATCTACAAGATGCTTCACCATTGTTGGCTTCTAAAATCCTTGTAGTGATGTCCACAGGTTCAGGCTCTGATACAAACACACCATCAGGCATCTGCTCCTGGTGGTAGAAACAGAGATGTTTAAAACGACTCATTAACGACTGTTAATCGTTTAAGGGAGAGACTAGAAAGGACCTTACCATGAGAGGAGACCCCTGTGCGACGCCAAAAAGCAGCAGCAGAATGGAGAGGGAGGCTCTTGTGTCCATGTTGCCTCAGTGTGTGGAGATGTTCAGAATGCTGCTGTGCTGAGATTTGATGCCTGTGAGCTGTTCTGTCTGGACTTTATATTCACCTGAGAAGGTGGGTCTACTGGAGGTTTATGGGTAGGGTCTTACTGTCCAGAGTCTAAAATGTGTACCTACAGGGAGGAAACTCTGACCTCGCCTGTTGGTCCAAAACTTTACACAATCATAGAATAAACCTCAGTTTGTTTAACTAATTCACTAAAATGGACATGCTGTAGCTTTTGGACTTTACCAAGTGCCCTAAGGCAGTGGTGTACAGGGATGGTCCACAATACCTTAAATGTGCTCTGTAGGTAGATTACAAATAAATCCTTATTTGTGAGAACATCTGCATTTAGTATAGAGATTAGTAAATGACCCCGAAAATATTAGCAAGATGAACAACTAGTTATTTAATAGAATTTTTTCTTTCTTTTTTTGTTGGCGTATAGCTAAACTGAAAGCTATTGATTTAACAGGGAAAATAGAACAATTACTGTGAATTGCTCAAATATTTTCAGGAGAAATGTAGTAAAATAGTATTTATTAGCACTACACAGCTTCTTAATTGATATAATTGTTTTGTTACTGAAAAGCATGATTGAAAACAGTGACAAAACCACCTCGGTGATTAGAAAAGTAGTTTAATCGTTTAACTACGCATTACAATGCTACTGCATTTTACACATTACACTGTACACCATTACTAGTTAAAGAGATGTCACATTTCAACTCTTTGAGACTTAAAGTTTTGATCATAAAAGTTTCTTATTCGATTGTGTATTTTATTTTGTAGTCCAGATGTTATAATCTTTACAGCAGAAAAATGCTGTAATTTTATTTAGATTTTAACATCACCAACAAGAAATTCTGAATCTCATTTACGTAGAGATTCTGGGTGGGGGGGTAGGTGGGTGGGGGGTGACGGGTGGGGGGTGGGGGGTGATGTTTTCTGGTAACTGCTCTCACACAGTGTGATTTTGTTCATCTACAATGCCAGAGCGTTCCAGTCTGACGTGTAACGTACGTATTCAAAAGTGCCGCTCTTATAATTTTGTTATCCCCCAGCAAACAATATGGTATCGTTAAGTAGCTTGTTTCTTTGTCACCTCCAGGGTTAAGAAGTAGATCCCCGATCTTGATATCGCTCTTGTTTGTAGCTATTGTTATTTTCTTGTATATTTGTCAGTATGCAATTTTTTAACGGTTGTTCCTCCAGTCAAATAGTTCCACAATAACTAATATCATCACTGCAACACACACCTGACACGGCATCGGATCTGGCTCTTTTCACACTGATATTTTCCACGATTTATCCCAGTAATATTACTAGGGTCTTGTATGAGTGCTGAATATTTCAGCATTCTGGCTCTGGCTTGTATTCACATAAAATGCTCCCCGACAATGTTCTGGAACCAAAGTTCATTGTGAACGCAGCCCTTATTTTCACCAGAACTTCACGCCATGTCTAGAACTGCATCTTTGGCTGGCTTTGTGCTTCAGGTGATCAGATTGATGTCTGCTTGGGACTTTCTCAATCTTTGGAAACTTTGAAAGTTGAATTTATTTTATAAGAGGATCTAAGAGAGACTGAGTCCAGAAGAGGGTCTGCTTGGCACAATAAAAGTCTTTAAAATTGTGGTATCAAACGGGAAAACTCCCTTTTCAGCTGTGAACATATGATTAAACCAGTACTAAATTTAAAAAAATATTTCAAAATCTACATTATAGCATTTTGCAAAAAAAAAAAAAAAAAAAAACTGATATTTTGTTGAAATGTATAAATCATATACTGTGCCCAGTCCTGCAGTTCTCCTAAGGTTAAACCAGGTGGCTTTAATTGGGCTCCAGTAGAAGCTTAATACTATGCCACTTGACATTGAATCACAAATAAAGTTTGAGTTTGTCTTGCAGTGTAGCTTTATTTTTCCCAACCCAACACAATCACACATTTCAGAAATCCAACACCATTAAAAGACAGAAACAATCTCATTACATTATTCATCTACAGACACATGAACTATATTAAATCATGTGTGCAAGCCTCATCTTTAGCATCCATACAGCTTATTGATCCTCAGAATGTCTATTTTGGACAATCCCAGAATCTGTCCGATTTCCACAGTCTTATCAGGAATGGGAGTGATGGTTTCCAGCCAGGGTCGAGTGGCGAAGGCAGTTCTACCATAGTGCATGATGGAGCCATAGTCATATGGAGTGTTTTGGTTGTTAGTCCTCTGTTTCACAAAGTTGTAGGCCATATCAGGGGAGATGTTCTCAAAGTTGATCTTGACATACTGGTCACGATCACTCCTGGTTTGCTCGTGGTAGAAGCCCAGGGCATGATTAAACTCATGTTGTACGATGCCATTGTACACACAGCCGTCCCTTTTGAGAGAGACCACCTGTTTGCCACCAGTTCTACCTAGAGACGAGAAGCACCTGAGAGGAGAGAGGAAATAAAGGGGTTAAATATTGATCTGTTAAAGGTCTGTTAAATGTTTCTTGTTGGTAAAGTATGATTGTTCTCACCCATCTCTGTTCTCAATACTGATGTAGTCGGTCTGAGATGATCTGGCCACAAAGCGGATGCAGGTTTTGGTGTGAAAGACCGACATGGCGTTGGCAATCACTGATTTGTCAAAATTGGCTGCAAAAAGGGTCCACAGGTTTAAAATGGCATCTAAATGAATCATAGATATGTTCAATGAATGAAGGAGATTCACGTACAGAATTCATTGCTCACTATGTAAGGGATCTCCACTATGTTGTTAGAGTTTTTCTTCCAGAAACAGTTGTTGTTGAGGCAGTAGAGAGCATTTCTGGTCTTGGGAAACACCAGATCTCCTTCAATCAAGACTTCAGAAGATCCTGTATTTAAAGAGAAATATATTGATGAAGTAATGCAATACATTCAAAAATCCTGATCACTTTTTAGAAATGTGACCCATTGCTGGCTTTATCTACAAGATGCTTCACCATTGTTGGTTTCTAAAATCCTTGTAGTGATGTCCACAGGTTCAGGCTCTGATACAAACACACCATCAGGCATCTGCTCCTGGTGGTAGAAACAGAGATGTTTAAAACGACTCATTAACGACTGTTAATCGTTTAAGGGAGAGACTAGAAAGGACCTTACCATGAGAGGAGACCCCTGTGCGACGCCAAAAAGCAGCAGCAGAATGGAGAGGGAGGCTCTTGTGTCCATGTTGCCTCAGTGTGTGGAGATGTTCAGAATGCTCCTGTGCTGAGATTTGATGCCTGTGAGCTGTTCTGTCTGGACTTTTTATTCACCTGAGAAGGTGGGTCTACTGGAGGTTTATGGGTAGGGTCTTACTGTCCAGAGTCTACAATGTGTACCTACAGGGAGGAAACTCTGACCTCGCCTGTTGGTCCAAAACTTTACACAATCATAGAATATACCTCAGTTTGTTTAACTAATTCACTAAAATGGACATGCTGTAGCTTTTGGACTTTACCAATTGCCCTAAGACAGTGGTGTACAGGGATGGTCCACAATACCTTAAATATGCTCTGTAGGTAGATTACAAATAAATCCTTATTTGTGAGAACATCTGCATTTAGTATAGAGATTAGTAAACGACCCCGAAAATATTAGCAAGATGAACAACTAGTTATTTAATAGAATTTTTTCTTTCTTTTTTTGTTGGCATATAGCTAAACTGAAAGCTATTGATTTAACAGGGAAAATAAAACAATTACTGTGAATTGCTCAAATATTTTCAGGAGAAATGTAGTAAAATAGTATTTATTAGCCCTACACAGCTTCTTAATTGATATAATTGTTTTGTTACTGAAAAGCATGATTGAAAACAGTGACAAAACCACCTCGGTGATTAGAAAAGTAGTTTAATCGTTTAACTACGCATAACAATGCTACTGCATTTTACACATTACACTGTACACCATTACTAGTTAAAGAGATGTCACCTTTCAACTCTTTGAGACTTAAAGATTTGATCAAAAAAGTTTCTAATTCGATTGTGTATTTTATTTTGTAGTCCAGATGTTATAATCTTTACAGCAGAAAAATGCTGTAATTTTATTTAGATTTTAACATCACCAACAAGAAATTCTGAATCTCATTTACGTAGAGATTCTGGGTGAGGGGGTGGGTGGAGGGGGTGAGAGGGGGGGGTGGGGGGGGTTGGGGGGTGATGTTTTCTTGTAACTGCTCTCACACAGTTTGATTTTGTTCATCTACAATACCAGAGCGTTCCAGTCTGACGTGTAACGTACGTATTCAAAAGTGCCGCTCTTATAATTTTGTTATCCCCCAGCAAACAATAACATTGTTTATGGTATCGTTAAGCAGCTTGTTTCTTTGTCACCTCCAGGGTTAGGAAGTAGATCCCCGATCTTGATATCACTCTTGTTTGTAGCTATTGTTATTTTCTTGTATATTTGTCAATATGCAATTTTTTAACGGTTGTTCCTCCAGTCAAATAGTTCCACAATAACTAACATCATCACTGCAACACACACCTGACACGGCATCGGATCTGGCTCTTTTCACACTGATATTTTCCACGATTTATCCCAGTAATATTACTAGGGTCTTGTATGAGTGCTGAATTGTTCAGCATTCTGGCTCTGGCTTGTATTCACATAAAATGCTCCCCGACAATGTTCTGGAACCAAAGTTCATTGTGAACGCAGCCCTTATTTTCACCAGAACTTCACGCCATGTCTAGAACTGCATCTTTGGCTGGCTTTGTGCTTCAGGTGATCAGATTGATGTCTGCTTGGGACTTTCTCAATCTTTGGAAACTTTGAAAGTTGAATTTATTTTATAAGAGGATGCAAGAGCGACTGACTCCAGAAGAGGGTCTTCTTGGCACAATAAAAGTCTTTAAAATTGTGGTATCAAACGGGAAAACTCCCTTTTCAGCTGTGAACATATGATTAAACCAGTACTAAATTTAAAAAAATATTTCAAAATCTACATTATAGCATTTTGCAAAAAAAAAACAAAAAACTGATATTTTGTTGAAATGTATAAATCATATACTGTGCCCAGTCCTACAGTTCTCCTAAGGTTAAGCCAGGTGGCTTTAATTGGGCTGCAGTAGAAGCTTAATATTATGCCACCTTTAATGCTACAATCAAGCACTTTCTTAAACTTGACATTGAATCACAAATAAAGTTTGATTTTGTCTTGCAGTGTAACTTTATTTTTCCCAACCCAACACAATCACACATTTCAGAAATCCAACACCATTAAAAGACAGAAACAATCTCATTACATTATTCATCTACAGACACATGAACTATATTAAATCATGTGTGCAAGCCTCATCTTTAGCATCCATACAGCTTATTGATCCTCAGAATGTCAATTTTGGACAATCCCAGAATCTGTCCAATTTCCACAGTCTTATCAGGAATGGGAGTGATGGTTTCCAGCCAGGGTCGAGTGGCGAAGGCAGTTCTACCATAGTGCATGATGGAGCCATAGTCATATGGAGTGTTTTGGTTATTAGTCCTCTGTTTCACAAAGTTGTAGGCCATATCAGGAGAGATGTTCTCAAAGTTAATCTTGACATACTGGTCACGATCGCTCCTGGTTTGCTCGTGGTAGAAGCCCAGGGCATGATTGAACTCATGTTGTACAATGCCATTGTACACACAGCCGTTCCTTTTGAGGGAGACCACCTGTTTGCCACCAGTTCTGCCTAGAGACGAGAAGCACCTGAGAGGAGAGAGGAAATAAGGGGGTTAAATATTGATCTGTTAAAGGTCTGTTAAATGTTTCTTGTTGGTATAGTATGATTGTTCTCACCCATCTTTGTTCTCAATACTGATGTAGTCGGTCTGAGATGATTTGGCCACAAAGCGGATGCAGGTTTTGGTGTGAAAGACCGACATGGCATTCGTAATCACTGATTTGTCAAAAATGGCTGCAAAAAGGGTCCACAGGTTTGAAATGGCATCTAAATGAATCATAGATATGTTCAATGAATGAAGGAGATTCACGTACAGAATTCATTGCTCACTATGTAAGGGATCTCCACTATGTTGTTAGAGTTTTCCTTCCAGAAACAGTTGTTGTTGAGGCAGTAGAGAGCATTCTGGTTTTGGGAAACACCAGATCTCCTTCAATCAAGACTTCAGAAGATCCTGTATTTAAAGAGAAATATATTGATGAAATAATGCAATATATTCAAAAATTACGATCACTTTTTAGAAATGTGACCCATTGCTGGCTTTATCTAAAGATGCTTCACCATTGTTGGCTTCTAAAATCCTTGTAGTGATGTCCACAGGTTCAGGCTCTGATACAAACACACCATCAAGCATCTGCTCCTGGTGGTAGAAACAGAGATGTTTAAAACGACTCATTAACGACTGTTAACCGTTTAAGGGAGAGACTAGAAAGGACCTTACCATGAGAGGAGACCCCTGGGTGACGCCAAAAAGCAGCAGCAGAATGGACAGGGAGGCTCTTGTGTCCATGTTGCCTCAGTGTGTGGAGATGTTCAGAATGCTCCTGTGCTGAGATTTGATGCCTGTGAGCTGTTCTGTCTGGACTTTATATTCACCTGAGTAGGTGGGCCTACTGGAGGATTATGGGTAGGGTCTTAGTGTCCAGAGTCTAATGTGTTTAACTAAAGGGAGTGCACTCTATGTTAAGTCCAAGGTCTTGTAGAATCAAGGGAGGTACCCAAGCATTCTTCAAGGGGATGCACTTTTTTTTTTTTGGGGACTCAAATTAGTGTCTCAACTGTTAAGTTATGTTTCTTTTACTGCGCATGTGTGAAGAGCACCTTTTATGGGTGAGCGCGTTTTTTTGTTGTGGTTGTTCAGTCTGACGTTCTATGAAATGTAGAGCGGCTGTGTTATGTGATGGAGCAATAAAGAATCTACCGTCTGATAACTGTTGTAGTTATTGAATTAACATTGGTAGCAGAGGATGGCTGCTGCTGGGAATTACAAAAATCCCCCACCATTTGACGAGAAGACGGCTTATGAAAGTTGGAAAAATGAGATTGAAATTTGGAGACGCGTTACTGACCTGGAAATGAAAAAACAAGCCTTGGCAGTTACTCTGTCACTAACTGGCAGAGCAAGGGACAGTGCTCTGGAAATTTCCGCTGAGGATTTGAATGATGACACGGGAATGCAAACACTCATAGCGAAGTTGGACTCTGTATTTTTAAAAGAAGAAAAAGATCGGCAGTACGAGGCGTACACGGAGTTTGACCGAATCACTAAAGAGAGCGGTGTTTCTATGGTGGAATACATCGTCGAGTTCGAACGTCGATACAACAGGCTACGTAAGTTCAAAATGGAGCTTCCTGATGCTGTACTACCCTTTAAGTTACTTGATACTGCCGGACTTACTGTTAAAGATAAACAGTTAGCACTTACAGCTTGCTCTAGCGTTTCTTTCACTGATATGAAATCAGCCTTGAAAAGAATTTTTGGAGAGAACGTTACTTCACCACGTGAGGGCGGCAGTGTACTGCAAAACACAGATAGTGACACTGCCTATTACACGAGATATTCAGGAAAACGGGGACACAAGTCTAACACTACACAACAACCCCAAACCACAGCTCAAGGCACAAACCCTCTTGATAAATATGGAAGAAGAACGAAATGTGCAATTTGCCAAAGCACGTATCACTGGGCAAAGGACTGTCCAAATAAAAAGGAACATGTAAGACTGAAAAAAGATGAAGGACTAAAAGATGACGTTGGAGAATGTAACATCACTTTGTTTTCAAATGAATCTTTGTCTAACACAGAATTTTTTATGGTGGAGGCTTTAGAATCAGCTGTGATTGACACAGCCTGTACAAGAACTGTGTGTGTAGAAAAATGGCTTGAAGATTACACAAGTGGGCTGCCACAGAGTGAGTTACTGAAAATAGATGACAAACAAAGTGCAAGACCTTTCAGATTTGGTGATGGCAAGGTTGTTTATTCCACAAGGAAAGTTACCATTCCAGCAAGGATAGGACATACCAGATGCAAAATAGAGACGGAAGTTGTTCCTGCAGAAATACCAATGCTTTAAAGCAAGACTACATTGAAAAGAGCAAGTGCAGTTCTGGACATTGCACGTGACAAAGCAACGATGTTTAAACAACCTGTTAAACTTGAACTAACATCTTCAGGACATTACTGTGTGAATTTGAGAGAAGACAGTCATCCAGATGAAAAGGAGACAAGTGAGAACAAGTTCTTGCTGTGACAGAAAACATGACAACAAAAGAAAAGGAGACAGTCTTATTGAAATTACACAGACAATTTGGACATGCTTCAGCTGATAGACTGCAAAAATTACTGGCCTGCTCAGGTAATCACGATGATGAAAGCAACACAATTCTCAAGAACATTGTTAAAAACTTTGATACATGTACCAGATACAGAAAGCCAAAACATAAGCCTGTAGTGGGTTTGCCTATGGCATCAGCTTATAATGAGACTGTGGCTGTGGACTTACATGAGCTTGAGCAAGGAATATGGTATTTGCATGCTATTGATCATTTCAGACGCTTCAGTGCAGGGAGTATCGTCACCACAAAGAACCCAAAAGAGATAGTGAAGCACTTTATTCACTGCTGGATAAGTGTTCATGGTCCCCCATGCAGATTGTTTAGTGATAATGGAGGTGCATTTAATAATGACGAAATGAAGGATATGGCTGAAAAGTTTAACATTGAAATAAAAACAACGGCAGCGTACAGTCCATGGAGCAATGGCCTTGTTGAAAGGAACAATCTGCCCCTAACTGAAATTTTGCTGAAACTGAAGAGGGACAACAACTGTGACTGGAAGACAGCTCTAGATTGGGCACTAATGGCAAAGAACTCCATGCACAATGTGCATGGTTATAGTCCCTACCAGTTAGTGTTTGGGCAGAACCCGAATCTTCCCTCAGTCCTCACCAATAAGCCCCCAGCTCTAGAAACAAGTATGAGTAGTTGGATAGCTAAACAAATCACCACACTACATGCAATGAGAACAGCATTCACAGAAGCCGAATGCTCAGAGAGAATTAGAAGAGCCCTTCGTAAGCAACTGCGGCCCGTTGATGACAGATATGAAACGGGGGACAAAGTGTATTATAAGCGAGTAGATTGTAATGAGTGGAAAGGTCCAGGTGTGGTTAGGGCTGGGCGATATGGCCTAAAAAAAAATCCCCGATTTTTTCACAAAAAATCCGATTTACGATTTAAATCGATTTTTTTTCTCTCCCTACTTAAAATCAATCTGCAGATGACAAAGAAATTGTTCAAAACAAGTTTTAACTTTATTTTGTTTTAATATTCCCTTATGGGATTTGATCTGGATTTAATTACAATCAGAAACAACAAGCCAAAAAGACAAGAGGACAGGTCCTGTCTTTGAAAACATTGAAAATGTAACAAAATAAAAATGGGTGGATTGGAATTGGGGATGTGTAAAAAAACAAAAAACTTGCATCACAATAAGTGTGTTGTGATAGTCAAATTATTTGGTAACTAAACAATTTTATTAAGTTAATTAACCATGTAAACAATGTTTACATGGCACAATGTATGCTAGTGTTTTTATTATTGCTTAACACAAATTTCACAATTTCAGTTCAATTCTTGTGAATTGATTTTGATCTTGATTCAATATAAATTCGTTTGGATAAATATTAGGTATGGTAGATACGTTAATGTGTTGTTAATTGTTCTCAAAAAAAAATTCACCTAATGCTGTAAACAGAGAGCCCTGTCAGCTGGTATTATTAAAGGTTAAAACTAACTCAAATTAAATATAATGCGTTTTTTATAATAACAACGTTATACTATTTTAATGATATAGGTAAAAATACAATGAATGTGTAATATAGTTATCATATTTAGCAAAATACTCCTCTCTATAGCAATTATTTTAAGTCCACATGCGTGCTATGGGTCATTAAAAGGGATTCCTGAGGTAAATGTAGCGTTACGTGGCATATGTTGTTCTCCAGCTGTTTTATGGACATCTTTCCGCGGTTGAAAAACACTGATCGATCGATTTTATTACATCTCGGTAAGTTGGTAGTAAAGAGTAACAGATGTTTGGTTCACGTGCCGCTTGAACTGAGATCTGTCAGCGTTCTCTCACGTCACATTTACAAGCGCCAAAACGGTGTTTATTGTTTGAATTTCGTAATAAAATTGACAGAATCTGAGAGCTGAGAATCTGTTTCATATCGATAGTAATCTGCTCTGTCTTGTCTGTCGGTGTCAGTGTCCTCTTTGCTTCGCGATTTTTCTCTGCATGAGAAAAGGGATGTGTGGCGTGAGAGCGTGTAAAAAGTGACAGAATTGCGTCTCTCACAGTGAACTCGTGAGAGCCCTGCAGATTCAGCTTGTAAATGTTTTCGGCGGGTGTGCCTCTGCTGCTGCGGTCTTGTTCATTTGCCATGTTGTTTGTGTATCTCTATCATGGCAAGCGCTTAGCCCGGTTGGAACTACGGGAACCCAGAGGGGAGCGTCGGCGGTTGTTAAAGAGAAAACCGATTTTCATTCAAAAAAATCGGCGTAAACTACACATTCGAGTTAATCGATAAAACCGATTTATCGCCCAGCCCTAGGTGTGGTCATAGGCAAAGATAGTGTGGTTGTATTTGTCAGGCATGGTGGAACCTATGTTCGGGTGCATCAGTCTAGACTAAGAAAGGTGGATGACCCACAAACAAACCTGGAGGAGACAGAAAGGGAACAAATAAAAAAAATGAAAATCCCACAATAACACCAGCAGCAGATCTTAGTGACACTGAAAGTGAAACTGAGGAAATGACACCAGAAAATGATGAACCCCTCAATGCTGAAGATGTCAGTGAACCTTCTGCATCAGTTCTACCTGGAGGTGATAGTCTTTATCAATCCCACACGCCACAAACCTGCTCATCCACGAACTGCGAAGGTCTAAGCCTAAAAAAAGATCAAATAGTTAAATACACAGATAATCAAAGTGGTCAAATCGATACTGGAAAAATCCTCGGCCGAGCAGGAAAAGCAACCGGCAAACACAAAAACTGGTACAATTTGCAGTTCAGTGACCCTGAGGAAAATGCTGGCACAACTGCATCAGTCAATCTAGGACAAATGGACAATGTTCAGGTGATTCCATCCGAAAATGCTAAGTTGAGCACTGACTACACTGAAGAAGATATATTGATAGTACATGATGATCTCTTCAAGCATTAAAAAGTACAGAACTCAGCACCTGGAAGAGAAATAACGTCTTTGAAGAGGTGAAAGATGAAGGCCAGAAGTGCATCTCCACGAGGTGGGTGTGCACACTTAAAGAAACAACTGGAGTTGTACGTAAGGCCAGACTAGTGGTGAGAGGCTTTGAAGAAATGAACACTCAAGACCTTCCCAAAGACTCACCTACATGTGCCTCAGAGTCTCTTAAAATGATCATGGCAGTAATATGTCAAAATAAATGGTAGCTAAACTCCATGGACATTAAAGCAGCCTTTTTACAAGGTAAAGAGCTAACTAGAGATATTTTGTTATGTCTTGTCATGTTGTGTCTGGTTCCTGTTCTTGTTACTCTGTCCCCCTCTGCTGGTCATCATAGGTTACTTTCTCTTTCTCTGCTCTCCCAGCTGTTCCTTATCCCCTCTAACTACCTCGTTCACTCTTTTCCCACCTGTTCCCTTTCTCCTCTGATTAGGTCTCTATTTCCCTCTCTGTTCTTGCTGCTTTCTTTGTCAGATTCTTATTTGAGTTTCTCATGCTAGAAGCAAACTACTGTCTCGTTCGTTTCTACATTGTCCAGTCCTGTCCTGTCCTGTCTTGTTGGCATCCGCCTGGCAAGTGCAATCTGTTCTCAGCTAATCATCTTATTGTTTACTCTGTCTAGTTCATCTGACGCTACGAGAGATCTGGTAGTCACAGTCTATCTTCGACCCGCGTCCTCTCTGAGAGACCTGCAGCCTGTCGCCGCTACTCGGCTATTCTCTACTGCTGTCAAAGGCTTTTGAAGTTACCTGAAAGACTTTTGTGTTCCTGTTATCGCCCTCTCTGCGGGTTGTTTGTTTTCTCCATTATCATTCAAGAAGAAGATCTGTGTACTACCCTGTGTTGTCATTAAAAGATTCTGTTTCTGTTAAGACGCTTTTGGGTCCTCACTTACCCGCATAACAGAAGAATCTGACCAAGATGGACCCAGCGACTCCGGATCATTTCCAGTCAGCCGTCGAGATCCAGGGAGCGATGATTGGCAGACACGAGGAAGAATTGTCTGCTGCTCGACATGCCGTTGAGACCCTGGCCGCCCAAGTCTCCGATCTCACAAGAGAGATTAATCATCTCCGCCTCGATCCACCGGTCGCTTCCTCCTGAACCCCGAATCAATAACCCACCGTGTTACGCGGGTGAGCCCACAGAATGCCGCCCGTTTCTCACTCAATGTGATGTTGTCTTTTCTCTCCAGCCCAACACTTACTCCAAGAACAGAGCTCGTATCGCCTACGTGATACCTCTCCTTACTGGACGGGCTCGAGAGTGGGGAACGGCAATCTGGGAGGCGGAGGCTGAGTGCACTAACCAGTATCAGGACTTTAAGGAGGAAATTATTCGGGTATTTGACCGTTCTGTTTTCGGTGAAGAAGCTTCCCGGGTCTTGTCTTCCCTAACTCAAGGTAATCGATCCATAACGGATTACCCCATAGAATTTCGCACTCTTGCTGCCTCCTGTGACTGGAACGAGCCGGCTTTACTCGCCCGGTTTCTGGAGGGTCTCCACGTGGATGTTAAAGATGAAGTTCTCTCCCTGGAGGTTCCTTCCAGGGTGGATTCCTTGATTGAACTCGCTATTCGCATCGAGCGACGGTTCGACCTTCGCCGTCGAGTTCGAGGAAAGGAGTTCGCTTTCTCCGCTGCTCCCCTCTCTGCATCACTACCATCTCCCTCCGCCAGTTCGAGTTCTGAGCCCATGCAGCTGGGAGGCGTCCGCATCTCGGCTAAGGAGAAGGAACGGAGAATCACCAACCGCCTCTGTCTCTATTGCGGTTCTGCTGCACATTTTGTTAACTCATGTCCAGTAAAAGCCAGAGCTCATCAGTAAGAGGAGGGCTACTGGTGAGCGCGACTACTCTGGTCTCTCCTTCAAGATCCTGCACTACCTTTTCGGTCCATCTCCGCTGGACCGGCTCGTCTGCCACCTGCAATGCGTTGATAGACTCTGGGGCGGAGGGCTGTTTTATGGATGAGACCTGGGCTCGGGAACATGACATTCCTCTCCAGGAGTTAGAGGATTCCACGGCCTTATTCGCATTGGACGGTAGTTCTCTCCCCAGGATTCAGCGAGAGACGCTACCTTTAAACCTCACTGTCTCTGGTAATCATAGCGAGACCATTTCTTTTTCAATTTTTCAGTCACCTTTCTCACCTGTTGTTTTGGGCCATCCCTGGCTAGTTCGTCATAATCCCTCTATTAATTGGTCTAGGAATACTATCCTCTCTTGGAATGTCTCTTGTCATGTGGAATGTTTAATGTCTGCTGTACCTCCTGTTTCTTCTATCTCTTCTTCACAGGAGGAGCCTGGTGATTTGACGGGGGTGCCGGAGGAATATCATGATCTGCGCACGGTGTTCAGTCGGTCCCAGGCCACTTCTCTCCCTCCACACCGTTCGTATGATTGTTGTATAGATCTTCTTCCGGGAACCACTCCGCCCCGGGGAAGACTATACTCGCTCTCAGCTCCTGAACGCAAGGCTCTCGAGGATTATTTATCTGTAGCTCTCGATGCCGGTACAATAGTTCCCTCCTCCTCTCCCGCCGGAGCGGGGTTTTTTTTTGTTCAGAAGAAGGACGGTGGCCTGCGCCCCTGCATTGATTATCGGGGGCTGAATGACATAACAGTTAAGAATCGTTATCCGCTCCCTCTTATGTCTTCAGCCTTCGAGATCCTGCAGGGAGCCAGGTTTTTTACTAAGCTGGACCTTCGTAACGCTTACCATCTCGTGCGCATTAGGGAAGGGGACGAGTGGAAGACGGCGTTTAACACTCCGTTAGGGCACTTTGAATACCGGGTTCTTCCTTTCGGTCTCGTAAACGCTCCAGCTGTCTTTCAGGCGTTGATTAATGATGTCCTGAGAGACATGCTGAACATCTTTGTTTTCGTTTACCTTGACGATATATTGATTTTTTCACCGTCACTCCAGATTCATGTTCAGCACGTTCGACGTGTTCTCCAGCACCTTTTAGAGAATTGTCTTTATGTGAAGGCTGAGAAGTGCACTTTCCATGCCTCCTCCGTCACCTTTCTTGGTTCCGTTATTTCCGCTGAAGGCGTTAGGATGGACCCCGCTAAGGTCCAAGCTGTCATTGATTGGCCCGTTCCTAAGTCACGCGTCGAGCTTCAGCGCTTTCTCGGCTTCGCGAATTTCTATCGTCGATTCATCCGTAATTTCAGTCAGGTGGCTGCTCCCCTCACAGCTCTTACTTCTGTCAAGACGCGCTTTACGTGGTCTGCTTCCGCCCAGGGGGCTTTTGATCTCCTCAAGAGTCGTTTTACATCCGCACCGATCCTTGTTACACCTGACATCTCTAGACAGTTCGTTGTTGAGGTTGACGCGTCAGAGGTGGGCGTGGGTGCCATTCTTTCTCAGCGATCGCTCTCAGAAAACAAGGTCCATCCTTGCGCGTATTTTTCTCACCGCTTGTCGCCGTCAGAACGTAAGTACGATGTGGGTAACCGCGAATTGCTAGCCATCCGCTTAGCCCTAGGTGAGTGGCGACAGTGGTTAGAGGGGGCAACCGTTCCTTTCGTCGTTTGGACTGACCATAGGAACCTTGAGTACATTCGTTCTGCCAAGCGACTTAATGCACGTCAGGCTCGTTGGGCTCTGTTTTTCGCTCGTTTCGAATTTGTAATTTCTTATCGTCCGGGCTCTAAGAACACCAAGCCTGATGCTTTATCTCGTCTCTTCAATTCTTCAGAAGTCTCCACTGACCCCGAGGGGATTCTCCCTAAGGGGCGTGTCGTCGGGTTGACTGTCTGGGGAATTGAGAGGCAGGTAAAACGAGCGCTCACTCACACTCCGTCGCCGCGCGCTTGTCCTAAGAATCTTCTTTTCGTTCCCGTTCCTACTCGTCAGGCCGTTCTTCAGTGGGCTCACTCTGCCAAGTTAGCTGGCCATCCCGGTGTTCGGGGTACGCTGGCTTCCATCCGTCAGCGTTTTTGGTGGCCCACTCGGGAACGTGACACGCGCCGTTTCGTGGCCGCTTGCTCGGTCTGCGCGCAGACTAAGTCTGGGAACTCCCCTCCTGCCGGCCTTCTCAGACCGCTTCCTATTCCCTCTCGACCGTGGTCACACATCGCCTTAGACTTTATCACCGGTCTGCCTTCGTCGGCGGGTAAGACAGTTATTCTTACGGTTATCGATCGTTTCTCTAAGGCGGCTCATTTTATTCCCCTCGCTAAGCTCCCTTCGGCTAAAGAGACGGCACAAATAATCGTCGAGAATGTCTTTAGAATTCATGGCCTTCCGTCGGACGTCGTTTCGGACAGGGGCCCGCAGTTCACGTCTCAATTTTGGAGGGAGTTTTGTCGTTTGATTGGGGCTTCCATAAGTCTCTCGTCCGGCTTCCACCCTCAGTCTAACGGTCAAGCCGAACGGGCCAATCAGACTGTCGGTCGCATCCTACGCAGCCTTTCTTTCCGTAACCCTGCGTCTTGGTCAGAGCAACTTCCTTGGGCAGAATACGCACACAACTCGCTTCCTTCGTCTGCGACCGGTCTATCGCCTTTTCAGAGTAGCCTCGGGTACCAACCTCCGCTGTTCTCGTCTCAAATCGCCGAGTCCTGCGTTCCGTCCGCTCAGGCTTTTGTCCAACGTTGTAAGCGCACCTGGAGTATTGTCAGGTCTGCACTTTGCCGTTATAGGGTTCAGACTGTGAGAGCCGCTAACAAGCGTAGAACTAAGAGCCCTAGATATTGTCGCGGTCAAAGAGTATGGCTCTCCACTCTTAACCTTCCCCTTAAGACAGCTTCTCGTAAACTGACCCCGCGGTTCATTGGTCCGTTCCGTATTTCTCAGGTCGTTAGTCCTGTCGCGGTGCGACTTCTTCTCCCTCGTTATCTTCGTCGCGTCCACCCGGTATTCCACGTCTCTTGTGTTAAACCCGTCCTCCGCGCCCCCGCTCGTCCCCCTTCTTCCCCCATTCTTGTCGAAGGCGCTCCTATCTACAGGGTTCGCAGGATTCTAGACATGCGTCCTCGGGGCCGTGGTCATCAGTTTCTGGTGGATTGGGAGGGGTACGGACCTGAGGTGAGGAGTTGGGTTCCCTCTCGGGACGTGCTGGACCGTTCGCTGATCGATGATTTCCTCCGTAGCCGCCAGGTTCCCTCCTCGGAAGCGCCAGGGGGCGCTCGTTGAGTGGGGGGTACTGTTATGTCTTGTCATGTTGTGTCTGGTTCCTGTTCTTGTTACTCTGTCCCCCTCTGCTGGTCATCATAGGTTACTTTCTCTTTCTCTGTTCTCCCAGCTGTTCCTTATCCCCTCTAACTACCTCGTTCACTCTTTTCCCACCTGTTCCCTTTCTCCTCTGATTAGGTCTCTATTTCCCTCTCTGTTCTTGCTGCTTTCTTTGTCAGATTCTCATTTGAGTTTCTCATGCTAGAAGCAAACTACTGTCTCGTTCGTTTCTACATTGTCCAGTCCTGTCCTGTCCTGTCCTGTCCTGTTGGCATCCGCCTGGCAAGTGCAATCTGTTCCCAGCTAATCATCTTATTGTTTACTCTGTCTAGTTCATCTGACGCTACGAGAGATCTGGTAGTCACAGTCTATCTTCGACCCGCGTCCTCTCTGAGAGACCTGCAGCCTGTCGCCGCTACTCGGCTATTCTCTACTGCTGTCTAAGGCTTTTGAAGTTACCTGAAAGACTTTTGTGTTCCTGTTATCAGCCTCTCTGCGGGTTGTTTGTTTTCTCCATTATCATTCAAGAAGAAGATATGTGTACTACCCTGTGTTGTCATTAAAAGATTCTGTTTCTGTTAAGACGCTTTTGAGTCCTCACTTACCCGCATAACATATTTACGTTCGCCCACCACAAGAAGTCCAGAACAAAGGAACCGTATGGAGGTTGAAGAAATGTGTTTATGGCCTAACAGATGCTTCTTTATTCTGGTATAATAGAGTAAAAGATACCATGCAACAATTGGGAGCTACTGTGTCAAAGGTAGATCCAGCAGTATTCTCCTGGGTGGATGATTCCTGCAAGGTGATGAGGATTCTTGCGTCACATGTGGATGACTTTATTTGGGGTGGTACAGATGCATTCTCCATAAATATCATTCCTCAGTTGAAAGCTGCCTTTCAAGTCGGACGGGAAGAACATGACAGTTTCAGCTACATTGGAATAGAAGTACATTCTAAGGCAGATGAAATACAAGTACAACAAGGAACGTACATAAAATATCTGCAACCCATCCCAGTGGATTCCACCAGAGCAACACAACGTGAAGCGTCATTGACAGATGTTGAGATGGACATGCTAAAATCAAAGATTGGACAAATATTGTGGGTTGCCAGGCAAAGTCGACCTGACATTATATATGACATACCCATGTTGGCATCTAACACAAAGCATGCTACCGTTCAGACCCTGCATTGTGCAAATAAACTTATCAGAAAACTGAAATCAGAAGAGGTCATCTTGAGGTTCCAGTACTTAGGGGCAAACAGTTCTGTTAAATTGGTGGTGTACAGTGATTCCTCAATGGGAAATCTTCCGGACGGTGGCACACAGGGTGGTCATTTCATCATGCTTATGGGGGAAAATGGAAAATTTTCACCTATATCTTGGCAGTCAAAACAGATCAGAAGAGTTGTACGGAGTACCTTAGCGGGAGAGACTTTGGCACTTGCAGATGGAGTTGACAGTGCAGTTTTCCTTGCTACACTATACTCTGAGATTACCACTTGTGGCTGCTCATGCATCAATGTGCCTATTGTGTGTGTAATAGACAATCATTCTCTTCTTGATGCTCTCAAATCTACAAAATCTGTAACCGAAAAGAGACTGCGCCTAGAAATCAGTAGTATGAAGGAGCTTATACACTCTGGAACTATTCAGCAGATCTTGTGGTCAGCCACTAAAGAGCAGCTAGCTAACTGCTTGACCAAAAGGGCGCATCTGCACTTGGCCTTCTGAAAGCCCTCAGCACAGGTGTTTGCCATCTTAAGCACTGAATGGATTTGCTTATGTTTTGTCAATGTCTAGTCATTTAAACTGAGGTACTTAAATTATCCTGTTATCCTGTTATAATAATAACAAATGCTTATGTCCTAAACTTGAAAAGTTTTTTTTTTTCATAAAGAAAAAAAGGGAGATTGTTAAGTTATGTTTCTTTTACTGCCCATGTGTGAAGAGCACCTTTTATGGGTGAGCGCGTTTTTGTTGTTGTGGTTGTTCCGTCTGACGTTCTATGAGAGGTAGAGTGGCTGTGTTATGTCATGGAGCAATAAAGAATCTATCGTCTGATAACTGTTGTAGTTATTGAATTAACATCAACCTTATCATCACATCAGCTCTATAGATGCATCAGTGGCTCTAGCCATGCCTGGAGTAGTCGCTTTCATCTCTGCCAAGGATGTTCCTGGTCAGAATCGAAGACTCTGGTTCAACAACCCAGAGGAGCTTTTTGCAGAAGAGGAGGTACTACTATAAACATTCTGTGGTTTATAGATACATCTGAATAAAAAATTATTCCAAGCTCAGAGTAGATGTTTCAAGCTTTAATATCCATCAACAGTGATGTTTTTTTTTGGTTGTTTTTTTGCATTTCAGGTACATTTTAATGATGTTTCTTGCCTGTTTGCCCTTTCCAGGTCATCTGTGTGGGGCAGATTATTGGTGCCATTGTGGCTGAGACCAGAGAACAAGCCAAAAGAGCAGCCGAGCAGGTGGCCATTACTTACCAGGACATCCAACCTATTTTTTTCACTATAGAGGTATTTCTAAACAAAGTTACATTAATAAAACACTTAATGGAGTGCTACATGAAAGTTTGGGAGCAGCAATTATATTTTTTCTTGCTTATCACAACACCACAACATCTTTGTTTTTATTAAGGAGGCCATAGAACACCAGTCCTTTTTTGACCCCAAGAGAAAACTGGAAAGAGGAAATGTCGAAGAAGCATTTGAGAAAGCTGACCACATACTGGAGGGTTTGCACAATTAAATATGAATCCTTAATTTGAATCAGATTCAACTCTGAATCCCTATATATAGAAATCCTTTTAAAACTGTTATTTATTTTTTTTTCTCGATTCAATGTGAATAATCATTATTTTATTTATATTTCACAGGTGAGCTGTATATGGGTGGCCAGGAACATTTCTACATGGAAACTCAGGGATTGATTGCGATTCCTAAGGGAGAAGCAGGTGAAATGGAGCTCTTTGTTGCCAGTCAGCATGCAGCTTATACTCAGGTTTGTATTATCCCAATGACATACATTGATGAAAATGAATCAATATAAAGATATTCATATTTTTCCCCAATGAGATAGGTTGATGAATATGATTCAATATAAATGTATTCCTATTTTTATGTAAATCTGCTTAAATAAACCAAATTAACTTAAAAATAGGAAATTGTAAATATGAAATAACAATGATATATTTTGATATAATTTTCTTTTTTAAACAACAGGAAGTAGTGGGTATCACTCTTGGAATTGACTCCAATAAGATCACATGTCATGTGAAGAGGCTTGGAGGTGGATTTGGTGGTAAAGTCATGAAGATTGCATCATTATCTGCCATCGCTGCTACGGCCGCTTACAAGTATGCAATGAAACTCTTTCTTCTTTTCATCTGCATATAAGTATTTGCTTTTATAGCTTAAATTTAAGTATATTGTTTACTTATTTTTGTGAAATTTAAAGAGAAGATGTTATAAAAGCAGATTTTAAAACAATGCAGATGCTAAGTATTGACTACACTCAAAATCGATCCACAGGACTGGCAGTGCTGTGAGATGTGTACTAGAACGTGGAGATGACATGCTCATCACCAGTGGCAGGTCCCCTTTCTTGGGGAAGTACAAGGTAATTTGGCATTCTGGGTAATAGTATTTTTGACATCACTAGACAACTGTGCATCACAACAGCTTAAGTACCATCTTTTTCCTACAGGTTGGATACATGAACGATGGAACAATCCTTGCTGCTGATATCACATACTACAGTAATGGAGGATGCACTCTGGACGAATCCTCTTTTGTATGTTGTTTTTTATAAACAGGCAATCCCTGATGAAATATTGAAATTCAAATAAGTAAATCCTGAAAAGAAACTGTGAGCAAGGCTTGCAAATAGAGACACTATCATGGATATAAGTTTACCTTGAATTATTTTGTAGATCAGTCTCCAAGTCACATACTTTTTACCTTTTGTAATTTCCGACCAGATCATGGAGAAAGCGCTCCTTCACATGGATAATGGTTACAAGATCCCTCATCTACGTGGACGTGGACTGGTGTGCAAGACCTACTTGCCCTCATATACTGCATTCCGTGGTTTTGGTGGACCTCAGGGTTTGACCATCATCGAAAGCGTGCTACACGAGGTGGCTGTCAAGTGTGGCTTGCTCACACATCAGGTGGGACCTTTATGAAAACAGAAGAAGTTGGCTTAACATACGTCAAACAGTTTTTTAACCCTTTCACACGTACGATCACACCGGTGTGATCAGTCTTGGCTGGTCCCTGAAGCGTATGATCACACCGGTGTGATTAGAACGGTCAGTGCATCACGTGATCAACTGCTAAATTCAAACATGCTTTAGCGCATTTGCTGGTGCTGAGCCAGAGAAGGACCCACTCAGTGCTGTCATATGTCACAACTATTGAGTGTTTTCAACCACATAATGTTTATTTTAGGTTTCAGACATTTAAATACACACAAGTACTAGCAAAACAATGATTTTGAGTTTGTAACATACACACTGATGTCTATGGAAGCGGCAATAATACTCCTTTACATTATAATAAGACGACACGTTTTATTCATATCAGATACACATTGTGTAAGTAGCTTTACATTTGACCCTATTCTTCTCCCAGTTCAACGGCCACTTACTTTCATGCATCTCGTGAGAAGTGGAGGAATTGACGTGTAAATCCAACAGATCCGATTCTCTGAACTGTGAAACAAACTAACATGGCGCCGCCCATCGCGCATACAGCTCAACTAATGCGATCGATATAAAGGTGTTTAAACAACAAAACACATCCACTTGCACATATTTGACAATCGGAATATCAGTGTTTCATGCTATAGCTAATACATTTGTGAATATTTTTAATAAAAAAGGGAAAATTACATAAAAGCAGATCATTCATTCAGCGCTGTGTTGTGGTTGCGCTGTGTCACGTGACAAGCAATGACGCGTCACAATGGAAACATTAAAGTGACAAGTTCTAAATGACGGTCGCCTTGAAAAACGTCCTGGTTGCGTATGCAACCCACCGTTCCCTGAAGGAGGGAACGGAGGACGTAGTTGACGGTCGACTGAATGGGGATAGCGCTAGAGAGCCTATCATCTTCGATTACTATTGAACGAGCCAATGGAATTTGGCGTGCGTGATTTTCATCACACACTCCGCCCCCGCGGCGCGGGTATAAATACGGAAGTGGATGCACGCACTAGTTGCTTTTCGCTGAGGAGCCGAGAGTAACCCGGGGTCAGCGGTGGTCCAGCGGTAGTGGCAAGGGGACTACGTCCTCCGTTCCCTCCTTCAGGGAACGGTGGGTTGCTAACGCAACCAGGACGTTCCCTTTCAGTCAATAACGTCAGACGTAGTCGACGGTCGACTGAATGGGGATAACCTTTGAAAACGCCACTAACGCTGCCACCTTCCAGCGCCTAAACCACAGCCTCCTGATGCCCCTGCAAATTTAAGGCGGAGAAGGACAGGGCTTAGGCCAGGGAAGTCACTGCTGTTCCTACAGGAGCACTGGGAAAGTGTTCCCCGTACATTGGAAGGAAGGGACGCTGCGGAAGCCATATCCAACCCAGAGGGAGGTAACGTGGAAAATACACATATGAACTGGGCTTAAACCGGGCAGTCTAACATATGGAATGTCACTGGGGTGGCTCCAGCCTAAGACGGGGGGAGACACACCGGACAGTGACGGCAGAGAGACTCTGCCGAGGGAAGACACGGGCTCACCGCAGGGAGCCGTATCGTGGAAGAATACACATATGGCGTCGCCGTAGGGACCGCAACATATGGACCCAGCCTAACACAGGTTCCACACTGCTCACGAGTGGTAGGCCTAACACCAGACGTTCCGCACGTCCGACGTCGGAGGGGTGTGGAGGAACTCAACAGGGTTCAATTTTAAGGGAACTCAACTGGAGTAGAAAGGCGCATGTATCCAGTCCATAGGAGGGAATGGCGCAGCAAGCCGACACTTGAACCGGGCTCACGGTGAAACTGGCTTCATGAGAAGGGAGCCCACGGGAAGCAGCGGTTCAACTAGGTGTCGTCCAGCCCCCAACTCTAGAATCTGTTTTAGTAAAGCATATCGTCAACGCCCAGGCGGAGCACTTTACACTCATCATAGAGGAGCTCAACACCTAAGTGGACATGTTGCATCTCGGATCTTTACCGAAATGAAGGCAAGCACTAGTGCGACTTTGCATGGAAACAGCCTTCCCTCTCTGCTGAATTCCAACAGATATTTGTAGAGCTGGTCTGAGGTCTATGGCTTGCGTTCTGTACACGTCCAAGCGAAGGCTGGGCTGGATCTGCCTCCTCCAGGGCAGCGCTTGCAGGCTCACCACCTGCTCCTATTACGGGAGAGGTAGGAACCTTGGGCACAATCCGAGCCGGGGTCTCAGCTTGTAAGAGTTAGCCGGCCCAGACTCCAGGCACAATACGTTGACCGAAAGCGAGCAAGTCCCTACCCTCTAGTAGAGACCACGCGAGCAGGAGAACTGATATAACAGAATTTTTAAATCACTACCTGCAGTGGCTCAGGGGCGGTCTCTGCAGTGCAGTCGCACCAGGGACAAGGCCCAAGAGGATAAAGAGGGACGCAAGGATTTACAAGACCTTGCTCCTCAGGAACCTGACGATCAGAACATGCTTCTGCACACTTCTGCAACACGATGAGCGTCGTTTAAACACTGAGGCAACATCATTTTGAGGGTGAAGGAAAACAGCCTACTCCAACCCATTTTGCAGGAAAGAGAGCACTGAAGTGATCGAAAGCTTTCAGGATCTCCTCTGGAGAGAAGACTCAACGACTAGGTTCCACTTCTAAAGGCGTAAGCACGCTACCCATTTCTAGGGGGTGCTCGCAGAAGTGATGGTAACTATCACATGTCCCTGTGATAGCCACCTGAACCTCCGCGTTCAGATGTAAGACCGCCCGGAATCTCCCGGGGAAGAATGCGGGTGCCATCGTGCCCCGTCCCTGAAAGAGTTTTCAGGGGAAGTCAGGAAGGTTGTCGATGGGAACCAGGTCTAGTTGGGCCAATAAGGGGCAAATATGAAGACCTGTTCCTCTCCTGACTTGGCACGTAGGTGCAAGCGACGGGCGCAAAAAGACAGGAGCATTGCTCAACACAACATGTGAAGATCACTGGGCTTCAGGAACATTTTCTGCTCAGTACTTGAGTGTGATAAGTTCACTGAGCTTCAGGAGCATTCCTGCTCAACACCTGAGTGTGATAAACTCACTGAGCTTCAGGAGCATTTCTGCTCAACACTTGAGCGCGAAGAACTTCACTGAGCAACAGGAGCATTTCTGCTCAGCACTGCGTGTGATGAATTCACTGAGCTACAGGAGCATTTCTGCTCAACACCTGAGTGTGATGAACTCACTGAGCTACAGGAGGATTGCTGCTCAACACTTGAGTGCGATGAACTTCACTGAGTTTCAGGAGCATTTCTGCTCAGCATGAAGTGTGATGATTTCACTGACTTGAGCAGGCGCAAGGCGACCATGAGTCGCAGTCGCTTTTAGAAGGCTCACTGGGGTTAAACGCATTTCTGCGGGCCCCTGGGGCAGCTGAGACCCAGTGTTTGTCCAAGTGTAGTCCGCTCGGTTTATTCAAACACTGGCAGGAAGACGAAACCGGAGGGGCAACTGAGCGGCCCCGGAATGGTCATGACCCAGCTGGACCCAGGGGATGGAGTCTCCACTTGCCCTGGCTATAACTGTCGTGAGGCTCGATGGCGGCACAATTGAGTAAAGCGGGAAGAGTGGAAAACAGCGTCCTCAGAAGCTTCTGACTCCAAGGAGGAGGTGACGGGTGAGTTGTGACATGCAAGGGAAGCTTGCGCAACGGTCTCAATGTCTAACAACTCGAGGCACGAATGCCCGTGTAGTCGAGGGTCGCCCAGGCCCCCGTTAAACACGCCCTTTGTACATGGCCGGAACCTGGGTGAAGGCTGCTGCGGGGATCCGGCGGGAGCTGAGGCGGCTGCGGGCGGACGCCCTCGGCGACGAACAGGCGGAGGATGTGATCTCGGCGGGCGGGTGAAGGCAGAGGGCGAGGTCAGTTGCAGTGCGGAGCTCACCCATGAGCTCACGGTCCGGACTACCCTCGTGCATGTTCATGAGTGCCTGGGCCTGGTGGACCTGGAGCAACGCCATGGCATGCAGAGAGGAAGCGGCTTGCCCACAAGCTTTGTAAGCCTTGCCCGTAAGAGCGGACGAGAACTTACAGGCTTTAGAGGGGTGACGAGGATCACCTCTCCAGGAAGCGGCCGCCGTTTGGCATAACTGCATAGCAACAGCCCGCTCCACTGGAGGGATAGCCTCGTAACCCTTCACCGCTCCCCCATCAAGGGTAGTGAGGGGGGAGGAGCCACTCAGGCGGTTTCTGGCAGAGAAAGGTGCCATCCATGCCCTCGTAAGCTCCTCATGCACTTCAGGAAAGAAAGGAACCGGGGCGGCGGACTAAGAACCAGTACGGCCCGCCCCGATATACCAATCATCCAACCGGGACGGCTCGGGACACGGTGGAGGTTTCCACACGAGCCCTACCGCCTCGGCGGCCTTTTTCAGCATAGCTGACATTTCTTGATCTGGCTCGGGCAACACTGGTCTCCCGGAGGGAGGCAGTGCAGCCGAGTCGCCATCTCCAGAGTTCAGCTCCCCCTCGGATGCTACGATTGACATGGTATCCCCTGGAGGGGCCCCAAATGACACGGCTGGCCTGTCCATTACAGAGGGACCAGCTGGATCAATGGGGAGCTCCACCGGTTGCGGTGCGAAAGAGGAGTGAGGGACCCACGGGGCCGGGTCGGGCAGATTACCCCTCACTGTGATCCTCAGATCACCCAGCTTGGACGGGACCCCAGTCTTTCTCTGGGAAGGTAACCCAGAGGAAGAACAAGGGCGGGGCCCAGAGGTGGGGACTGCACCAACAGTTTTGGCGAAGGTGAGTCTAGATCTCAACACCGAGATGGCCATGTTCCCGCAGTGAGAACATGACTCATCCACGGAAGCTGCCTCGGCATGCTGTAAGCCCAAACATGCGACACAACTTTCGTGACCGTCAGAGGGGGATAGCGCCAGACCGCACCCAGAAACGCACGGATGGAATGGCATCTTGAAAAAGACGCACTCACACCCGTGTTGCTCTTTGAGGAAATGGGACCGTCACCAGTGCCGGAGGACACAGGGAATGACCGCGGTAAACACTGAATAGTCTTTCAACCAACAGTGAAGCACTCACTTCTCGCCCTCTAACCAACCGTCAACACACAAACAAACAATAGAAATTTGATGCTGTTAAAACAGCAGTTGAGAGCTGAGAAGCTCGCGATCACCGCTGCACCACGCTGTAGAACACCAACACTGGAGAGGTCTTCCCGCAAGAACACCGACACACTCGCTCGTTGAATACTACAGCACTCTTCAGAGACATCAAAGACGAACGGCTCCGAAGCGAAAGGCAACTAGTGCGTGCATCCACTTCCGTATTTATACCCGCGCCGCGGGGGGGGGGAGTGTGTGATGCAAATCACGCACGCCAAATTCCATTGGCTCGTTCAATAGTAATCCAAGATGATAGGCTCTCTAGCGCGATCCCCATTCAGTCGACCGTCGACTACGTCTGACGTTATCGACTGAAAGGGAACTCACGCTGGGGGGTCAGTTAGAATATTTTAAACTTACGTGTGAAATTAATGGTTTGAAATTTGAGCTGATAGCCAAAAAATGTGTATGTTTAATTGTTGACTCAAGATGTTATTGGGGTTGCTAAGTTGTTGAGACGTATCATACTATAATAAATTTGCTGAAGTGAGATTATTTTGGTGTGTTAAAAACTTGACGGGCCTTCTGCTCAACTCTCTGAAAATAAAATAAAAAAATCATAATTTACAGGTGAGAGACATTAACTTGTACAAGGACGAGAAATGCTACACCCACCACAAGCAGCTCTTTTCCCCCAATGACATGGTGCGGTGCTGGAACGAGTGTCTGGAAAAATCAGACTATACCCATCGATGCCTGTCCATTGAGCAGTTTAACGCCCACAACCACTGGAAGAAGCGAGGGATCTCCATTGTCCCACTGAAGTTTGGAATCGGATTCTCCAAGGGCTTCTATAACCAGGTGGGTGAAAACTTGTGAGATTGCACATAAAATGGTAAATTTAGTTTTGAAGCTTCACACAACCACTTTAAAGGTTTTAAGTTGGTATTAGTCAAGACTACTATGAAGAATTCCAAATCTTGGAACATGTTCTTGTTATTCTCTTCAGGGAGCAGCATTGGTGAACATCTACAAAGATGGATCGGTTATCATTTCTCATGGGGGAACCGAGATGGGTCAAGGTATCAACACCAAAGCCATACAGGTACGATGAGTCTCAGTGTCAAACAATGGATCCAAATACATACATCACATGAAATATGCCAGTTGCAACATAATGTCAATCTTTGACAAATTGCAGATTGCCAGTCGCATTTTGAAGGTTCCAATGTCTTCGATCCACATTAAGGAGACCTGCACAGGAAACGTGCCCAATGCTGCACCATCCGCTGCATCCTTTGGCACAGATGCTGTCGGGATGGCGGTCAAGGTATAGTGACAGACATCCATGTACAAGTATTTACATGCACTTTTTTTTCACAACTGAAATTGTAATATTTTGCATGTAGAATGGTTGTGAGAAACTAATGAGACGTCTGGAGCCACTCATTAAGAAACATACCCAATACACCTGGCAGCAACTGGTTAGTAAGAGTGATATCCAAATACTCAATCGTATAATACAAAGTGAATTAAAGATGTTACAGTGAGAACCAAAGGAGAATCACTTAACCTACTATGTGTCCAGGTGGTGGAAGCATATTGCCAGAAGATCAGTTTGTCAGCAACAGGTTTCTTCATGTAAGTATTCGACCGTGATGTAGCATAATGTAGCCGCATGGTTGAATGTTTGAGCATCAAACAATATATTTGTTTGTGATATTTTGATAGTTGATTAAATGTAGTAAATATAAAATAAATTATATATTTATAACAGGGGCCCACACACCAGTGTTGACTGGGAGAAGAGTGAGGGCAGCGCATATTATTACTTTACTTTCGGTGCCTGTTGCTCAGAGGTGGAAATTGATTGCTTGACAGGAGATCACAAGGTGCTTGTCTTTTTTATTCATCTATATTTATAAAATTAAATAATTAATTAAAAAACTAATATAATTTGGCTATGAAATGCATTGTGATACATGTTTTATCAAAGATTTATAAGCAGTTATTTATTTCATTGGCCTACAGTAGATTCTAATGGTGCAATTTATCAGGTTATGTGTGCGTACATTCACAATTTGAATATAAACATTTTGTGGGCTGTGAAATTATATTTTACAGAACATTAGGACTGATATTGTGATGGATGTTGGTCGGAGCATAAACCCTGCTCTGGATGTTGGACAGGTACGAAATATAGGTTATTGCATTTTATATGTGTGTGTGTGTGTATATATATATATATATATATATATATATATATATATATATATTTTTTTTTTAATACATGTGTGTGTGTGTATATATATATATATATATATATATATATATATATGTGAATAATATTTCTAAATTTCTTCTAAAAAAAAATACAAAAAATATTGGTTGTATTATTTGGCCAATTAGACACCATACAGTTAGTAAATCTGTGTGTGTTTACAGGTCGAGGGTGGTTTCGTCCAGGGAATTGGGCTCTACACTATAGAAGAGCTGAATTTTTCCCCTGAGGGTGTGTTGTTGACCAGGGGTCCCTCTCAGTATAAAATCCCAGCTCTGTGTGACGTCCCTTCTCAACTAAACGTGCATCTGCTAAGCAATGCAGAAAATCCTCATGCCATATACTCTTCAAAGGTAAGACAAAAACCCCCTGAATGTCAACACAATATGTTGTTGAGACAAAATAAGAAAATTGCAGACTAAACAAAAACCAAAAGTTGTGTCTAGGCTTCTGTGATGGCAAAACTCTTCAGGTCAGGCTGGTTCACAGCAGACTTCAATCATATAAGCAGATAAAAAAAAACTTTTGCAACCTACTTCCGTAGTCTGACATACTTCCGAGCAAAACAGGATATTTATGCACAGTGGAAATTTTAATTAATGTTGGAAAATTGGTTGAATAGGTTGTTTTTGAATTTTTTAGGGGATCGGGGAGCCTCCTGTGTTTTTCGGCTGCACTTTGTTCTTCGCAATTAAAGAAGCGATTGCGGCTGCACGGAGGGAGAGAGGCCTGAGCGACAGTTTTCCTTTCTCTTCTCCTGCTACTGCGGAAAAAATACGGATGGCATGTGAAGACTGCTTTACCAGGATGGTGGGTGTGAATAAATTCACATGAAATATATACATATATGTATATATAATTTTACCTATATATAATAAATAACCTACCCATATATAATGTTCATTTCATATAATTTACTTTATATAATAATTTTTATTATCTTTATTATTTCAGGTTTATGTTTTCGCTCCTGATAATAATCTTAAATGCCACTTCATTTCTTTTCTTTTTTTACAGAATCCACTGGACAACAAAGTAAAAACCAAACCCTGGGCTATTAATGTGTGAAGAAAAACATATCCAAATCAAACCTTTTAATAGCTCACCTAAACAAGATGTAACATCCTTTTCATTTGTTTGAGACTTTGAGCTCATAAATTGGTTATCAATTCAAACTATTAACCTTAGATGACATGTCAGGGACTATATCTTCTAGCGTCCTTGATATTTTAATTGTGCAGTTAATGTTTTATAAAAGCAATAAGTAACTTGCTTAAATAATCAAAAGTATGATGAAGAATAATGTCATTCACATTTATTAAACTTGTCAAGCTGTCAAAGAAATCATAAATGTTAAATGTGTTAATAATAAACGTAACTATAAATTGGTCTTGAGACGTGATTGCATGCAGAGCATCTTTTGTCTGTTATATGCTTTAGTAGATTAGTTTCAGCAAGCAGCTGATAATAGTTGAAATGTTAAATCAGGCAACTCATGAATGTCATGTGATTAGATAAGAGCAACACAACAGCTTTAAGTGAGATAAAAATATAATAATAGATGATGATGTTGTTTTCATATGTCCAGAGCCCATGGCCGAGCTGGCCCAGAAGTTAATCCAGGTTCACTTTGTGCAACCTACCAAAAACAAAATTATAATAATTTTATTCAGGTTTAAACCATATTTATCTTTAAGGATTTGTTTAATATAGATTTGGACACTTGAGCATGAATGGGTTACTGTAATTATCATACCATCTTTGTGAAGTGTGTGGCACAGGCCAGACATGCCCGCTCTGGGGTGGCAGGGCTGTTTAGCTGGAAGGGGCCGGTTAAACCTGCATCATTTCGGGCCGCAGTCACAGCGTCTTTAATAGCAAAGAATACAGAACTGCCCAGGAACAATGTCGGTTCTCCGATCCCCTAAAACAAGTGGGAAAATGCACCACAATCAGAAAGCTTTAGTTTGCAATGAAGCCACATCTAGATCAGATCTAGAAAATCAAAAAAGAAAACACTAAAAATTGGTACGAAGTCGAACATAAATCTAAAATAGGATTCTGTATCCGGTTTGAATGCACTTAGACGGGGAAGTGAACCACAATGGTTCCACAAAATCCAAATAAATTGACTTTAAAGTAAACCTGGGAAGTACATACATCCGTAATAAGGAGAATATAAGTGAGAGTGAATCACCTTTGATGAATAGATGGCATGAGGGTTGGTTGAGCCGGCTAAAAGGTAGACATTAAACTTCAGAGGGACATCACAAAAGGCCGGGATCTTGTACTGGCCTGGTCCACGTGTGTACAGAACACCAGATGGAGAAAACTTGAGCTCCTCCATGGTGTAGAGACCCAGACCCTGCATGAACGCTCCCTCAATCTAACACACATCCGTATTATATGAATAAATACATATATACTGTACATATATCTATATTGTAGGATAGTCTACTTCTGCTCACCAAGGCTGCATTTATTTGATCAAGAATACAGTAAAAACAGTAATATTGTTTTTTAAGTATTACAATTTAAAATAGCTGTTTTCTATTTGAATATATTTTAAAATGTAATTCATTCCTGCAATGGCAAAGCTGAATTTTTGTTAGCATCATTGCTCCAGTCTTCAGTGTCACATGATCCTTCAGAAATCATTCTTATATGCCGATTTGATGCTCAACAAACATTTCTTCTTATTATCAATGTTTAAAACGGCTTCATATTTTTGTGGAAACTTTGATTTAAAAACAAAAAAAGAGCTTTGAACAGTAGTGTACAGGTATATGGGTCATTTGCCTATATGTAGAGTATAATATAATATATAAATGAGGCAAAAAAAATTATTCAAATGTTTAAATTTGAAAAAAACTGATGATAATTATGAAATGTAACTAATAAAATTATTTTAAAAATAATTATTTTTCTCAAAAAGTACTCTTGGACCTGACACAAGGTGGAGCTAAAGCTTATTTTATTCTGGTACAGTTACTGGATAATAGTGGTTAATCTAAAAAAAAAAATCCCAATTTTCCTACTTAATCCGATATATCTATTAGCCACTCATTTTTAAATTATATATTTTGGTATTTAATAAAGGTTCATTTCTACTAAGCGAGGGAACATCATAGAGAGCATCTTACCTGACCAATGTCAATGGACGGATTTATACTTCTGCCAATATCAACAACAATATCCGTCCTCAAGGTCTATGAGGAAAAGATGCAGTATGTCAGATTCATTTTACACTGATTAAACAAACAGCAGAAAATGTATATGCCCTAAATCTTCTGCATCATATCTGCATTTACCCTGTACTCTCCGGTCAAACAGTCCAGCTCAACCTCACTGCAGCACACGGCATACGTGAAGTAAGCGTACGGCTTGCCTTCCTGCTTCTCCCAGTCCATGTCTAGATCATGACCTCTGAAAACAAACAAAACGCTAAAGCATCAAACAAAACCTCCATGTTTTGTCTAGTTTTAAAGGGATAGTTCACCCAAAAATGAAAATTCTGTCAGTATTTACTCACCCTCATGTTGTTCCAACCCCGAAAGACCTTCGTTCATCTTCGGAACACGAATTAAGATATTTTTGATGAAATCTGAGAGCTGGATCACTCCTCCATAGGCTTCTTAAGGGATTGAATATGCAGGCCCCGACCGAAAAGTTATCGCAGACTTTTTACAGACTGTGCCTTAAAATAGTCCAAGTGACTACTGTGGCTTAATCTTAAGTTTATCAAGCGACGAGAATACTTTTTGTGCGCAAAAACAAACAAAAATAACGACTTTATTTCAACTATTCATTTCCTTCTCTGTTGGCCTCTAGTCAGTACACTAGTGTAATGGCGTAGAGCTACGTCACACGTAGGCTCACTATTGGCCGACGCTGGTCATGTGTGCGATGCGTGTGACGTACAACAACAGAAGCTCTACGCTTTTACACTAGTGAACTGAATCGAGGCCAACAGAGAAGGAAATGAATAGTTGAAATAAAGTCGTTATTTTTGTTTTTTTGCGCACAAAAAGTATTCTCATCGTTTGATAAACTTAAGATTGAGCCACTGTAGTCACTTGGACTATTTTAACGATGTCTGTAATAACTTTTAGGGGCCTGCAAGTTCAATCACTCAAGGAGCCTATGGACTAGTATGGAGTGATCCAGCTCTCAGATTTCATCAAAAATATCTTAATTCATGTCCCGAAGATGAACGTAGGTCTTACGGGGTTGGAACAACATGAGGGTGAGTAAATACTGACAGAATTTTCATTTTTGGGTGAACTAACCCTTTAAGCCTTTGTACTCGTCTTTGATGATGCACTGACGATCACGCTGTTGAAAAACACTCTCAGCTATCACTTTTATGTCTCAAAGTACATTTAGAAAACAAAAACACTCATTTTAAAGGACATTTGGATGATTTACCTGTAGAATCCTGTGGCTGACAGACTGATCTTCTCCAAAAATGCCTTCATTATCTTTAAAGACATCATTTAAAGCAAATGAATAAGAAAAATAAAATATAAAATACATAAAATATAAAAAAGACTGATTGCAATAAAATAATAAAGCAATAAAGTCCCTGTACACATGACTTTGAATGGCTTTTTGCTTTAATATAACACAGCAACAGTAATATGATTAAATACACCAAATAAATGCATTGCATTCAAAAAATAATATATTAATAAAAATATTAAATGTAATAATTAAATAGTCATTAAATAATATTTCACAATGAAAAAATCTTCCACCAAATAATATAGTTCATTAACCGTAAATGATATTATGTATAAATATAGATGATAGTATAGATTTTTGAATAAACCAAGGTTACACGGCTTTGAACGTGGCTGATTCAATCAGGTTTTAAAGTCCGAACTATCCATACAGGATATTGTAGAATTAATTACTGTACCCATCATTTTTATTTTGCATCAAAAACGAGAAATTTGAATAGTTTGTCAACTTTACCCAGTTCTGCCATGTTCCCTCAGGATCCTTCTTTCTGATTGGCTCTAGTCTTTTGTACAGTATTTGGCAGGCATCCTGCAAAAAATTATTTTAACAATCCTAAAACAGACATAAAAAGCATAAAAAGGCCAAACAATCAAAATCAATTTAATGATTTCTTCAAAACCTCATATAGACAGAATAAATAAATCCTTCAAGATAAACAAATTATGTTATCCAATCTGATCTTGTGCTTCAAATTCTGGTGTTCGCTATACCTGCACAGCCATTCCGTTGGCGTCGGTACCAAAGGACGCAGCAGACGAGCAGGTATTCGGGACACACTGTGTGCTGGTTTCAGAGATGTGGATCAAAGAAGCAGGAATATTCAGCTCTCGACTCGCCACCTGTGAGAAAACATGAGATCAGCCCAAAATCTCTGAAATGGTTACAGATCTGTGCAGAATGCTGGATGTGGTACCTGTTGGACTTTAGTGTGTATACCTTGACCCATTTCCGCCCCACCGTGGCTCACTAGCACAGATCCATCCATATAAATATGCACGAGAGCTGCAGCCTTTGTTATAAGCACGCACATACACACACATACACACAAACACACACACATACAGATCATTTAAAGTTCATTTAAAATAATTTAAAAGTCTCAGCAGCATGTTTTAGTACAGTAACCTGGTTGAGGAAGCCCTCTGCAAACCCAATGCCATATTTAATGGGTATTATGGCAATTCCTCTCTTTTTGTACTGGTTCTGCTGGTTAAAGAGATGGATGGCCTGCCGTCTCTGACTGAAGGCAGCTTTTTCCATACACTCGTTCCAGCAGAGGACGAGATTCTTCGGGTCAAACTCCATCTTATAGTGAGTGAGGGAAACTTCCTTGTACATGTTTATCTCTCTGATCTGCAACAATAAAATAATGAAAGATTAAAAATAAATAAATAAATAAATAGATAAATATTAGTTTCCATATCAGCAAAGGCTATATTCGTGACAATCAATAAATAAATGAATACATACATATTTATTACTATATCATCATCAAAAATGTATACATTTCCATATCAGCGAAGACTATATTCATGATAATAAATATGAATTAATTTCCATATCAGTAAAGACTATATATATATATATATATATATATATATATATATTAGTATAATATTATAGTATAGTACTAATAAATAAATATATCAGTAAGGACTATATCCATGACAATAAATAAAATAAATATTGTCGTATCAGCATAAAAAGACTAAATTAGTCATAATAAATGTCAATTGTCATATCAACAAAGGCTACATTCATGACAATGAATCAATAAATAAATAATTAAATAAATAAGCATTGCCATACAGCAAATGCTATGTTCATGCCACTAACTAACTAACTAACTAACTAACTGTATAAACAAATAAATATATGTCCATTACCATATAAGCATCAAAGTTTATGTTTATGACAAATTTAAAGTTGAAAATAAATAAATATAAATAAATATATAAATAATAAAATAAAAAATGTATTAATTGCCATATCAGCAAAGGCTATATTCTTAAAGCAGAACTAAGTAACTTTTTTACCTTAACCGAACAGCTTTGGAGTCATTGTAATGTTTATATCACTGATTTCGTGTTGAATGTTGGTCGTCTCGCACCCCCCTGGTGCCTGTGAGCCGCAAAACCACCCTTGCAACTTTGGAGTGTTAGGAAGTATCGTGTGATATCAGGTCTCACGAGGTAACGAATTGCTTTACGGCACTGCACGCGTACACGCCCCCATCCAGGATACAGCTAGGTATAAGAACAACTATCGTCCCATGGCAAAGCTGGCATATAAGAAGCAGAAAGCTATAAAAGCATTGTCGGAGAACAGAGAAAGAGGAAATGGCAGAAATGGTCATTTCGGTCTTTTGTCACGCTCACCCGCCACACATTGTATTTCTCACGCTGAAAAACTATTTGTAATATATTTAATATGCCGCAGCGCCCAAAACTCTGGTGTTGTTCGTCGAGCTACACAATAGCCAATCAGAAAATAGCACTATTGTATCTGGGTAAGATTTAACGCAACAACCAATGACAAAAATGTATCTGTCGGCTGGATGTCACTCTTGCCTGTCTTCAAAACTTGAGAGCCCTGTGAAATAATGCGACGTACATGATACACTTTATTGGTGTCATCTGGCATTTAGGCTCAGGTAAGCCTAACGCGGTAGGCTACTTTATTATTATGAAGTGCAGAGGCCGTGAGTGCAGATACGCTCTGCATGAGTGGTGTTTACGACAGTAACATTAAATACAAGTACTCTACAGCGACTCTAGGGATCGCTGTTTGACAAAAACAGAAATCCTGCATAGTGCCGCTTTAACAATAAATAAATAAATGAATAAACGGATAAAAATGAATTGCCATATCAACATCAAAGGCTATTAACATACCATTAAACTAATAAATACATATTCATTACCATATCAGCATCAAAGGCTATATTTATGACCATCCATCCATCCATACACACATCAATAAATATTAGATGGTATCAAAATTAATGGATATTTTCATGCCCGTAAATAAATAATGAAAGGAAATATACATATAAATATTTGAAAAAATGCGAAATATACAGTATATTCCCCATATATTACCACCAACAGTTCATTAGCTCGATCAATAGTAATATGAAGTATAATGATGTAAACTGCATGACACCGACCTCTTCAGGTAGACGGCCGAGTTTAAGAGCAACATCATCGATCATACTCTCAATGACCAGCATGCACTGGGGCACACCGAACCCTCGGAATGCAGTATTGGAGGGCAGGTTGGTCTTGCAGGCCGCCGATCGCCCACGCAAGTTTAGAATATTATAGGCGTTATCAAGATGTAGGAGGATCTTCTCGGCGACCTGGCAGAGTGAAATATAAGAATAATGATACTTTAGAAAGTCTGTAATATATGTTCTCCAATGTTTTTTACAAAGGTGTCTGCAGTGACCCTGAACATGTAGCTTCCACTATTAAACCACTTAAGCAGGAAGTGATCTCACCAGTACGGACTCATCTACTGTGTTTCCGGAGTTGGCGTAGTACTGGAAATCGGCTGCTGTTATTCTACCACTATTCATAAATCCCACCTGTTGGAGTCAAAGTCAGAAACATACCAACATATAAGTAAATTACATAAATAAAGAGTAGCTTATATATATACTAATAACAGCTAATAAACATTCACAGTCATTTTTTAAATAAGTGTAAGGAAAACCACTAGCCTTATATTTTCCCCACACCGGGTGACGCCCTCCAGTTATCAGCATGTCCTCTCCTCTCTCTAAAACACATCGTACTGGCCGTCCAGTCCTGGAGAGAGAGAGTTATATTTAGCAAACTCCTACACATTAAAATTATGAATATGGTAAATACTAATATATATATATATATATATATATATATATATATATATATATATATATATATATATATACAAATCATTTTTATTATCTAATTTAAATAAATTATTGTGAATCTTTCATTCTGATGTTTGGGGTCCGACTTATTTCGACTCACTTCCAAGCAGCAACAGCAGTGATAGAGGCCAAAATGGCAGTTTTGGTGACCTTGCCTCCGAAAGCTCCGCCCAGTCGCTTAATGTGACAAGAAATCCGATTGGACGGGATTCCCAACGTCTCAGCTACTGACTCCTACAACAAATTGGAACAAACATACTTTCTTTTACATGTTAAATGTATAATATAATGTCTCAGATCATAGAAAATCAAAACGAGTTTTGTCTCATCTGAACACGACGTATTAAGAGCCGGGGGGTGAAAACTTTTTGAATTTTAAGATTAAGGTAAATAGTATTTAATTTGTCTTCTGGGAAACACGTAATAGTCTTCTGTTGCTTATGAAGGACAGTACTAAATGAAAACAAATAAAAAAAATATGCAAACAAAATAGACATTTAGACCTCTTCAACCTGTTCAAAAGTTTTCACCCCTGGCTCTTAATGCATCCTGTTTCTTTCTGGAGTATCAGTGAATGTTTGAACTTTTTTTTATTATTTGTGTTTGAGTCCCTGGATTTCAAAATCATTCAGTAACTGGTGGAAAGGGTTCAAATATGCAAAAGATGCTGGAAAACTGAAGAATTTGGAACATTGTGCGGTTTAACTGCTCAGGACAAACGAGGGACTCAAGAACAATCATAACAAAAAAACATGGATCATCCAGGTAACGATACACCGTATTAAGAATCAAGGGTATGCAAACTTTTGAACTTTTTCATTTTTATAAATTCAGCTATTTCTTTGTCTTGTGGACTAAAGTATATGTAAACATCTTTATGTAAAATATCTTATATTCAGGACAGTACTAAATAAAAAATAACATGCATTTTGTATGAACCCTCATCCCCAGATTCTGCAAGGGGTGTGTAAACTTTTGAGCAGCACTGTATATTTAGCAATTATTGGCCGATAACGATCGGCACCTGATCAATCGGAGCACCCATAAATATATAATATACTAAATCATATTAACATAAAACAAAATATAAAATATAAAACAAAATAGTCTCAGCTACTGACTTAATCATAACATAATGACATAATCATTTCTATATATAAGTTATCACAATAACATACTTGTGCAAATGTAGGATGCTGAGTGGACAAATACACTTTCATCTCCTTCTCTTCCCCAACTGGAATGACCAGAAAACTCTGTGTTTCCATGTAGAAATGCTCCTGTCCTCCGATCCGAATCTCTCCTATGAAACATGAAGTAGCATGTTATAAAACATGAATCAGGTGATCAGAGAGGTAGTGTGCTTGATCATGGATATGACAGCACTATCTTACCTTCATACACCTTTTCGGCCTCTCTCAAAGCCTTTTCCACATCTCCTCTCTCGATCTGTCTTTTAGGTAGAAAGAAAGACTCTTTCTCGATGGCATCCTGAAAACAAGAAGATCCAAGAGCAGCTCTTTAAGAATGGATCTTGTTAGAGGGGAATAAAAATTAGCAGCTTATTTCTTCTCACCTCCACTGTGAAGATGAGATCCTGCAGATCTTCATAGCCGATCTTCACCGCTGCCGCCCCGTGTTTAGCATGAGCTTTGGAATCTGCGACCACAGCACAAACCATCTGACCCACACAGGTCACCTGAGGACACAAAGGAGAATAAGATTGCAAATGTAATTAAAAATTCATACTTTAAAGAAAGGCCTTACATAAAAAATAATACTACACAGACCTCATCTTCAGCCAGCAGTTCTTCATCAATGCCTGTGAAGGTTCTGAATTTTTTCCCAGGTATGTCTTTGGCTGTGATCACATCCACCACACCGGGAAGCTTTAGAGCTTCACTAAAGTCAATATGACTGTGACGGTAAGACAATACAATCATTTAGATGTGAAGGTGCTCATTTTTACTCTATCCATTGTCATCTTAGTATCAAAGGCAATTTTTTTTTACCATAACTTATGGCAGTTAGCATGAAATTATATCATTAGTTGATAGCTGATGCTCAAGTCGCTATGATGAATGAATGAATAAATTAATGTTCATTTACATATCAGCAAATGAAATTGATTCAATCTCATTCACAATAAAAAAATAAATATCTTTGCCATTTTATCATCAAAGGCTATATTTATGGCAATAAATAATAAATATTCATTGCATATCAGCTTCAAAGGCTATACTTATGTCAATAAATAATTAAATAATCATTGCCATATTAGAATAAAAGGGTATATTTATGACAATATATAAACACATAAATAAACATTAATTGTCATTTCAGCTTCAAACACTATATTTAAATTAATTTGCTGGTATGTAAATGAACATTCATTCATTCATTCAAATGATTGTACACATTTCTAACAGTTTTTAAGTTAAAACTGTCAAACAGTCTGCATGCATCTTACGTGATTTTGGCATGTGGTCTGGAGCTTGTCACGATTGTGAGGAAAAGTTCACCATCGGTGTGTGGTAGGTCATCACAGTACACAGCCTCTCCAGTAGCCTGACTCAGCGCTGACCGGTGCATCATGGGTCGGCCCACAGGATCTTGAGCTGGCTGACTCTCCAAGACATTCTATACACATAAAACACACACAGTCCGTTGTTCATCTTCTATAAGTTCAGTGCTTTTGCTTTTTGTGGACTTTTAATAGAAAAAAAGTGAACAGATAATACAATAAATGATGTGAAGAGAAAGGAAACAGAAACAGATAAGTTGCAAGCTGGCTTCAAACATAAATTTCCCAAATGAGAACCATGAGACCATGATTTTGCAAATTACATTGCTTTTATGGACAGCTACAATGAAAACGCACACCAGAGGGTGTATAGCGTTACCTAGTTATTTATGGCAATAAACAATTGAATAAACATTGCCACATAAGCATCAAAGGCTATATTTATGACAATAAATACTTAAATATGAATTACTATAAAATCACACACATCGGAGGTTCGTATAGCGTTACCTGAAACTCTTGGTAGCCAGGCTGAATGTGTTTAGGAAGAGGCTGAATTGCACTTTGCATTTCTTGAGGTATTTCCATTTGAGTCACATCCTGTAAAAAAAGACACACAAAAGGCGTAATAAACTATGTCTATTGGGTAATCATCTCTAAAAGTCATCCATACCTTTTCCTTCAAGTAACGGAGGACGAGCAGGTGGAATTTAAAAAGCAAACTCAAGGTCAGGGATCTGCGGAAATCCACCTTCCCGCCTGGAGCCGACGGCCCAAGTTTGATCTCATCAACCAGCGCGCTGTACGCATCACTTAATGTTGCCTCCTCCCAAGGCCTTGCAAAAAAACAGTGCAAAGTCCTTTTATGCTTTTTTACATTTTCAATCTTCTTTAGTTTGTAATGTTGCTGTTTGATCATGAAAAAGGTCTGCAAATTTAAGTCACTCCAAACAGAGTTATTCTCTATATCAGTGCGCACCGTTTCTGATCTCCCTTAAACGCCTCGAAGTCCAGCGCCATGGCTACACATTGGCATGTTGTAAATAAGAATAAAAAACAGTTGTTGCTGTTTTTTGCATATAGCTACCAACGCAATGTCATTGCCATTGAAACCAATGCAGGTATTCCGTAAACGAAAGAGTGGCAAGGGACACACAAATCAGATCTCAACAGTTGTGATTCACAATGTCGACAGTCAATAATTTTAGATCGGATTCCAATCGGATGCACAAATAATCAGATTTGGACTGACAATGTGAACTTAGTCCCATCCAAGAGGAAAAGATGTACATTTGTGTCCTACCTTCCTAGAATCTGTTTGCAAACGTGGTCAGCGCTGAGGATGGTGGCTCCCACACCACCGTAATAAATACTGATCTCCTTCACTACATTTGAGTTCTCGTTGAACCAAACGCGCATCCCAGCGTTCACCGTAGCTAGCGCATTCTCCTTACGCGGGGCGTGCCGGAAGGCATGGATGATCTCATTCTGTCAAAAAAAAAAAACATGATCCTTTAGCAAACAATGCGCAAAAAGCTAGTCGATGGTTAATTTCTTACCTGTCTTGTAGCTGGAATGAAAACGGACAACACAATCTCGTCTGGCTTTAGAGCAGTCTTTGCAAATCCCAGGAAAAAATCTTTATCGATAAGCACCCTCCTTCGTCCATCTGTAATCGATATTTGGTAGAAATTGAAACGCATGTCAAAATATCCTCCTTGAGGAACATAACTACTTTCAGAATTAATGCAAAATGTGACATTTCTGTGGTGTGAAATATTAGATCATCTAGAACTGATTCAAACAAAATTACACTTGTTTACACTTTATTTCGATAGTCTGCATTAGACATTCTCCTAACTATAACTTTGCCACTACATGTCAACTAACTCTCATTATTTTGCAACTACATGTCAACTAACTCTCATTAAATGTATTAGTAGACTGTTAGATTAGGGTTAGGTGTTAGTAGAATAAGTTGACATGTACTTACAAAGCTACTTATATTCAGTAGAATGTCTGTTGGTGGCAAGCAGGGCAGGGCCGGTATAACTCGACCCGCTCCGAGTGGGATTCAAACCGGTATCTTAAGCATGGTAGGCGGGTGTGCTAACAAGTACGCTAAAGATCACAGTCTCTAGCATTGGTCGACAGTGCCCCTTTTGAGGCCAAGGGAGCTTTACTCGCAAAGCTCTTACCCTCCACTACACTCACTCCTAAACCTCACTCCCACCCGGATCACGGCAGCATGTAACCAGTCTTACAGAGCGGGTTTCGAACCGCGCTAACAAAGACGCTAAAGCTCTTACTAGCTGACCTCAGTTACACTAGTGTTAATGAGCGCCACAAAAGTCTTGAGTCCCGTGGAGGAGCTCCGATAGGTCAAAAGGACCAGCACTGGACTTTACGTTGGTGTTTTGTTTTAGTTTATGTGGCAGTCATCCGTGAAGAGCTGCCATTTTACTTTTGTTTTGTGTTTTTTGTTTATTTTATTATAAAAGTTATGTTCACACCTCCTTCTTCCCTGAGCCTTTAACTTCGTTACAGCGGACCATTAGAATAAAGTGTTAGCAGATATTAAGCAGGAAGTCTACTAATACTCTAATGATTGGTAGTTGACATGTAGTTACAAAGTTACTTATAGTAAGAAGAATGTCTAAAGTGGACTATTGAAATAAAGAGTTACCTTACACTTTACTACTTTTAAATTATTTAAGAAGTTTGCTCACCTTTAGAAAGTGCCACTAAAGTGCATCTCCCAGCAGCTAAGACGGGGGTCAGGTCGGAGTTTGGATATGCACTGGCAATATTGCCTCCCAGTGTCTACATATTTCAACAAACAAAATAATAAATAATATAAACACAAACACAAAAAAAATATACGATTAAAATAGATAATTTTTGATGGCGTACTTCAACATTCAAATAAGTTGAAGAACTAAAACTATTAAAAATAAAACTAGAAATGACAAAATTATTAACACTTAAACTAAAATAAATATAAAAATAAAAGCCATTTCAAAATAGTAATAAATACTATAATAGTTTATAATTAATACTAAAATAACTTGTTTGTTTCTACCTTAATTGGGCGATTCAGTGCTCAAATATTAAAATTCTAAAATTATTAAAATATTATGCTTTATTTATTGTTGATTTTAGCTTAAATATCTTTATGATACCACTTGTTATATTAGTTTAGTAGTTTAAATGAGGCCAGAAAGAGGTTTTGGAACAGATCATAAGAGACTGAGAAATATTTGTGAGTGTAGCAAGAGTGACGTTATGCATTCAGGGTCTGTTTACACTTACAGCCACGTTTCGGATCTGCTGTCCACCCACAAGGTTTATCTGAAGCAGAAGAGCCCGAAACAAGTGTGTGTTCTCCGGCGGGAAACCATTTATACTTTTCTCCAACACACTCTTCAAAACAGACATACTGCACCCTGCTCCAACACACACACCTACAAATACAAAACATTCATTAATGCTACTTAAAGCTGAAGTATTTTTTGTTGTTGCTGTTAAAATACATGAACCCATTGCTCATTGACTACTATTAGTATGCCATTCATGGGTTTACCCCCCCTAAAAGTGTAAACACTGAGCTTCACAGGAATCATAGAAACTTCGAAAGCGCTCTGCTCAGATCTGTCAATATCTTTCCACCTTAACCTAACCTAATCACCTTTTTCTGTTTTCACTAAAACTATTACAAATACTTTGTTTATTGAAATAAAATATATATTATATGAAAAACTTCAACTTACAAAACTTAAATGAAAATTATACAAAATTATAGTATATAATGTAAAAAAATAAACGTACATTGTGCATTTTGTACATTGTGCATATAAAACAGTTATACTTAACAATAAGGGCCCATTAGTTAACATTAGTCAATGGATTAATTAACATGAACTAACCATGAGCAATCCATTTGTTACTGTTTTTGTTCATCTTTGTTGACTTTAGTTAATAAAAATACAGCTGTTGATTGTTAGTTAGTTCACAGTGCATTAACTAATGTTAACAATATTTTAATAAAGTATTAGTAAATGTTGAAATTAATATTAACATAGATTAATAAATGCTGTATACGTGCAGTTCATTATTAGTTCATGCTAAATAATGTTAACTAACAAAACTTATATTAAAGTGTTACCCTTTTTTTTGCATTCATCTTTGTTAACGTTAGTTAATTGTTCATGTTAGCTCAGCTCAATTAAATAATATTCACAGAAAATACTATTAAATAATATTAATAGAGACAACTTTTGATTTTAATAATGTATTAACTCCGATTAATAAATGCTTTAGAAGTATTTTTCATTGTTAGTTCATGTTAAATGATGTAGTTAACTAATGTTAACAAATAAAACCTTATTGTAAAGCGTTATCAATAAAACTAACTGGAATAAGGTTAAGTTGAAGTACTAAAACACACATACCCTCTGATCTTTGGGTAACTTTGAATAGTTCTGGTACTCGTGTTGGTGATATTAATACAGGATGGAAGATACCCTTGAACTTCATGTCCAGACCTGAATAGAATAGAATAGAAAAATAGTAGAATAGAATAGGGGAAATGTCATAGTGACCTGATAATGCTGAAATAGCACACAAAAATACATTAGAGTTTATTAGATTTGGCCACGATTTGCCCATATGAAACCTATGTTGGTGTTGCCCATGACAAGAGGGGCTTGTGGGTAATCAGCCTTCAGCTGGAGCAGCTCATCTAGAGATCCAGGGCTGATCCAGGTTATTCTTTCCCCACAAAACTTCTGAGTGGTTTGGTCCTTAACCTCTGCCATTCTCTAAACACAAAATAGACTGAATTTATGGCATTTATTTTTAAAATGTGTTGTTTAGTTGATAACAGCATTTGAACTTCTGACAGACAAAGCCTACAATCAACTGAATAATAAACTATAGATGAATGGCGACCTTGTTACAGCTTAAACATTAAGCTTACGTTTTAGCTAAAAACCTCTTAGTCATAGTTACATAACCTACTCTAGTGAAGATAGATGAAGTTTTGAACAAGTCTGACAAACCATGAGTTCAGGGGGAAAGATCAGATCCTGGGTGGGGTCTAAGGGGAGCAGGTCCTCTTTACGAAACAGTTCTGGATGACCCTATTAAACACAAATAACTATTACATCATTCAATGCACTGAGCGCAAATTAAATTTTTTCTACAATAGATTTCAATGTATCCAAGGTCAAAAAACACTTTAATTTTCTCACTTCTTTTCTCAGCGTGTCAAACAAATCGATTTGGTCTCTCCAAACCTCTGCTCTGATTGGTCAGATGGCCCAGTCTGTTGTGATTGGTCTACTCTGTTCTGATTAGTCAGTTGGCTCAATCTGTTGTGATTGGTCTACTGTGCTCTAATTGGTCTCTTTCTTTCACAGTGCTGAAAATAGCGTCTTCTCAACACAAACCAAACTCTTCAAGGCCTCGGCTACAGTGTTTGAGGGTGGAGCAAAGTAGGTGTGTGTGTGTGTGTGTGTGTGTGTGTGTGTGTGTTTGTGTGTGTGCAGGGCAGGACTGGGACAAAAAAAAAATCTGCCCTGGCATTTTGGCCCAGACTGGCCCACTACATATGATCATAAACGCAACCGATCTTTGCACGCCCTTGAATATGTATACCAACCCCTATAAAACCACTAATGCCATAATGAGTGAGTAGAAATGAGTAAGAGTTAACAGATGAAATAACTAATAATTGTAAAATACAATTGAACTATACTCCACAGTGATGAACCTTAAAACAAGCTATAAACTGAATTGGCATAGCCATACCAGTGTTTCCCACAGGATTTTTGGTAAATCTGTGGAGAGTGGTCCCTCTAGAAGAGTTTTGGGGCATGCTCCCCTGTAAGAAATTGAGTGCTTTTTAATGTTAAATTCATTAATCTGGTACACTTTGAGAGCTCCAACCCATATTCAGTGTGCAAATTGAACAAAGAAAAACTCAAAACTCTTTTAGTTGTGATATAGTGTCTGTCTACATTACATAATAATAGTTATAATATTAATCCCATGACAGTAATAGCCATATATTGTCAAATACATGCAATGAAAAATAAAAGAAACTTTCATTATCGTTTTTTACTAATTTCTATAATTGAGAGAGATAAACACATGAGTTTAAGGATGTGAGTGGACCAGCCCAGTGTCAATCAAGAAAATAACCAATAGGCTGCTGATCTACATGTTTCATGGTCCGGTCTGTGAGAAAACAAAAAGAAAAAACCTACGCTGACTTTTATTGTCCAATGCATTACACCAGCACAAAGATCCCATCGCTACCAATTAAGCAAAGCTAAACGAATGGGCCGCCGATGTACGAGTTTTCTGGGCCGTTTAGACAACAAAAAAAAAAGTATGAGATGTCTCGGCACAAAATGCACGTCGGCCCACCGGGTGCCCGATGGCCAGTCCACCCCTGTTTGTGTGTGTGTGCGTGTGTGTGTGTGTTTACTCCAACTAAAAAGTCAAAGTGCAGCAGTAAAATAAAATAGGACAAAAGGGAGTGCAATAAGTTTATTAAATTAACCCTTGTCGGGATGAAGATACTCACATTCTCTATGGGCTCCACGGATCCATTTCCATTGGCCAAACTGCATGCGGTGCCATTCAACTGACAACAGTTTTCACTCTACAAAAAGAACAGAAAAGATTTCATGTCATTTTATGCTATTCCTTAAGAATCGTAAATGCACATATAATGCAACACACAAATGTCAGTTAAACCTCAAGTGAAAAAACAAAACAAAACAGAAAAGCGTTTAAATGACTGTCACATTGTAAAAGTCACATTTTAATTGATGATGAACATGCAGTTACCAGATTGTGCATCACAAAATGTCAACCATAGAGCAAAATGTTTAAAAAAAGAAACAAAAATAAAAACAAATTGCATCAAAATATGTGGAGTCATAATGGGTCGCTTTGAGATGAATCAAGAATATTAGACATGGATGGGGAGCTCAGAACAAATCCATTAAGGACCTGGAATGTCAAGTAACATGAGTGCCACATGATTCAGCAGCTGAAACGTATCAAATAAAGGATGAATCTGGACACCGGCGCTGTTTACCTCACAGAAGGTTCTGTAGCCATCAACGATCGGGCGGTACCCTGTGCACCTGCATAAATTACCTGCAATAGGAACATTCGTGATTGGTCAATAAGTTCTTAAGGTTTTAGTAGATTTAAAATCGTGTTTGTGTCACTGTACCAGCGAGACCCTCCATTACGTCTTCCAAAGTGGGCTGTGGGTTGTTTCTCAGTAATGCATACATGGACATCACCATCCCAGGAGTACAGAACCCACACTGAGACCCATGAGCCTTTGCTATACGCTCCTGATGAACAGAACACACATATACTGTAAATGATGTATTAAAGTGTCTATGTTGATTATATACCCTGTATTTATATCATATATGTATATATATAATATGCACATTGCACACATATATAAGTAAACAAAAACATATGTTAGATGTGATTAATCATAATTATAATACATCATTAATTTTAAATCTCATAAAGAATAAAAAATATTTTTTAGATAAATATTTGTTATTTATATTACAAAAATTATGTTAATATGTATTACTATATAAATATATATTACTTATTTATTCAATTTTTATTTATATTTATTACTCTTTATTAAAATGTTTTAATTATAATCAACTAAGAACAAAAAAATCTATTTTTTAATCATTAAATGCAATATAAATTGCATTTTAATGTTTTTCTTTATTTTTATTAATAGATGAGAAAAAATTAGGCATCATGCCACTGACCTAAATACAAACTAGGATGAAAATCAAGTTATGATCAGATGATATCTCAACTGTCTATAATTTAATCTCATAATCAGGACTGAGTGTAATCTATATTCAAAAAAGATATTTGAACTGGCAGTAATCTAATATTTTAACCTGGATTATAATCTGTCTGCAAACTAATTACCTGATCTGGATCGGGCAAGTATAGATTATAGTGTGAACCCAATACCTGGACCGGGTGTAGTTTGGTTTTGGTGCTTCCGATGCCTTCAACGGTCATCACTGCCGCTCCATGAAGCTGGCACACAGGAAGCAGGCAAGCATTCACAGACGAATGACTGGCCAGTGAAGAAAAAACATTGCTTCTTACATGCATTCGGAAGTGATTTATTATGATATTTATGTAACAAAAACTAATATATATCTAAAAGCATACAAATACTAGCAGCAGGGCTATCTTCCTTGAGAAATCTGCCTAAAAACACAGCCTTTGAATCTTGATTTACAAGAGTGAAAAGTGAGAGAAAAAGATATGCAAGTAAAATAATGACAAAAGTTTTTGAAACCAAAAAAGCTTGTTGAATTGCACTACTTGAAAAAAAAAAATTGCATTAACCCTGCTTGCATTTTAATGCATTGTATTTTTAGGCCTTGCATTTTTATGGGCTGAAATTCAATATGGTTGTATATTTAAGTTGTGAATATTCAATTCAAAACATTTCACACACGTTTTCATTTTAAAAAATTCAACAATCCATATTCACCTGTTTTGAACTGAAATATTCACAGCTGAAATATAGAACCAAGTTGAATTTCAGCCCATAAAAATGCAAGCCATAAAAATGCAATGCATTAAAATGCAAGCAGGGTTAATGCAATGCATATGTTTAGTAGTGCAATTCAACAGGCTTGTTTGTTTCAAAAACATTTGTCATTGTTTTACTTCCATAAAAAGAGTACTACAATGGGTCAGATCCATTAATAAAACAGTGTGATGAAAAGAAAAATAGTAGAGAGAGAGTGAATGAAATACTTGATGCTCTTGGTCTGAGGGTCGTATCTGGACAACATGACGGTACAGGCTCCACATCCTCCTCCACCACAGCCATACTTACTGCCTGTTAACTGTGCTGAACACACACACACACACAGAGCAAAACTAAACAGTTCAAATAAACCAATAATATTCAGAATTGCAGATTAATCTCCTCAAAACATTATTCACGGTATCACTTCAAAATGAACATCAACAAACCTTAGTATGTTACATAAATATGACTTATAACCTGAATAATGATTATATATATATATATATATACACACAAATTATGAATAACCATTTATAATAATAACAATAATAATCTGCACATTTATTAAAACGTGTACACATACATTTCTGCCTCAGATAAGACAGCAACATAGTCTCAGGGTCTGGGTTCTTCTCCATTATCTGTCAACAAGAAGCATAAACATATGCAGATTAATGCAGATTATTGTTTTAAATCACAATCTCTGTTCAAATTAGATTCAATGCCTTTATATGAGCTAAGTATTACTATAAGGATTGAACTTGACGACAGGTTCACAACCAAAGAAGTCTTTACAGTTTAACAGCCTTTACAATAAACACATGACCAGAAATTATGGGTAAACACGAATTATTATGCATAAGCAATAAGCACCTTTTTCCCGTTGACATAGAAAATCAAGCCATCGTTCCTTTGTTCAGCCATTTCGTCAAAGTTTATGCCCAAATCAAACAAACTGAAGCAGATCTGCGGACTGTATCTCCAACAGGGTGAATGCAAGAGTAATCGCTCGAGTTTTCTGCAAACTGCAAGTCAAGTGTAGAAACAGAAAGAGTAGTAGAAAAGGTTAGCTCAAAGGCGGAGCTTATCTGATGAAAGTTATTAAGTTATCCTTTATGCTATTAAATACGACGAGTTTAAATAATAATTTGCATTTTTCAACTCTTCTTTGTGTATTTTTGTAATTTAATGCTATTAAGGTGTACAGTATACTTATACGCTACTGTTACTTTTCTCAGCGCTGACTGGTTGAACCAATAACCCCAGTTTGTGATTACTGAATACGTGTTTTAAAAATAATTTTATAGAGACTGCTTACATTACTGGTTTTATTTACATATCAGGTAATAATTCGTAAAATGAACGGATTACAACGATGACGTTTTAGTACAAAAATACATCCAATAAGAAAAAAAAAACGTTTGCCAACACACTTTTCAGAGTTCTTACATTCTCTGTTTCTGATTTTCTGTTTTAGTTTGATTTTGCCTCATGTGACCTGGTTTTAAAAGTTTACGACAGACAACTTGCTGTAGTTGGCAGTTTTTGAATTTTATTTTGTGTATATTTACCACCAGATAGCGCCAGAGTCATAACTATAATTATTTCATCTAAACACGAGATGGCGCCACACGCCAAGGCGTAATTAACACATCTGACCACAAGGTGTCGATAGAAACAAAAAATAAAAGCACTGAATAAGAAAAAAAAAAATGTATCAGCTCCAGAATCCTCCATACATTAAACAAAAGAGACTGATACAATGTTTTCAATGTGGATTTTTCCACTAGTAGACTCCACATAGTTCATCAGAAATGTTCCTGTTTTAAACTGTGCAAAAACACAATAGTTCATATTCACAGCAGTTTCCCCTCAGGAATATAGACAGAAATGTATTTTCACTGCTAATAAGTCTCTAAGAGCTGACAAACATGTCAATAAATTGTGTGTGCCCACCATCTGTGTCTTCTGGTGCTGCTGAAATACAAAGAAAAAACACACACAGAGAGAACCCCTGCTGCAACCCCCTGTGAAGTGTGATCACGGAACCCCTACAGAGATTATAGCAAGTTAAAACCCAACACAGTCAGAAATCTCTCCCCACAGGCATGTTAGGATTAGCTAACACGCTAACGCACATACAAAACATGCACATATGCACTTACGAGCAAGAGACCACACTGAGAAAAACATCAATAAACTTAACCACTTAACACACACAAAGGTGTTGAATGCAAAATTGTAGTAGTCAGACACATGCAGTTTGCAGTTTAAACACTAGAGGGCGCTCATGATAATGTCTCTATTGAGTGAAGGTCCACACCATACAGACTGTAAAAAAGGTCCACACCCATAGGCTATATCGCCAACTGTCCATAAATCTCACAAAAAACAGCTGTTCTATTTGGCCTTTGAGTTACCTCATAGTTATACATTTGAGAAACAAGAAGTCATGGCTGGACAATTTCATGTTCCTGTCACCCTGGTGTACTAAAAAGAAGTAAATTTGAATGGGAAGATACACTCACCCTCAAATTCTTCCAAACCTGTATGAATTTCTTTATTCAGTTGAAGATAAAGGAGGATGTTTTGAAGAAAATGGGTAACCAAACAGTTGATGCATCCCATTGTATGAAAAAAATATATATATACTAGGAAGTCAATGGTGCCCCACAACTGTTTGGTTATGAACAATCTTCTTCAAAATCTCTTCTTTTGTTTTCAGCAGAAGAAAGAAATTCATACAGGTTGAATCAACTTGAGTGTGAATAAATTATGACAGAATTTTTATTTCTGTCAGGACCACTATCGTCAAACACGATTGACAATCAGCATACAGTTTGGATTGGCGGTATGGTTCTGTTCTGGGCTAGAACTCCCTGTGCATCCATCCAGCCTAGCATGGGTAAGAGCAGGGAGAGCAGCGATAACCCCTCTTAGGGTAAACTGAACAGAACCAAGCATGAATCCATTGCAGATATCATTAATTCAAGATTTTAAAGTACAACATAATTCGAGAATGTATTCTGATTCAAGGGGAATCAGAATGCCATACTTACTGACGACAGGAGGAGCTGGGGATGGAGGAGGGTATTAGCTCCTGAGAAACACCATAGCTGCTGATAATACTGAAGGAGCTTATATATGTATACAGTGATTGGCTTTGTATTCCTATAGGTAGACGTGGATCAGCTGATGCAAGCTTGACTAACGTGACCTGCCAGAACTGACACTACGCTTGATTTTTGGGTGAACTTTCACTTAAAGCAATATTGTACACATTGGAATGAATGAGTGAGTGTGCAGTTTGTGTTGTATCAGTCCAAATCGGTTAATGAGTTCTGTATTAAGGCATTGACTTCAGCTGGTGAATTCTGAGGGACAGTGGCAAAGGTTAAGCTAGACGCAAGGTTAAACATTGCGAATCATGGCAATGAAATGTTTACTTTCACTCGACCAAGAGTCTTCGATTTCTTGCCATCCATGGCAAATGGCTCTCACTTCAGGAACTTTTACTAGCTCAGACCTTTAGAATCTACACAACGCCACCTCGCTTGAATAGGTCTCTGAATCAGCGCCCCAAGCAGCAACAGTTTTACCTTAATTATATTTTTCACAAGGTCTGTTTTAATGACACATTACACAGTATCAATTCAGTGTACAGAGTTAAGCAAGCAGATAACAACTACGCTAACAATGTACACCACAAGGTTTTCAGGAATCATCAAAAAAAGTGTAATAAAGTGCTATTTGTGTACAAACATTTGATTAGCATCTTTAAAAGTACAGAGATTCACATACATTCATTTTATAAACAACACAAAAATATCTGCTGAAAGTCTTTTTAACATTCATCAGGAAACATTTTCGGAACTTATTGCAGCCGTTCCAAAAAGTAATGAGTAGCCAAATACAAGTTTCATGTAGCTTACTCACCTCTGTTGGTTATACATGTTAAATGCAATGAGGTTCTTAATACTTGCCATCTTTCCTCATGGCAGTATAAAATATTTTGAACCAATCACCTGAGCTGTAAAAGCCATGTGACTGATCATTCCGATACCTCAGGAAATAATGACAACAGTGAATGACTGATGGAATCAGGCACTGGTAAAACATCTATTTTAATACATCAATTTTTTGACGGAATACATGCCTAATTTTGAATGTCTGTAGAGAAAGATGCTAATCGTGCTAAAGCTAACCAGCAAAACATTGGCCTACTGAGCCTCATTCATGAAACATGACCAGAACTAATGTGTATGTAAGTTGTCCTATTAAACTGAATGCTTAAACATAGTTTTACAAACTATTTACACAGATTTTACACAGACATAAATTGTGTTCATGTTTTTTGAATGTGGCCTAAATACTGCAAAAATACATTTCTTAATCATTTTTTGTCTTTTTATATTTTATGTTTGTATTTCGTCAATTGTTATAAGATAAAAACATTAAAACAAGAGAAATTCACTTAAAAAGCAAAAATATTTACCAAAAAAATACAGAAAATATTTTGATTTAAACCTGCTATCAGATTGTTTTTAAGTTTACGCTTTAATTAAAAACTTTATATATAAATACATACAACTGAAAAGTAGTTTTATTCTCATATGCATTTTGCCTGTCAAGCAATACAACTTTTTTTTTAATCAACTTGTTTTCCAGTAAAAAAAATAATAATAAAAAATAAATGTGAAAAAGACAAAACTGAACAAAACTTCAGAGTTAAAATCCATATTTGGTGACTATATGTTTGTATGTGTACGGTGTCAAATGTGTTCATGTACTGTTCCTCCTCTCTTTGATTTTCTCCATCCCATCCCCCACTTTTATGAAAAGAAAGAGACATCTGCTTTCCATCACACCTTTACAACCGTACTCCCTCTCTCTTTTGTTTTGTCTCATACTTCTTTCATCTCTATCCAGTTTCTTCACTCACTATCTTCCTTACCCTTTGCTCTTTGTTCACGATATTTTCTATAATCTCTTTCTACTTGACATGAACCAGTTAACTTTACAAGTTAACTTTGTGTGTGTGTGTGTGTGTGTGTGTGTGTGTGTGTGTGTGTGTGTGTGTGTGTGTGTGTGTGTGTGTGTGTGTGTGTGTGTGTGTGTGTGTGTGTGGTTGGGTGTGTGCGTGCGTGCAGGACTTGTAATCACAGACCAAAGCAGAGATGCAAGCAAACTACTGTTCAGCTAGTCACAGTCTAGCTAGCATATGACCTTTGTGAACACCATTACAGTGGATTCTGTCAATATAGGTTTAGAATTAAAATCTCCAACAGTCTTTTGATATGTAATTTAGTTGAAGAATGTACTGTTCCATCTGCCATTGTTTGACCAAACAAGTAGATCTTCTTCAAAAATCACGTTTGGTTCATGTCTTGCTAATATTGCCTTTCCCGGCCCAGTCAGGATGTCAAACAGTTTGCCGTTCGTTTGGTGCCACTTGTGCATAAACTGCACACTTTAACTTTAGTTATCTATGTTTTTCAGAAAACATTTACAGCCACATGCTTCAGTCCGTTATTATCCAAGATACAGCTGCCTATTAGTCATGATTGAGCGAAACAAAGAAGTTCTGTTTATAGGTTGATCGATTCGTCATGCAGGCGATTTGCTCTGCCGAAACATCCAACAAGAAAACCTTTTAATCAATATATACTCACACATAGATTTAGTATAATTGAGAAAATATTATAGCTTTTATTAATATTTTGAATTACTTTTTATTTTCAGATTTATTTTTATTTATATATATATATATATATATATATATATATATATATATATATATATAATCATTTCTACTTTATTTTGTTATTTTAGTACACCAAGTTAAACTTGTGTTAAGTTAAGTTGAGTTAAGTCTTGTGTTCTCCTTGTCTTGTGTGGACTTTTGTTATTTCCTGTTCTGTGCCATGTTTTGTAGTCCGTTGTAGTTTTTCTTGTTTATTAGTCTCTCCAGGTGTTTCTAATTAGCCCCAACCCCTTGTTGTCTTGTTTAGCTTGTTTGCCTGAGTATTTAAACCTCTGTGCTTCAGTTGTTGTTTGTCAGTTGTTGTTGCTTGTAGCTGTTGCTATTTCATGTTTTTGTCCTGAGTTCTATTGTTTGCCCTGGATTACCTGTTTGTTTTATTAAAGTAGTGCTTGCATGTGGATTCTCTCTCCGCTTCGTTCCTGCCTAATCGTTACAGAACAACCGACCCAAAGATGAATCCACTAGCACAGATAATGTGTCTCCGTCAGGGAGAGAGGCTCATAGAGGAATACATCATGGACTTTTGGAGCTGGCTCACTTGACCTGTATAGATGAGTTATGTCTAATGACCTTTTTCCATGGAGGACTATCCGAGCCGTTCAGCTCCCTTATGCCACTTCATCACCATAGCTGGAATCTTCAACATTATATTGTCCATGCTCTTTTGCTGGCCGGATCAACTCTTACTGTGGGTTTTGCAGAGAAATCCTGCAAACTGACAGCATCCACTAAGCCTGAGTCGCTTCACGGCAGCCCTGCCGAGCCTGAGCTTCACGTCACGTCTGCAGAGCCAGAGACTGTTCACGTCACGCCTGCCGAGCCAGAGACTGTTCAGGGCCGCCGCCGAGCCAGTGTCTTCGGACAAATTGGCCATCCCGGTGTCTGTTCCTGAGGCGGTGTCTGTTCCTGAGCTGAGCCGGGGTCTGGTCCTGAGCCGGGGTCTGTTCCTGAGCCGGGGTCTGTTCCTGAGCCGGGGTCTGTTCTGGTCCGCCCTGGTCCCCTGAACTGCCTGGTCCACACTGGCCTCCTGAACTGCCTGCTCCGCCCTGGCCTCCCGTCCTACCACAGTGTCCAGGCCCTCTTACGCTCCACGGGCCTGGCCCTCCACCTCCGCTCCACCACCCCCCTGGACTGTTTTCCTGTGGAGCATCTGGAATCCGCTCCTTAAGTGGGGGGCTATGTCATGATTCCTGTCTTGTGTGGACTTTTGTTATTTCCTGTTCTGTGATATGTTTTTTAGTCCTTTGTAGTTTTTCTTGATTATTAGTCTCTCCATGTGTTTCTAATTAGCCCAGTCCCCTTGTTGTCTTGTTTAGCTTGTTTGCCTGAGTATTTAAACCTCTGTGCTTCAGTTGTTGTTTGTCAGTCGTTGTTGCTTGTAGCTGTTGCTATTTCATGTTCTTGTCATGAGTTCTATTGTTTGCCCTGAATTACCTGTTTGTTTTCTTAAAATTAGTGCTTGCATTTGGATTCTCTCTCCGCTTCGTTCCTGCCTAATCGTTACACAAATGTTTTTGTATTTTCCAAAATGTATTTAACTTCAAATAAAGTTTATTTTATTTCAAGTAAAAACATTTTTTGTTTGTCAAAAGTTTTTTTTGTACTGTATATAAAAATTATTAAATGTATTATTGAACACTTTCGGTATAAAAGTGCATTCACATTCATGACGTAATTAGCGTATTTACGAAATACAACTTGTAAAAAGCATTCACGTCCTTGCAACTCGCAACTTTTAAACTGGGAAATTTCTGAGAGCTCCTTCTTGTACCATGTGACCGCTGTACCACTTGACTGCTGCAGTTTAATTTGGGAATTGATAGTGTTGACATAAAAACGGACAATTCCCAGTCCGAGGACATAGAACGCCATGTGTTGTCATCACGAAATTACAGTAATTACAACATGGTCGTGAATGCAGTTTAAGATTAGATTAAATTGGTCATGTGAAAAATATGCCTTTTTCTACACTGAAATCTGTAACAGTAAATTCTTTTGTGTGATGCTACATCCACATCAGTGGGTGTCAGTATAAAGTAAAAATATTGAACAAAATTGTGCTGCATCAAATCAAATACTTCCCTACAGTCGAATACTTCCTTATTCCCTTCTACATGTATTAGCTTGGTAATATTAAGTGTTGTTTTCATGATTAAACTCTATAGTAGAAACTTGATTTTAACATATGCTAAAAGGATGCTAATTCTCAGTGGTTGTTTACGGCATTGCCATGCGTTTAAGCACATTGCTACACAGGTTTTAGGGTGCTGTGGGTGGTTGCTAAGAAGTTTAGCTCTATGTAAGTTTTTAGCCATTTTATGGTGCACCAGGTGAAAATTGTAAGCATGATTGCTAGTAATTTTATGTCTTTTGCACAAATGGTGCTGACAAGTCAACCCAAAGTTTAATACCTCAGTTTAAGGGGTTGTTCAGATCTCTAAACCTAAGTATTAGCAACCACCAAAATGTTTAACTTGGCAAACACCAATTAAAAGATGTAAGCATTGCTAGTCTTTGTCATACGAAGGGCACCAAACTGAGGTTGTTTACTTCAGTAAGCATATGAGGGCTCTTGGCCATTGTCAGCAGTGCGGCAAACAGCAGGCTCGGGACTGTCCCGAGGGAGCTAACATTTGCAGTGGCCTTTGAATGGTCCTGCAAAAAGAGTTTTCTCTTTAGCTAATGAAAGAGAGGATCGCTTGGGGGACACTTAGCTTTCATTACTTTCCTGAGAGAGCTTAATGCACTTCAGTGTTGCATAAACGTCCTCAGGGGTGCCTTCTAGGTATAATACGTCACTTTTTATCAAGAATATGGTTGAATAGCACTTCATGTCCTTTTCTAGGTGGAGGGAAGTGCTCTGATTTTATGGCTTGCAAAAGGAAACCCATATGTGTTTTAGTGCAGTTAGGCTGGTGGCTTGATAAGGCTTGTGGGTCACTATTAAAGTGCCTTGTTGTACTAGTAAATTATTTCAATTTTGTTTGTTAGTGTATGGAGTTAAGCGGTTTTAAACATAGCGCAAATATAGGGCATTGCGTTAGCAACGTTTGATTCCCAGGAAAAGCATGAACTGATAACATGTATACCTTGAATAAAAGGTTTCTTTGGATAAAAACGTCTGCCAAATGCATAAATAAAAATGTAAACATTAGAGTTCTCACACCTTTTAAAAGATACATTTACAGCCCTAGAATTCACATTCCCTGATGTTTTCAAATAAAATTGTATATCTAGGCCTATGTAAATAACATGGCTTAATGTCTTAATACATTGTTTAATATCTAATATTTATCGTAATAAAAATATGTTAATGTTTATATATAAATGTAAATGTTATATGCATTTAATAAAAATATATATTATAAATTATATAATTTTATATAAAATTTTATTTTAATATTTTAATATTTAATGTTTTAATATCAAATATTAAACATTAAAATGTTTTATTACAATAAAAATGTGAAGTATTGTAATACCCCCCCCCCCCCATTTTTTTGCATTTCAATGGTTCATAATTTCCTGAAAAATAATATTACTTTCATTAGCTCTGAAATTACTTTTGCAAACAATTTTGATTCATATTCATGCTTCACACAGCCTAGTGTTCATTTTCCCTCTGAAATATGGCACATTCTGGATGTTAAATGTTAATGTTGCATGTTGCCTTCAATGTTCACGATGCTATATTTGTAAACACATTTGAATCAAACTCTATTTCATATTGTTGACCCTATAACCCTCAAAGACACACATACACCTACCTGCGCATGGAAATCATGTTGCTCTCTTTCTTGCATTTATTTAGGTCAGAAGAAAAAAGCAACAAGAGTATATAAGCTTGTTACGAGTTGCTCTGAAGAACCGTGTACATGTGAAGCCCCAAAGCATAGCTCTTCTGGGGAACTCAATGTATGTGCTTTCTGGCAGACTCGTTAATCTATAGAGCCGCTCTGTACAGCTCAGAAATAGGTAAAAGCTGAGACTAGGGTTTTATATGAGTATGAGTGTGTAATATGTGTGTGTGTGTGAGTGTATTTCACCTGATTCTGACTGCACTGGTTGTCATTACAAAAAAAAAAGGATCACATGGCTTCAACCGACTGTGATTTTATGGATACATAACTAATTCGTTCTGTTGGTCCAAACACCCAATTCTGTGAGCCGTGCTCTTTTAAAGATTCAGACTGTGAATTATGCATGGTGTGATATTGTATTTCAGTCATGACAACTCTCGGAGTGGATTATTATTTAAACCAGCATTTATTGGCAAGGACATGGAATATACATAAGCTGGATTTTGGTGGAAGAGATCTTCTACGCTGCTGAGCAAAGAATTTGATCAGCTTGGTCAAAATAAATAAAAAAGACAGCCTGCTGCAAGAAAATGGGAAAACCCCGGTAGCAGATCTCAACATCTCTAAAGGTGGTGCTGGGGAGGAGGAGGGGTATACAGAAGTTCCCTTTCAGTAGCTCACGTTCGACGACGTGACGACGTTAGGGGGATCACTTCAGGGAGCCCTATAAACTTCGAGTATCTAAAGAACAAGCCAATGAACGTTGGCGTGCGTGAATGCGTCACGCGCCCCCGCCCCCGCCCCCGCACCGCAGCGTGGGTATAAAACAGGAAGCGGGCGCACGCACACACTGTCTTTCACTTCGGAGCCGAGTCTCTTTGAGACTTCTGTCTAAAAGAATTCAGCGCTTTGAAGACTTCAGAGGAGATCTCTCTGCAACATGTGTTGGTCTGACGGTGCGATCAGCGGTGGCCGCGAGCAGTCCAGCTCTCAACTGCTGTTTTCACAGCACTATTGTTTGTGTCTGTGTGTCGTTCCTGTGTGTGTGTATTCACACTGTGGCTACCCCTGGGCGCCTCAGCACTGTGAGAGCAATTTTCCAACCTTTTTTTATTTTTACTAAAAGAGCAACACAAGCGGACCCTGCGTCTTTTTCAAGATGTCATTCCGCTTGTGCGTTTCTGGATGCCGTCGTTCCCTGGCGCCAGCAGATGGCCACAATAGTTGCCTCTCGTGTTTGGGCATTGAACACGCTGAGGCAACTTTTGTGGATAGTTCATGTTCCCATTGCGGGAATATGACTATCGCAGCACTTAGATCGAGACTCGCTTACCTCAAGGGAGGTGCACTCCCCTCGCCTATGCCCCGATCTAGCGCTTATTCTGCCCCGCAGAATAAGCCTATTTCAGCGCATGGCCAGGGTGATCTGAGGATCACCGAGAGGGCTACCCCGTCGAGGCAATCTCCGCGGGCCCCTCACGCCTCTCATGTGTGCCGTATCCAGAATGGGCGGCCATGCTTCCAGGGCCGCTGAGAAGGTTGGGCTTGAGTGGAATCCTCCACCACGTCCCGAACCTTCTCGGTTGGACGATTGGTTTCTCGGGGCGGGCCGTGCTGGTTCTCAGTGCGCTGCCCCGGTACCTTTCTTTCCGGAGGTGCATGAGGAGCTTTCTAGGACGTGGAAGGCACCGTATAGTGCCCGAAGCCGTTCTAGTGGCTCCTCCCCCCTCGCCACCCTCGACGGCGGGGCAGCTAAGGGGTATGTGGATATCCCCCCAGTGGAGCGGGCTGTCGCGATGCAGTTGTGTCCGGCGTCCGCCTCCTCCTGGCGGGGTAATCCGCGCCTCCCGTCCAAGGCCTGTAAGTTCTCGTCTGGTGTAACGGCGAGGGCTTACAAGGCCTGTGGACAGGCTGCTTCCGCCCTCCATTCCATGGCGCTCCACCCGCATTGCAGGTCCAGCAGGCCCAGGCGCTCATGGACATGAACGAGGGTGGTTCTGACCCAGAGCTCCTCCGGGAGCTCCGTGTGGCAACTGACCTCGCCCCCCGGGCGACGAAGGAAACCGCACGTTCAGTTGGTCAGGCGATGTCCACCTTGGTGGTCCAGGAGCACCAATTTTGGCTTTACCTGGCGGACATGAGGGACACCGATAAATATCGGTTCCTGGATGCCCCTCTCTCCCAGGTTGGGTTGTTCGAAGACGCGGTCGAGAGCTTTGCCCAACAGTTCTCTGCCGCACAGAAGCAGATGGAGGCCATTCGACACATCCTGCCCCCGCTGCTACTCCCACCCGTCCGCCGGCCGCAGCCCCTCCCTCTACTCGTCGCCGAGGTCGGCCTCCTGCCGCGTCCTCCACTCCCGCTAAGCCCCAGCAGCAGCCACCACCCAGGCCTCGGCTTGGAGCAAGCCGCAGAAAGCCGACCCCGCCCGTCCAGGCCGCTGCCAATCCAGGAGGCAAGCGTTGGTGCAAACGACCCTGAGACGGGCGGCCCAGAGGTGGATCAAGTTGCTCTTCAGGAGATGGTGAACGTGCCACTCCTTCCCCCGGTGGAGGGCCGGGTGGAGAATCCTTTGTTTCCTTTTCTTTTTGTTCCCACCTTTTCAAAGAAAGAGCAATTTCTGAAACCTCTGGGTCCCATGAGAGCGCGCTTGGCAGTCGACGACGCTATGCCTTGTCACTCCCGAGCCCCTCTTTCTTCGCCAGCGGGCAGCAGTGGCTGTGTTCTGGACGCAGTGTCGCCTCCGCACACTCATTCTGCCCTCAGACGGAAGCAGGTACGTTTTGCACCACACGTTCAGACCCCACTCTGGGCCGCTGTGCCGTCCGAGTCAGGTCCCTGCATTACGCCACGCTGCCCCACTCAGGGTACGTCTGTGGTGCCGTTGATCCCGCTTGCTCAGTCTCTGGGAGCTTGGTTAACGCTTCCCAGCCCGTCTCGCTGGCTCATCCGTACCATCAGACTCGGCTATGCGAATTCAGTTCGTCGGCGCCCCCCTGTTTTCAGGGGCATCCTGTTCACCCGTGTTCAGGCGGACGGTGCCTCTGTTCTCAGGGCGGAGATTGCAGTCCTACTGGCGAAGGAAGCGGTCGAGCCAGTCCCTCCAGCCGATATGAAGACCCGATTCTACAGCCCGTACTTCATTGTACCCAAGAAAGGAGGTGGGTTACGGCCAATCTTGGACGGCGCGTCCTGAATCGGTTCCTTCACAGGCTACCCTTCAAGATGCTTACGCAGAAACGCATTTTCCAATGCATCCGTCCCCAAGATTGGTTTGCAGCGATCGACCTGAAGGACGCGTACTTTCATGTCTCGATTCTCCCTCGACACAGACCGTTTCTTCGCTTTGCGTTCGAGGGACGGGCATATCAGTACAAAGTCTTACCCTTCGGGCTGGCCCTGTCGCCCCGTGTCTTCACGAAAGTCGCGGAGGCGGCCATTGCTCCCATGTGCGAGTGTGGTGTTCGCATTCTCAACTACCTCGACGACTGGCTTATTTTGGCCAGTTAAAAAAAAAAAAAAAAGAGATGGGCGTGGCAGAGCGGCTCGTGCCGGGTTCCAGTGACCCCGCACTGTCGCCAAACTCTCAGCTTGTGGTCGGACCCTTCGTTCCTGCGGGCAGGCGTTCCCCTAGAACAGGTGTCCAGGCACTCTGTGGTCTCCACGGATGCCTCTATCACCGGCTGGGGGACCACGTACAACGGGCATGCAGCTTCAGGTCTTTGGACGGGGCCTCAACTGCATTGGCACATCGACTGCCTCGAGTTGTTAGCAGTACATCTTGCGTTGGACCGCTTCAAAATGTTGCTACAAGGCAAGCATGTACTGGTCCGTACGGACAACACTGCGACCGTTGCGTACATCAACCGTCAGGGTGGTCTACGCTCCCGCCGCATGTCACAACTCGCCCGCCATCTCCTCCTTTGGAGTCAGAAGGATCTGAGGTCGCTTCGTGCTGTTTACATTCCGGGCCTGCTCAACCGTGCAGCCGACGAGCTCGCACGGCAGCAGGTGCTACCGGGAGAATGGCGACTCCATCCCCAGGTGGTCCAGCTGATTTTCAGGCGCTTCGGGACCGCACAGATAGATCTGTTTGCCGCCCCGGACACGTCTCAGTGCCAGTTGTTCTATTCCCTGACCGAGGGGACCCTCGGCACGGATGCTCTGGCACACAGCTGGCCCCGGGGTCTTCGCAAGTTTGCGTTTCCCCCAGTGAGCCTTCTGGCACAGACCTTGTGCAAAGTCAGGGAGGACGTGGAGCAGGTCTTGTTAGTTGCGCCGTATTGGCCCAACCGGACCTGGTTCCCCGAACTAGTGCTCCTCGCGACAGCCCCTCCCTGGCCCATCCCTCTGAGAGAGGACCTGCTCTCTCAGAGACGGGGCACCCTGTGGCACCCACGTCCAGACCTCTGAAAACTCCATGTCATGCGGAGGTTCTAGGTGACCTACCCCCAGCAGTAGTTGACACTATCACTTTCCACTAGAGCCCCCTCTACGAGGCGCCTTTATGTATTGAAGGGGAACCTATTCGTTGATTGGTGTTCTTCTCATGAGGAGAACCCCCGAACTTGCTCGATCAGAGCCGTGCTTTCCTTCCTGAAAGATGGGTTGGAGCGAAGGCTGTCTCCCTCCACCCTTAAAGTGTATGTTGCAGCAATAGCGGCACATCACGATGCAGTTGAAGGTAAGTTATTGGGAAAGCATGACCTGATCGTCAGATTCCTGAGGGGGGCGATTCCTGAATCCTCCTCGCCCACTCTCTATACCCTCTTGGGATTTGTCTCTGGTCCTTTTGGCACTTCAGAGACCACCCTTTGAGCCTCTGCAATCAGCTGAGTTAAAAATCTTGTCCTGTAAGACAGTTCTCCTGGTTGCATTGGCTTCTGTTAAGAGGGTAGGGGACCTGCATGCATTTTCGGTCGACGAATCGTGCCTGGAATTCGGCACAGATAACTCTCACGTGATCCTGAGACCCCGCCCCGGATACGTGCCCAAGGTTCCTACCACTCCCTTCCGGGACCAGGTGGTGAACCTGCAAGCGCTGCCCTTGGAGGAGGCAGACCCAGCCTGGCTTTTCTCTGTCCCGTCCGCACTCTACGCCATGCCTAGTGCTCGTATGCTTGTGTAACTTGTGCTAGGCTGGGTTCCATATGTGGTGATCCCTGCGGCGATCCCATATGAGTATTCTTCCACGACCAGCTCCCTGCAGTGAGCCCATGTCTTTCCCTTGGCAGAGCTCGCTCTGCCGTCACTGTCTGGTGTAGCCTCCCCCTTCTTAGGTTGGAGCCACCCCAGTGACATTCCATATGTTGCACTGCCCTCCGGCCAGTCCATATGCGTACTCACCACAGGTTACCTCCCTTCAGGCAGGATGTGGCTTCCGCAGCGTCCCTTCCTTCCATGTTCAGTGTACGCTTTCCCAGTGTTATCCAAGAGTTCACTGTATGGGTATATGGAACAGCAGTTGACTCCCTCTACGCAGATCTTCTGCCCCAGCAGTTGGGGGTCTGATAGTCCCTAACGTCGTCACGTCGACGTCACGTCGAACGTAAGCGACTGAAAGGGAACGTCTCGGTTACTGATGTAACCCTCGTTCCCTGAAGGAGGGAACGGGAGACGTGATGTCCCGCCGCCACAGTTGCTGACCATCGCTGTACGGCCGTCACTATCTCGGCTCCCCAGCGAAAAACAGTGTGTGCGTGCGCCCGCTTCCTGTTTTATACCCGCGCTGCGGGGCAGGGGCGCGTGACGCGTTTACGCACGACAACGTTCATTGGCTTGTTCTTTAGATACTCAAAGTTGATAGGGCTCCCTGAAGTGATCCCCCTAACGTCGTCACGTCAACGTCACGTCTCCCATTCCCTCCTTCAGGGAACGAGGGTTACATCAGTAACCGTGACATTTTCATATTCGTGCAACAGGGCGATCACAGGTTACGGTACGAGATATAAGGTTACATGGATTAGGAAGTACTTCTGATTGACTTATGCCACGGCATTGGAAGAATCAATCAGCACTCGGGTAGAGTTTCATGCCTTTTTTATGCAAAAAAGGAATGCGACACTATTTACAAGTGACACATATACAGTGTGTGCAGAATTATTAGGCACGTTGATTTTCTGATCATATTTGTTTTCTAGGCACATTTGACCAATTCCAAAACACATTAACCTTAATAATTACTATTAATTTTGTATTTAATCAATTATAAGTGATATATAATTGTTCATGAATGCTGGAAATGAAAAGCACATTATATTCAGGTGTGAATAATTATTAGGCATGTTTTCTTTTATAGATAAAATAAGCCAAAAAAACAGATTTAACAGACTGAAAAGTCAAAAAATGATTAAATGCCCATGAGAAGGATAAAATACTAATGCAATACTAGAAATTCCAGTTAAAGGGATAGTTCACCCTAAAATGAAAATTAGCCCATGATTTACTCACCCTCAAGTCATCCTAGGTGTATTTGACATTCTTCTTTCAGACGAATACAATCGGAGTTATATTAAAAAAATGTCCTGGCTCTTCCCAGCTTTATAATGGCAGTGAATAGCTGTATATTTTTGGAAGTCCATAAAATAACATCTATCCATGATAAAAGTGCTCGACACGGGTCTGGCGGGTTAATAAAGCCCTTCTGAATTGAAGCGATGCGTTTGTGTAAGAAAAATATCCATATTTAAAACTTTATCGACTAAAATAAAATAGCTTCCGGTAGACGACTTATGCCGGGCATACACCAAAGGATTTTCACAGTCCCAGACTAAAGACCGGCAGTCTTTAGGAATCTTACTGGAGTCTCGGCGCACTCCCGTCGTCTCGATCGTTAAATGTGAGGTGATAATCTGCAGTCGGCGACCCGATTTATGCCAGTCTTTCTCTAGTCTTTCATATCAAACATGTTTGATATTATCGCAAGTCTTTAGTCTGAGACTAAAAACTGTGAACCCAAGTCTTTAGATGTGAGCTGATAATCTAATAAAGTCTTTTCTAAATCTTTTCAAAGTCTTTAGGTGTACAGAAAGCATTAGGCATCGATTTACGGTGAAATGTACATCTCATATATAATGTCATATACACCTAGGATGACTTGAGGGTGAGTAAATCATGGGCTAATTTTCATTTTTGGGTGAACTAACCCTTTAAGGCAGGGGTGCTTAACCCTGCTCCTGCCAATCGACTGTCCTGCACAGTTTATCTCCAACCCTAATTAAACACACCTGCCTTTAATTTTCAAGTGATCCTGAAGACCTTAATTGGTTGCTTCAGGTGTGTTTGATTAGGGTTGGAGATGAACTGTGCAGGAGTCGATCAGCAGGAGCAGGGTTGGGCACACCTGCTTTAAGGCATGACCATTGGACAGTGAAAAGCTCATTGGGTCAACAGGGTCAGACAAAAACAAGTGGAGAAGAAAAGACACATGTTAACTGCAAAAGAATTAAGAATTAAGGTGAAGAATACGTGTGAAACCATTAGGAACCCTTTAGTGTCCAGCGCCACCATTTTCCAGAATGGCAACCTACCTGGAGTTTCCAGAAGTGCAAGATGTCAGGATTTTAGAGACTTAGGTTAGGTAAAGAATCCTAAAAAAAAAAGACCCACACTTAATAAGAATCACAAGATGAAGTGTAGTAAAATACATGAAGACTGTTTTTATTGTATATATTCTTTATAGACAGACAGATTGAAAGTGACTCTTGAAGGACCACATCCTCGTGTACCACTGTTTGAAGAATTCATCTTCCAGAATCTGGCAGTAAGGTTTGGGAGTTCATTATTAATCCATCTCCTACCATCTCCTCCTATTGCACTAAAAAGTTACTTTTTTCTGGGTCAAACGAGTCTCTATGAAAATCTGATCTTGACATATGGCTCAGATTCTTCCTTAAATGTAAGTTTATTGAAAATTTACCCCCACATTATTACACTAAGTGAAAATTGTAGTTTATATAACTTAAACTAATAACTCACCTCTCATGTGAGACATGATTTAATGTCTGGTCCATAAGCCATGCATAAGGCAAACTACACACCATATTTTAAAACATAGGGTAAGGAAATTAAGTCCCCTAAATATGAGCAACAAGAGAGAGCGAGAGAAAAGTGGATAAGATACAGAGTGCACGAAAGAGCACCTTTGATCAGCAGGAAGTCATTTTATAATTGAGATCGTAAGTCTGGAAAATATAGCGTCTGTGTTCTGCGGCGTATGTGTGGTTTAAGTACGCCTGAGAGGCCAGACTGCTGTTGACGCGACAGTTTTAAAGATCAAACGCGATAAGCAAACACAGAGATCGATAGTCCACGATCAAAGCACGCCCCAGTCGACATCGTAAACACACACACACATGCTTGTGCTCACTGAGATGCTCTGGATCTTGCTGTTGTGATGAAACACTTTAGTGATATAATATTTGCAAGCGCTTTGATGCATAATTCTATTGTTCAGCCTCTTTGGTCAATTTAACAGGCTCTTTCAACCACACACACGGCTCTGAAGGAATGTTCTGCATTCAATGGAAGACTTTTATCAATATCATTTGTGGCATTTACTCGATTGCGCTAAACAATAATTGTCTTGTCTGTCAGTTTGTAAAACAAGGCATGCATTTACAACGAAAGTCTAGGAGGCACTGCATTCTCGAGAAAGAAAGCAAATTAAAAGTACAAATTGAACACATTTAAATCTTGTTTATATGTATTTTAACGCTTATGTTTCATTGTACATGCATTTATGTAAATATGATTTTTTTTTTGCTTGTTTTTATAAATGAGATGAGTCAAATTTATTTTCTATGCTAATCTTTTTTTGAATGCGAAACATTCCTATTAAGGTAACAGCTCATTTTTGGAAATCAGTGTCACATGCATTTTTTTATGTATGGACCTGAAAGGGAACAGTTCATGTTGACTCTCTGAGACTTCAAAAGACAACTTGTTTTGTCGTCATGAATCACCTGATTGGCTGTCGCTTTTAGAGGCAAGTTCCTGTTAAAAGGGTCACAGTTAACCTCAAGGTCAAACCAACTCTCGTTAAATATTACAGTATATATTTGATCCAGGATTAAGTGGCAACTCCATTTATGATAAAGCAAAAACTATTATATTTGAAGAAAATGTTTTGAAAGCATTCAAACAAGGTGGTGATGGCAGAATAAGAACAATGTTTTGGTAAGGTTATGGAATGTTTTAGAATCAGCAAATGCACATAAACCTTGAGTCCATAATCTGCTGGTCTCCACCAAGACGTCTGAGTTCTGAACGAGGATTATACTGATAAACGTGGTCTCTAAATCAAGTCTCGGTCTTGGGAACAGAACTTAAAAGTTCCAGACAGCGCTGTAAATATTTAACAAATGTTAACCTAAGAACCTTGAGTGTAACCTAACCTAAAGCAAACAAAACTAGGTTTAGCCTTCTTTTATGCAAAGTAACGTTATTCACAAAAACTAACTTTGTGTTTAATGTTGTGTGAAAAACTTTATTTGTTTTTTTTGTTAAATTTTAGTTAGCTTGTTGGCCAGAAGTATTTTCTATATGGTTTTACACAGCTAACAAAAATATGTTGTGGGAATATTTCACTAATATTCCAATTAAGTAAAAAAAAAAAAAGTTAAAAAACATTTTTCTCGGAGGGTGCGTTTACATGACACCGTTTTTAACTAAAAACTGGAAACTTTTTTCATGCGTTTTGGTCGTTTATTTACACGACAACGCGTTTTGGGGGACTGAAAACCCAAACTTTTGAAAACGGGTTTCAAAGTTTATGCTAACGTTTTGGAGCAATATTGAAGACCAGATCATTTTGAATAAATGTTCTATAAACGTTACTGGATGAGCATTTGTTTATATTTTTGAAAATAATAAGTCAGAACGTTCCATGTTAGTTGGATACCTTAATAAAAACGTTAGCTGTTAGCTTGAGGTATGATTATTAATCTGTATATTGTCTGTAAGTTAACCTGTTTCTATGCCAAACTTTTTCTTTTTCATGTTAAATACTGTATAATACATTTTTTATAGTTTTTTTGCAGCTGTTTACTTGTGGTGCTATTGATGTATGAGAAGCCTTTGTTGGCCATGTGATGTATTTGTTTGACCTCATCAAACCCTGGAGATCAGTATAATTCATTCAATATGGACCCAACTGTCTTTGCCTTACAAAATGTGTGTGTGCACCTTCACCCAACGATGTAACACTTTGATCCACAGCTCCAGGTGTTCCTGGTCAAAGCAAAGGAGGGTGAGGCCTTTGTGGTGAGAGGTGAACACTGAGGTCATCTGCTGAACATTCACAGTCCAGATGAACTGTTTATAGAGATATGGAGGTTTTATCACCGAAGTATTTAAAAGAAATCCAGTCACAGTTTGAATTCGAGAACGAAAACCATGTGCACGTGGTATTGTTTTCTAGATTCATTGCTTTTTTGTGTTCTTATCCTGGCAAAAGTTGATAAGACCTGTGTGCTTCCTTAGCACGGTGCAGTTAATATTTAACATTATTAACACCAGAGGGTTTCCAATACATCTGTTCAGGTACATTTTTAATTGGTTCACTTGGTTATTAGTTGTTTATTTTTTTCGACTTTAGAGAATTCTTTTTGAATTCTTTCCTCATAGAATTTTGAATTTATGGAATTCATTGGTTGATTTTATTGTATTTATTTACAAATTTCAATTCTGACAAGTCTACAGAAGATTTGTAAGTATTTGTATGTCTCTAAAGTTGTACATAGTTTACATTTTAGATGCGATCAAAACATTGATATTGTTAATTTCAGTCAAAAAATTACGTTACAATAAACATGTACATCAATTAACAACAACATGTGCATCCTGGCCAAACTTGCCCATTGGCCTCTGTCCATCATGGCCTCAATCATCCCCATATATATATATATATATATATATATATATATATATATATATATATATATATATACATATATATATACACATATATATATATATATATATATATATATATATATATATATATATATATATATATATATATACTGATTGGCTTCATCACTCTGTCTCCTCTATTATTATCATTATGTAGAGTACATACAAATAACTTAATATGAATGAAATCGCCCGGGTTTAACAGCAAATTGGTGCCTGTGCATTTCTCTTTTCTTAACCTTAATTTGGTTGATTATTCACCCAGACAAATGGGTTGTAGTGTTACAGCTGTATGGATCACATTAGGCTGGTTAAATCTGATGTGTGTAAACTGGTTTTGCTATGAAAATTATGACTTTTCTAAAAATGTCAACATAATTCCAAAAACCTACCAAACCACTTTGTGCAGACGTTTCCACAAGGAATATTGTATCCAAAATGGTCATTATCCAGATCTAATAGCTAAGGTAACCTGGTATTAAGATGTGTTTTAGTCGATCAGAGGACAAGTGGACGACGCTAAATACAGGTGTAAAGGGGCTCTAAAATATTTGAGCTTGTCCAATTCAGAGGTAGTCGAAAACGCATTCGACCAGATTGCTTTCGTAGTGTAAACACTCATGTGGTCGAATGCGTTCGAACAGCGAACTGTTCTACTGACCCAATGAGTAAAAATTATGAGAAGCGGGCTAGCCAGATGTGATTTAGAGTTTGTCGGCTGAAGACACAAGTTTTGTTGACGACGAAAAATGTACCAAGCATAATGTTCTCTCACCATTCCTGATTTCTAACACACACTCACAGCGTTCGGTGTGGTCTTGCGGCTATCAAAGCAGAAATGAAAGCTGATGCTCTCCGTGTGTTTTTCCGTTGTCTCCGCCGCGTTCATATGTAAATTGCACAAGCTTATTTTGTACATTAGTATGAAAGATCTGAAAAAACTCAAACATTCACCCACCCATAGACCCTCCCCTCAAATAAATCAAGACAGAAGTGGTTGAAAGTTGCCAAAAGAGAGAGATTAAAACACCGCGTTTAAACAGATACGCATCTCCCTTGTCTACTTGTGATCCGATCGACCAAAACCAGGTGACCTTAATACCAGGGGTAAACAGCATCTAAAGGTTAAACAGTATCTTATATAGTATGATATAATATAGTATATTAATGATATTGGTTTTTAAAGAAAAACACCTGGTATGGGAGGTTGAATAGCTTTGAATTGTTCTAGTAATTTGAGTTGTACTAATTCTTAAACAGAGCTATATTTTGTGAACGTGGTGTGTTTGTTTTCAATTGGTTGTTATACGGCAATTGACTTTAGCAGTTTGTCAATGGTAGAATGATCAGGCGACAGTTACTGAACACATTAGTGTGTCAGATAAGAGAAACTCGCAGAGTGCTGAAGCGTGAAAAATGTCCTCTTTCAGCCTAAGGCTGTGACACTTGCCAATATTCAGACAGTTAATGTGAATGTGTTTCTTTGGTGGTTCCTCTGTGATGCATTTAAAAAAAAAGCTAAATACATACATGGGACAGTCCTGCTGAAGATTTTATAATTCAGTGTCCAGCTATGCTCATAGACTTAGATGAATTCGCACACATACAAGCTCACAGCAGAATTGGGAGTTCTTGGCACTGGTAGCTGACCGAACTCAGTTGCCTAGCAACCAGGTGGCTCGTTGAATGAGGGATGTCAGGATTGTGCTTTATGTGTGTGTGTGTGTCTATAGTAGTACACAGCTCACACTATAGTCCCCAAGCATGCTTCACAATCAACGTCTTCAATTTTAACAGAGGCAAGCTAGTACGAGCTGTGTGTAAACTTCACTCCCTTCCGGGTCACGGCACCAAATATTACCGGTCCTACTCCACCTGTACCGAGGGGGATTCAAACTGATGTCTTCAACATGGGAGGCGGGTGTGATAACAAGGACCCTAAAGACCAGCATTCTTGTTTTCTTTGTCTTTCATGGTTTCGTTCTCTCTACAGCTTAAAGCATCTACTTGCAGTTCTTGTTTGGCAGAAAGAAGCCCATCTCGTTTCACGCCCAGTCTTTCAATCGTCTGCTCTCCTCCCCCAGGAGAGAGAAAGATCTGAGTCCCAAATTCATTCTGCTGGGACTTCCTACACCAGGAAACTCTTGCGGCTCCCGCCTCCTCAAGCAGCCAAATGATATGCTTGGCTTTTACAACTGCATCAACAGCCCGTCCTAATGTCTATCATTAAGCGCCATAAATTCTTCATGAACAACAAGAGCAGGACAGTACATGTTTACTGTAGATGTGTCAACTCTGCCTCTAACAGAAGATCTGGTCCTTCAGAAATGTATTTTACATATTTAACTAAATTCAAACTTTAGGAGACGCCTTAGCATGTTCAAGTTGGCAGCATTGTCTTGTTTAGCAGCATTAGCATTGCCTTTGATTTAGTCACAGTCATGGAGTTCACTAAACCGAAGTTAACGCAAAGGGTGTGTTGTGTATCTTTTTGGGAAAATGACAAGCTGTGTTCCCCCTCTAATCTAGTCAGTGCCACCTGAGAAAGACTCTGCTAATCAGGATATGACGCATTTTGGGTTTCTGTTGTCTCTGATTTTCTCTTTTGAAGACAACAGATAATAAAGGGTGAGGATGTCTGTTTTTGTTGAATAATAGATGAATTATGTGTTGTATTGTCTCAAGGGGCGCTGTAGTAAGAATTAGCACAAATTGTCTTTATTAGTTGAACTTCAGTTGTGGAATTAATTCCCTCGTTTTAGTTAAATTGTGGACAGGTTTGCAATAACGTGTTCCCTTGTTTTAGGGTCTATTTACACGACACCGTTTTCAACTAAAAACGTAAAACCAAAGTTTTTGAAAACGGTCTCTGTGTAAACAACAAAAACACGTATCTCTGAAGATGACGACGTTATGCACATGCGAGTTACATGTTCAGTCTATAGTGTTTCATTACCATCTAATGGCCTGGCTGCAGAATACAAGGTTTTTAGTCATTTTTCGTGGATCCGTGTGAATTGGGATCTTTTGACAATGGTGTCTTATGCACATGGAAAACTCAAAGGAAAAACTTTTTACTTGTTTGTTCCTACATTTTAATTAAGTTAAAACTGTGGCCACTTTGAAGTAATTAATTAATTCCCTTGTTTTACTTAGCTTAATAAAGTTATGGGAACAAATTCTTAATTATTTTGGTAATTATTTTGGTAATTTATATAGCTAGCTATATTAATAAAAATACCAGATTTATGGCACAAGTTCTATCACCCGCTTGGGTACTGAGGTTTCTTAACACAGGAACAAAACAGGACAGTGCACTCACATTCATGTGTTAGCCAAGAATTTTTATCTGTGTTTTATGTAGTGCGTTTCTGGTCTAACAATGTGTGTACGAGGCTATGGGTAAAATATAGTAACATTTGTCGCTGTCCTGACTAGTTTGTACAGAAACTTTGATTAGCATAGCTAAGAGACTTCAGCACTATCATGTTACACTTGGTAACACAGTGTAAACCTAATGCACATGGCTAAGTACTCAGAACAAAGATAAACTCTTCATCTGCAACATGCCAATATGCTAAACCACCATTTAGCTCAATAGATGTAAGGGATGGAGTAGATTAAGCTCTGAGCATAGGAAAAAGATAGCGCTTTGCCAGCAGTTATCTGGCAGGGTTACGATTAAAATGATTTCATGGGTGAAAATGAAGACACACTCACACACAGGCTGTGATGCTATAGTTTTACTTTTCTATTTCTTAACTTCTAATCATTATGCATTTTGCTGAAGGGAACACATTCCACTCGACAGTGTGTCTGGGCACATACATCACATGCATTACTTCTTTATTCTCTTGCTAGCACTCTAACCTGAGGGCTTCATTAGGGAGAAATACCAGTGTACTCTGATTAGTGCGCTATTAGGTGCAGCTACCTGTTATTCAGTTCACCTCACACAAGTCAGATCATGACAACTACTAACACACACTCTTTTCAATGAGCTTTGATTTTAACAACACATTGTTACTGCCTTTTCTCTGGAAATTAACTAGAATTCAAGTCAATCTTTCTGTTGAAACACACAGAGGCTGTATCTGGAATACTATCATGATGCTTATGACACAATATACACTGTATACTGCCATTTAAAAATCACAGCATGTGAAACAGTGTAACAACAAATGCAAGTTAGCAAGGTCACGTGACAATGTGTTAATGAAGTTTAATTTAGCGAAGGGGTCTAGTTGGAAAATAAATACTGTTATTTTGCATAGTTTTATTAAATTTTGTGTAAAAATACTTAATGTTCAAGAAAACAAATGTCAAAAGGGGGGATAAGAAAAGTAGATTCTGGATTATATTATGGATAGATTATGGATATATTAGTTCCAGATTATTCATTAAAAGAAAATTGCATTGTGGGATACAATATTTTGCACAGAAAAAAATCGTTTTTGACATATCTAACAACTGTACTTGAATATCTAATTTTCACTTGTTTTTAACTGGATAGTTAAAAGGGGGAAAAGCCAGTCGTAAGACAAAATACACTTACATAAAGATAAAATCTATAAAAACAAGTATAAGAATCATATGCAGTGTTGCTTCTCAAGTGAATATATCCTGTTTCAACTGGAAAATAAGACAAAAATACCTATGAACATAATTTATTGAAGTGTGCTCTTGCACCCAAAGGGCACATCAACATAATTTGATGACGTCAGTGTGGTGTGTCATTGTTTCCTGAATGACGCAGATCACCTAACTGTTGTGAGCCCAGGCCACTTTCCAAAAGCCAATTTGAAGCTTGCTACAACACCAGTGTCACATCAGTAAACTTGTTCATCAACATATTCGCAGTCAGAAACAAAGGTTTCAGCTGCTTAGGACTCAGCACTGGCATCGGAGTCATAACTTTTAAGAAGAAGATTGCATGGGCTTCTTTACAAAAAGATTATTTTAAATTGGGTACTCAAAGGAATATTTCCCGAAGATATATAGCCACCCTGGAATAATGTCCTGATAAAAGTAAAAAAATACTTTGTTCCTTCAAGTGCCTATTATTTTTATCCTTTGTTAAGAGCCTTGTGGAATGAACTTTCATGGAGGAATTCAGTTGCTCACTTTCATTTGAAACAATCCTTCAAATAGTGCTGCATTCGCTTAAGCTATCTAGCTAATGAGACGTCGCCTTGGATTCCATTCATGTTTTGGAACTTTTGAATAACTTTAATACTTGATATCGAAGGTTCTAGAACAATGGTAATATAGGTTTGCATAGTTCTAATGTGTATGTCATGTAGGATATATATGTAGCTCTGACTTCTTGAATGCCACGTACAAGCAACCAAAACTGCAGTGGTTTGCAATCTAAGTCCATTTAAAATGACAATTCTTATAGCAAGACACCTGATGTGTGTGTTTGTGTGTGTGTGTGTGTGTGTGTGTGTGTGTGTGTGTGTGCGTGCGTGCGTGCGTGCGTGCGTGCGTCCGTGTGCGTGCGTGTGCGTGTGTGTGTGTGTGTGTGTTTAACAGGTTTCTCGAACACACCCCCATTCTGCCATTGGCCTTACAAATAGATTGCTCCGCCCTAAATTCACACAATTGGATAAATCTGTTGCTTTCGAGCTTGTCGGGAAGCTCAAATTAGTTGTTTTGCCTTATTAAAATTCTTAAAGGGGTCATCGGATGCAAATTTCACTTCCATATGGTGTTTGCATATAAATGTGTCTTTGGAGTGTATAGACACAACCACCATACAATGAAAAAAAATCCATTCACTCCTTTTTTTATCCACAAAAAGCCTATACCCTCTCAATAATCAAGCCATTTGGATTTTCTGACCACTCCGCCCACGACCACTGAAAGACTGTCCCATATTAGCATATTTCCCCCTCAGCCATTTGCATACTGTCTGCCAAGGCAACACTTTATGTGTCTTGTGTCGACACGCCCCATGGAAGAGAGGGGTGGGGTGAGCAGTTACTCATTATCATTTAAAGAGACATGCACGGGGAAACGTAACCATTGAGGAATTTTAACCAAAGTATGTTACAAACTTTACACAAAGACCCTAAAGAACTATACCAACTTATGGAAAATGGGCATCCGGTGACCTCTTTAACAAGATCAATTATCTTTGAATATTCAATATAAAGGGCAGTTAACAAGTTGTGAAAAAGCAGTCATTTATGTGTACATTTATATTTCTAAATACAATTTACAAGTCGTAATATCTTATACAGTGTTGCTTTTCAAATCAATTTGGTTACACTTTATTTCGATAGTCACTTTAGACATTCTACTAACTATAAGTAACTTTTCAACTACATGTCAACTAACTGTCATTAGAGTATTAGTAGGCTGTAGTAGACTGTCAGTAGACTGTTAGGTTATGGTTAGGTGTTAGGGTTTGGGTTAGGAGAAGAAGTTGACTTGTAGTTGCTTATAACTTATTAAGTTACTTATAGTCAGTAGAATATCTTTTGGGGGACCAACAAAATAAAGTGTTAGCATATATTAAGCAGACAGTCCACTAATACTCTAATGACAGTTAGTTGACATGTAGTTGCAAAGTTACTTATAGTTAGTAGAATGTCTAAAGTGGACTATCAAAATAAAGTGTTACCATTAATTTATCTTGTGACGAAAAAATGACTAAATTATTTTAGGTTTTAGAGGTGTGTTTACTGTTGTTAGGTAAATAAACTTACAGATGGCTAAATTTAGCATACTTTAACACATAGCTAACATTTAAAGTTGTTCCTTATTGAAAAAATAACCAAGTAGTCATTGCAGGAATTCTGACATGAACGCAGCATTAGCACATTGGAATCTAAGTCAAATGGTAAATCAAAATTCCATTGAATTATTTCAGGTTTTATTACAAGAAAATTTGGACCAAAAAAACCCCCACTGAGATGAAGGCTATATGCGATTTCTTGCCTGAACTAATCCCACTTTGAAGAAATTAGACCATATGTCAAATTAAATCCTGCCCCTCACGATAAAACACACCAAACGCCCTATTTGTCTTTCTGATCTCTGTTGGATTGCTTGTCTTTTTAATATTTACTGTACCGGAGATGAAGTCTCGGCCAGCGAAGGCTCAAGGCTCTAACTGGCCCTGCTGAGGTTCAAAGGGAACTTCAGTTAAGACCCATAATCCTGTCTCCTCTGATTAGCTAATTGGTGGTCAGACCTGTCTGATAGAATGTACTGCATGGATTGGCAACATGTAATCTTAATGCCCATGTATAATCTTAATCACTGGTCACTTAGCTTGTGGAGATATACATGATTTGATGCTAAAAGGTACAGCTCTCATGACTGGCTAAGTTAGGTCTGACTATCACAATTTTATGTTATTTTGGTGATATTTCAGATATAGAGCACTGAGTGAAAAGGTGAACGTGATTTCACCAAGTACAACATGTTTCTGGATCAACAATCCCATCAACCAATCAGATTTGAGTTTACTATTTAGGTCTAGTATAGGCGTACAACCTGGGTTAGGTGCTTCTACAATCCTTCTGATTTTAGGGATACGTTATAGGTAGGGTTAAGACAAAATTTTCAGACCAAAATAGACAGAACATTTTCAAAACAAAATAAGTTGATCCAGGAACATGTCTTACTCGGCAAAATCAGGGTAGTACGACACTGTCTCGAAGTGCCCTTTGTGAGATCTCGCCTCTTGTCGGAAAAGCTTAAATTCTTGCAGGGTTCAATTCAGTTATAGCTTTTATTTTTGTACATTTCCTGTCATCTCGGTGTAGGGATGCTTCTTCAGAATGCCACTGAATTCTGTCAGCATCAGCATACCGAATCTCTTCTCCTTCCTTTCATTGGCCTCTTTCCCGGGTCTCATATCAAAAATAATTGACAGGGACAGAGATAGTAAGAAAAACAGAGAGATAAACAAGACAAAAGCAGGGTTCCATGGTAATTGACATATCTAAGTTTTGCGATCTGCTGGTTGTTTCCGTTTGGTGTGATTTGTCATGGTGGGAGATATGGTGGCATCTGTGAAAGTGCGAAAAGGAAGGAACAGATGCCAGGAGCAATAGCTATTTAGCTGTTCTAGGCCTTCTTTGTGCCAAAGAACAGAGAAGAAGCTTAACGTGCCATATTCTTAATCTTGTACCTACAGACCAGTTATAAATCACTGAACTTCCTCAGGGAATCTATGATTACGGTTTGCTGACTGTCATATATCTGATGTTTAGTTGGGGTAATGTTAATATAACATTACAAAAGTTATATTATGTTATAATATTACTTTTTGGAAGCAACAAAATGATGTTACCTGTTGATACCATAATGCCTGAGGCAATACTTTTCTATTTATGTAATTTCTTTACACGATGCGCACATAGACTGAACACGTAATACGCACGCGCATGACGTCACCGTTTTCACAATTTTACGTTTTTTGTAGCTTACACAGAGATGATAATGGTATCAGGCCCCTCTGTTGTCGTGTAAATGAACGGCCAAAACACATAAAGTGTTACATTTTTAATTGAAAACAATGTTGTGTAAACACCCCCTTAATGAGTAGCCTATTTCCAGTTAAAATATAAAAAAAATCCATAAAAATGATAAAATTCATAACACTTCAATTCAAGATACACTCTGAGATATTAAGTCTTAATATCTTATTTAGGTGTTGCTTTTCAAGTAAATTTATCTTGTTTTTAGGATATTTGGTTATTTCACTTGAAAAAATGTCAAAAAATTAAGATGTCATTTTTTTTGTGCTCAAATTTCATGAATGACTCACTGTAAATAAATGTCATCACTATCATCAGGAAATATATCAGTGCATGTCTCTAAAATATGAAATTTTACATTTGGCCTGTAGTATAAGTGGTCTTATTTCTGTACTACAGTACAGAAAATTCTCAGACTGAGTTAGGATCTTTCTGTATGTTTGATCTTACATGTTCGACTTATATCAAGTAAAAAATTAATGCTACTTGCTACTTGCATAGCAATTTACTTTCTTAGAGAGATTATTTGATTTCTCTCATTCACATAGACCATCTTACCCTTCTACATTCCAGACAGTGGTACACCACAGTCTCTCCTGACCTCACCTGGGACAGTTTATAATGTACCAACACACACACACACACGTACACACACACACACACACACTAATTTGAGCTAATTTGAGCTTCCTGACAAGCTCGAAAGCAACAGATTTATCCAATTGTGTGAATTTAGGGCGGAGCAATCTATTTGTAAGGCCAAGGGCAGACTGGGGGTGTGTTCGAGAAACCTGTTAAACACACACACACGCACACGCACGCACGCGCACGCACGCACGCACGCACGCACGCACGCACACACACACACACACACACACACACACACACACACACACACACACACACACATCTTGTAAATGCATGATCCACCTGGTGTTGTCCATACCTCATAAAATGGTACATTGAAACACACTGACAGTTATGGACATCTGAAGTTTAAAGAGGTACTTTAAATCTTTTCTTAGACACCACAGAATCATCGAAGTGTCCTTCCTTTGGATCTGTGGTCTGTTGATCTCGCTTCTTTTCAGGCTGAGTCAACATTTTTCCCTATCAGAGGTGCCATAAATTCCTGTGTTTGGCAATGCTCCCTTTCATAAAAGTAGGCAATTTAAGTCTTTCTTCATTCTACCAGTCCTCTCTTCCAATTATGAAAAAGTTGTCATCCTTGATTCTATGATCCAAGAACACTGATTTAAGAGGTGAGGAAAAGGAGAGTAAATTTTGCAAGCCTTGATGATTTAATCTGGAGACCTTTACAAACTCTTAATGTACAACCTCATGTACACAAGATTGCACACAAAAAAAGGCTGAGAACTTTCTCAAAAGGTAAGGTCCAATCTGATTGGCTAGCTACAGTATACGTAATTTCTGGTAGTGAAGTAGTGGGTTTTCATAATTTCATTAGGAAATAAAGTAATATAAGTTATCAGGCAAGTACAAAGATCTAGTTGATTGATTGGACACAGATTACAAGGTATTTTAGCTTCAAATTTTTGTTTGAGTTATTTTTTTTTTACAAGATGCGACAACAACCAACGGGAATGCACTTGGATCCTGCAGTCAAGAAGAAATGCCTACTAGAAACCAACAGCATGGTTCAATCACTATCAGTTTAAACTCACCTTTCATCGGTTTCACACTTTGTTCGAAGTCGAAGTTCGATTCCACACCTCTCCACTTCTACAAGGTAGTCCAAATAACATTCACACCAGTTGCAAACAGTACTACAGTCCACTTAAACCATTTCCATTTCAACTGGACTCATATAGTATATAAAACAGCTGGGTTCAACACCAAAACTTATAGAATGAAAGTCACCTTAGTAGCAAATGTAACAGGTACTACTCAACCCCCTCCAAGCGGGATTCGAACCAAAGAGGACGCTTAAGACCGCAGCCATTAGCGTGCCCCTTGAGACCAGGGGAGTGAATTTTTGCACACACAGGTCTTACTAGCTTGCCTCTGATCCGGGTCATGGCACCAAATGTAACTGGTACTAATCGACCCCCTCCGAGCGGGTTTCGAACCGGCATCTCCGGCATGGAAGACGGACGCACAAATAAGAACGCTAAAAATTGCTGACTCTGGCGTCAGTCGCAAGTGTGCCTTTTTAGGCCAGGAGAGAGAGTTCTACACGCACAGTTCTTACTAGCTTGGCTCTGTTACACAAGTATGCAAGATATCTTTGCTCTCAGGGTTATATCTGATTTCACATGCACTAGGGATGTGACGGTGAGGATATTTTCCCATCGGTTAATCGACGTGTGACAACACCGGTGATACCGGTATCACCGTTGGGGGCTTTTAAATCACTAATTTAAAGGCTAAAGTAAAATGCATTCCTAATGCTGCTCTGCTCTCCGCGCCCGTTGACATGTGCGTCTGTGTGCATTTTAGTTTCCCTTTCAAATTAGGGCAAATTTGGGGAAGGATTGCTTGAATGGTGAGTTCATTAGCCTATATTCTTAATTTAAAACACAACAACAAAACAGTACAATAACAGATTTGCATATATAAGCGCTTTTACATTTCGCTTTGACACCAAATATTCTGCCATCATCTTCAGCTCCTAGCTCTCGTGATAAATTAAATCTGACTCCTGCTGCTTACAGTATATGTGCTGCGACGCTCGTTCAGTTTACGATTTAAGCAGACACGATTTAAGCAGTCTGATAGGAAACAGATTCCTATCTGTTTCCTATCAGACACATTTAAGATGTTCTCTTACTGAACTAAATGATTTTATTAAAAAATAAAATAAAACGACGGCGGGGGGCTGTGCCGCGATGTGCATGTGATGCAACCGGTGTTGCTTCTGTACACCGGTAACACCACCAATACCGACTATCGTAGATAGTCTAACATGCACCTAAAAATCACAAAATGTAAAAATTTACATCTTGGTCAGGCAAACCCTTTCTGTCTCAGTAGATAATTCATGGTCAGAATAAGCTAGACTAGACTTTACACAAAATGACAAATGTGGATGATACATAAAAGCAGTGAATTACCCCACAGAAAGATGCACACAAATTTGTGGAGAGCAGTAAACTTTTCCATCTCCAGCAGACTCCTCTCCAAGCATTTGGGTGGTGAGGCAAAAAAAACAAAAACATTTCGTTTTTTAAGAAAACCCTTAAATAACCTTCCAAAGTGTTTGCTTAATCTAGCTAATGGGTTTGTTGCAACTGGACACTGACCTTTACTGAACAGGCCAATAGAGAAAGTTTTGCGAGCCAACAAGAATCTACAGTGTTGCTGTGCTCTCCCAGAGTCCACTGTTGAGTGAATTAGATGGCATGCATCCAGACTAAAGTTAAGACTCTTAAAAGTTAAGAGTCCAGACTCTTTCTCCTTCAAGCGAAGAGCTTTGCTTCTCAACAACTTCCAGGAAGCCCAACACAAGTCACCGGGCTAATAGAACTAATGACTGGAAAGAGCTGTCATATTTGTTTGACAGAAGGTATGGTCAAATAGATGATCCATTTACGCCATTATATACTTTCAACCTCACTGACCTTGATAAATGAGATACAGTATTTACCATATTTTAAAATGCATATACGTGTGCTTATGTGTATTTAACTGTTTTTACTGCCTGATTTTAAAAGTATGTATGTGTTTAATCTGTGAATATAGGGCACCACATGGGTGCTAGCACCAGCACCAAACCTTTTCAGACACTCAGCCAGGAACTAGAATGAACAAACCCACATCAGAAACAACAGCTGCACGTCCCGACCATTTCCCCGTAATTTACCAGAGCTGCTCTGAGGGTCCTTGAGTGTAACATGCAACTACAAATTGAGACCGGAGGAACATGTTCACAATTTGTTGACGTTATGCAACGCTTTTGGCTTTGATGATGTATCGGACAAATTATATACATCAGTTGTTGGCAGGGTTTAGTGTGTGTCTCACGCATCTTCTTTGGATATTACTGCACCGCCCTGATTTGTTTCTGCCTTAAAAGGGTCAATTTCATGAAAAATATGTAGACAATCAAAAGTGAAGCTGTGCGATAATTTCACTCAGATTAACTAGACTGCCAAAGTCATTTAAATATCATCATCATACTCATACAAAATGGCAAATTAGTTCTCTTTAATATTTTCCTAGATAGAGATGAGATGAAATAGTGATCAAATGAAGACTTGGAGACTTTCTCTACCACAGCACAGCAAATGATTTATTTGCTCTCCTAATTAAAGTGAAAATTAAATACACTGGAAAGCTCCGATATTCAGACGTGGCTCTCGATCTGATGCAAATAATCCATGTTTCTGCAGAAACACAAGCTCAAAACTACCGAGAGAGAACAGCTGAGTGGGGAGTCGCACACCTGGGAAGGAGGGATTAACCCATCTCTGAACTCTATGCTGTCTGAACACGCTCTTACAAGCACTCATGCAAAGGAGCAGGGAAGCAAAACGGCGAGAAAAGTTGGTCGGTTTTAGAGCTGTAAATTACAGCGCATTTAAAAGTGTCTTGAAATAGTTTTGGATGGTACATCTGATAGCATAGCAACATAAATTAGAAGAAAGAAACTTTAAGGCATAAACTGATAGCTTGACATTTTTTAATGGTAACCTTCTCGTTCTCTGCAATTATCACAGTTTGGTATTGTTTGCCTTTAGCAAGAGATAATACAGCATTGTTTCTCTACAAATTGTAGAAATTCTTTCACACAGTGCTGTCGAGAGCAAACCTTGCAGGACAGCAGTGAGCTACAGCCTGTCACAAGTATGTTACATAACAAAGAGCTCTCAGTTTAACGGCCTGTGTCAATAAAGGGTTGACCGAAAACATGTCAGGGCACCATAAAACAGTGTCCCCTCACTGACAGGAACACATAATGTCTTGTTTATTCAGTTGTATGTTAAATGTTGTCTTGGCCACCTTTTAAAACAGCTTGCCTGTCGCAGATTAACAGTTTTACTGACGCAATGGTGTTCAGTGATGTCCATATGGTGCATATTTACCTCCCTGTGAGTACTCCATTCCTGTCCTGACACTTGTGTTAGAAGTTAAGTCTTTCTTTAAGCCTTGGCAAACAGCTGAAATGACTCAGATGTTAAACTGGCGTTAACGGTTAATCCCTTTCACTCCCGCCGAGTTGGGGTCTGTCGAGGGCGGGTATTACAGGTCAAAAGTCGCAGTGTTAAACCTCCCGATTCACAAAATATCAGACTTGAGTAATGTGCTAAAGCTGAACCTATGTGGAATTATGGGACTACAACAACCAGCGGCATTTTAAACTTCAATCTGTCTATCATTAATTTTGTCTGTCATTGTGTCTCTCTGTATGTATGTCTGTCTATACCTTTCTGTCCATCTGTCTGTCTATCTATCTCATTCTGTCTGTCTATCTTTCTATCATTCTATCTATCTCTGTCTGTCTATACCTATCTATCTATATGTCTCTCTGTCTATCTTTGCATTATTCTGTCTTGCTATCATTCTGCCTGTCTGTCTATCTATTAATCTGTATGTATATCATTCTTTCTATCTATCACTGTCTGGCTGTCAATCTGTCTAAATACGTTTTTTCTGTCATCATTCTATCTGAATATCTATCCTTCTGTCTGTCTGACTGGTGGTCCATCTATGTTTTTGTCTGTCTATCATTCTTTCTATCTATTATTTTGTCTGTCTGTCTGTATATCATTCTAACTGTTCCATTTATATCATGTATATCATTCTTTCTTTCTGTCTACCATTCTGTTTGCCTGCCGTTCTGTTGGTATGTCTACCAATCCATCCATCTATCTATACATTTGGCTAAATGTCTGTATATACATTGTAAATAGTTTGTGACTGTGGTTTCTGACATTGGATTGTTGCCATAGTGGTACGAATGCGAGTATAATATTTTGACCTTGTCACCAATCAAAGCTCTTTGATTTGACTTTTTCAGCGCAAAGGCCCGAGGCACGGCACAGTATGTCATAAACAAAACACAAATCCCCTGGAAGCTCAGCACTGACAACAAAACATGAAAGCTGCATGCATTGTATTTTTAAGACAGCACTGATGTTTGCATATACGGCACATTCCTATAGACTTAATCCAGACTGTGTGATTTAAATGGCCCGAATGCAAAAACGCCCACACAGGATGAGAAGATAAACAGAGAGAGAGACTTGATAGCACTGAACTACTAAGCAGGATTAATCAGTTCTCAACAATATGCAGTAAACAAACAAGGCGGCAAAGGAACGTCTTCCATATCCATGAGCCCAGAAATGAATGATTTATCGGCTGAAAGAGGAAGACAGAAAAAGATGACAGGAAGGTGAGAGGGGGTGGGTGAATAAGTTGTGGAAAAGTAGGGCACGGAAACAGGAGAGAGAATGAGGGATTTCTGTAAAGGTGGAAGATATCGGTTGCAGCACAACAAAAGGTGAAAGAAAAGCCAGAGAGGTAAAGAGACAATCTTGGTCTTGGGATGAACAATGAAAAGTGGGTCTATTATATTTTTGGATATTACACTCCAATGCTCAAAGTGGCATTGTTATATATCAGCAGAAAAGAAAAAGTTGCTGTTTCAGAGATTTAGAAAGTTATTACGTTTTGATGAAAGATTTAAAAAAATAATGCACATTGATGAATCATGCACAGTATGACCAGCAATATTTAAGAAATAATAAAAAAAATAAAAAAAGACTATTTACATTTCCCTTTCAAGGGAACTCGAGCTGCGTCAAACGCTGTGGGAACGCCCCTGCGTGTGTGCGTCCTGAAGCACGTATGAAATCAGTCCAATGGAGAGACGGAACGTCATAGGCAGGTGACATCATTGGCCTGGAAACTATAAAAGCACCCCGAAATTACAACCGCGACAGCTTCTGTGCCTTCAGCAAGCACTATATGTGAAATCATTGTCTCAGGGCCGGCCCGAGGCATAAGCGAACTAAGCGGCCACCAGGGGGCCCCCCAATCGAGTTTAAATTTTATTTTATTTTTTTAGATGACTTAAACAAGTGACAAAAATGAATGAATGAATATGAATGAATGAATGAATAATTCATGACAAGAAAATTCTGATTTCATGATCAATAAACCTGCCAACAACTGCTGCTGTGTCTGCCAGCGTTTAAGTCGTGCGCATAATCTAGACACCTCGCGAGTGCATAGACAATGCGTGCGCAACTGCCCATAGTCACGGTATCGGTTTAAGTTCTTATGGATTTTCCCATCTCTTTATCTGGCCTCTTCGCCGACGCAGTGAACACAGCCGTCGAGAGGGTTCAGGAATCAGCCATACAAGAAACGGCTGCCTTCCAAAAACGAGTCTGGCGAGGGAGAAGTTTTTGGAAGGGCACCCGTTTCTTGTATGGCTGATTCCTGAACCCTCTCGACGACCGTGTTCACTGCTTCGTTCTCCTGTTGAGCGCCCTCTCCGTGTCCCCAGGCTTTTTGTGGGGGACCATGGGAAGCAGTGCTCTGTTTTTGTGTGGCACGGTGTGAGGAGCTGGTTTTAAAAGTTTGGGGCTGCTCCCGCTCAGCAACCCCCACAAAAAGTCTGGGGACACGGAAAGGGCGCTCAACAGCAGCCTTCAAGGTATAAGACGGATCTGAGGACCGTAATTTTTTCCAAGAAAGCTGCAGGAAAAGGTCCGAGGGCGCAGACCATCAAGGGCAGTTCCCCACCGAAGCAGAGCGGTTAACACCTTTTACGGTGCCCGTCTCCCTTCGGTGCCCTCGGGGGACCATTATGCTAACCCTGCCACCTTGTGTGTTACAGCGCGCAGCGGTCTCCGGCGAGCACATATCTCAGGTGGCACCCGGAAATGTAGTGACCCTGGGATGCCCGCCCCCTCCGAGGAGGGCCCTAGAGCAGTCAGTTCAGTCGTTCCCTGACGGTTCGCCGTTACAGGGCGACGGGTTGATTGCCCAGCGAAAGCTAAATCCAGGAACCAGTCTCGAGAGGCTGGTACCTCTAGTAGAATTCTTGGCAGCGCAAAGCTACTGCCAACTATTTCTCGTTGGGTCCTGCAGACCAAAAGGGGCTTTCAATCCACCGTGGTGAGCCCCGAGCAGGTTCTGGTAATGGAACAAGAGGTGAAAATCCTGTTGGACATAGGGGCCATAGGTTTTGCAGCCGGTATTTCATCGTTCCAGAGAAGGATGGGGGATTGCGTCCCATTTTGATTTTATTAGTTCTGTACGTTTCCGTCATTTAACTAAAGTTCAAAATGTTGAGACAAATTGTGCCATAGATCAGATCCGAGGACTGGTCTGTCATGAAAGATCTCAAGGACGCTTACTTCCATGTGTCTATCCTTCCACAACACAGGAAGTTCCTGAGGTGCTCTTTCGGGAGCGAAGCATACCAATATTGGGTACTTCCATTCGGCCTAGCTCTCTCTCCCCGAACATTTACGAAATGTATGGATGCAGCTCTGGCTCCGGACTCCAGGGCCATCCGCATTTTGAATTATATCGACGAATGGTTGATTTTAGCTCAATCGGAGCATCTGGCGGCTCGGCATCGAGATGTCGTTCTCGCTCACATCAAGAAACTGGGGTTGAGGCTCAATGCCAAGAAAAGTGTGCTATCTCCGCTACAGAGGACCACTTTTATGGGTGAAATATGGGATTCGACGACGATGCAGGCACACCTGTCTCCTGCTCGTATCGCTTCGTGCTCACGGCCGTCAAACAAGCAAAGCTAGGACAGTCACTCACTGTAAAACAGTTTCAGAGACTGTTAGGTCTGATGGCAGCAGCGTCCAACGTTATACCTTTCGGCTTGCTATACATAAGACTGTTACAGTGGTGGCTCAGGGCCAAGGGGTTCTCCCTGAGGGGAAACCCGGTCTGCATGATCAGGGTCACGCGACGTTGTCTTCGCGCCCTGGCCATGTGGAAAGAACCTTGGTTCCTATCCCATGGGCCCGTGCTGGGAGCTCCCTGTCGTCATGTAATGCTTAGGACGAATGCCTCCCTCACGGGCTGGGGGGGGATCATGAGTGGTCGCCCTGCTCAGGGTCTGTGGCAGGACAATCTTCTCTCGTGGCACATAAATTGTCTAGAAATGTTGGCAGTGTTTCAGGCTCTGAAACACTTCCTCCCAGACCTGAGAGGCCAACATGTTCTTGTCCGCTCAGACAACACATCGGTGGTCTCCTTCATAAATCACCAGGGAGGTCTGCGTTTGCGCCCGTTATACAAGCTGGCTTGCCAGATCCTTCTATGGTCCCAGGGAAAGCTTCTTTCATGGAGGGCGATTTATATCCCAGGGTATCTAAATCAGGGGGCAGACATCCTGTCGAGGCAGGGGCCGAGGCCCGGGGAATGGAGACTCCACCCCGAGGTGGTGGAGCTTCTATGTAAACATTTCGGTTGTGCCAAGGTAGACCTGTTTGCTTCCAGAGAGACATCACACTGTCCACTGTGGTTCTCTCTAAGCCATCCAGCCCCTCTGGGGTTGGACGCTATGGTACAGGAGTGGCAGAGGTCTCGTCTGTACCCATTTCCCCCGATTGCTCTGCTCCCAGATGTTCTGGAAAGGGTTCGCCGGTACGGGGTCAATCTACTGTTGGTAGCCCCGTACTGGCCGGCCCGAGTATGGTTTGCGGACCTGGTGTCTCTCCTCGTCGGCTCTCCTCTGGAGATTCCGATCAGGAGGGACCCTCTCTCTCAGGCGAGTGGCTGAGGGGGCCCAGCTCTTAAGTTCAGGTCTCTCAACCGAGGTTGTTGAGACCATCCTCCACTCCAGAGCTCCTTCAACGAGAAAGTTATATGCCTTGAAGTGGAGATTTTACACTTCTTCGTGTGGAGAACACCAGCTGGACCCAGTTAACTGCCCAGTGGGTGTAGTGCTGGAGTTCATGCAGGAGTGTTTCTCCTCAGGGCTATCCCCCTCCACACTAAAGGTGTACGTGGCGGCACTAGCTGCTTACCATGTCCCTTTCAGTGGAGTCTCGTTGGGTAGACACCCGCTTATAACACACTTTCTTCGTGGTTCTCTGAGGCTGAGGCCAGCAGTTCGCACGAGGTTGCCGACCTGGGATCTGGCCATCATACTAGAAGGTCTCTCCCTAGCTCCGTTCGAGCCCATTGAAGAGGTTCCTGAGAAATTCGTCTCTCTAAAGACTGTCTTTCTTCTCGCTATTTCGTCTCTTAAGAGAATTGGAGACATTCAAGCACTCTCAGTTCCCCCCTCGTGCCTGGAATTGCCGCCTGGTATGGTGAAGGCCTTCCTCCACCCTATGCCGGGCTATGTTCCTAGGGTCCCTTCTAATGTTGCTAGACCTATAGTTCTGCAGGATTTCTGTCCTCCTCCCTTTATGTCGTCAGACCAGGAGAAATTTAATTTACTCTGCCCAGTTAGGGCTTAAGATGCTTATGTCCACAGAGCTGCCAAGTGGAGGAAGTCTGAACAGTTCTTTGTTTGCTTTGGGCCACCCAGGAAGGGGTGTCCTGCACAGCGTGGGAATTATACCGCGGCCACGCGGCCATGGCCGCCGTTGCCCTACACTTTGGCCTTCATGCCCCGTGAAAAAAAAATCATCGTACGGCCACAGTGGCCTGTGTGCCCTGGCCCTGTCAAAGTTCCATGTATAAAGCGCAAATGCGTCGATGTAATCATTATGAGCGCTGTATACTGATGTGCTGTGTTTTCAATTCATACCAGCAGCCTGAGGGCGCTCTACTGATCATTATAGTCCATATTTGAAACACATGAAGAAGAGCGTTCGACAATGCAGGAAATCCCAAATCCCCGACCACAAACAGAGCTAACAGATCACTGTAACATGCAGATTATGTCGTTTTGAAGACAATAAACATTTTTGCAATGATATTTGACTTACCTGTGTTCTTCGAGCCATGTCAGGCATTTTCATAATTATAGATTATATGTATAATGTTATGCTAATCGATAGACTTTATCATCGTTGCATTATACATAAAATATTATATTTTCTGTGTGATTTTTTTTATCTGAAGCCAAATCAGATCACAGAAGGTTATTTAGAACACTCGACTTGAGTTATAAAGTAAGTTTGGAGCACAAACATGGTTTTAATCTCATAAATTGTTGTGTATTGATGGTGTGCTAAGCTAATAAATAAAGTCATATGACATGATCTTGAAAAACATTTACCTAAATACAGAGTTTTAGACATATCATCTTCAGATTTTAAGTATAACATGGTCAGACATGTGGCTTTAGCTGCAATGCATTTCTAGACTGATACAATGCCAACTTCAAATTTATTTTCATGAAGATGTTTCATAAAGAAAAATTCTCATAACATTTTTTAAAAAAATCTATTTATAACTATTTTTTTCATTATGACAATAATTAATTCTACATTTACAATAAACTACTAGGTGTCAAATTTCAAATGAGTTCATACTTGTGCTTTTAGTACAAAGGGTTCATGAACTCTATCTGTTTCAGTTTGGGTATGCCATTTCTGGGGATTTTTCAAAAGTGGGGTTGCAGCTTAACAGGTTGTGGTTGGAAACAGAGACCTCTTTCAATACATTCAAGGGTTGCTGAATTTGACAAGCCCTGATCTCAAGCTGAATTTTCGTATTTGTACAAGCGTATAGGCCTCCATAGACAATACATTGCAGACCAGCACATGTGCATTTCCCAATGCGATTGTGTTTTTGTAAATTGCACAATTTGATTTCTCTGAATCCATTGCAGTAAGGCCAGTCAGGCTCACCATGATGCACAGGGAATTACCATTCGATGGTATCAATCTGAATGAGAAAACCATCGAATTGTACTCAATGGCCTTTGTGCCCTGTCATATGGCCTTTGTGCCCCCCCCAAAAAAAGAAAAGGTGGAGGCCAAATGGCCTTGCCCCTAAAATTACATAATTCCCACCCTGGTCCTGCATCTAAACAGAGTATGAGCAAGTGGGTGGTTGAGGCCATTTCACTTGCTTACGATTCGGCTTGTCAGCCTTCACCCTTGGCTGTACGAGCTCACTCGACTATTAGTATGGCTGCTTCCAAAGCTTTATTGTCAGGAGTTTTTCTCCATATTGTCTGTGATGTGGCAGGCTGGTCCTCACCGCACACATTTGTTAGATTTTATGACCTTGACCTCAGCTCCACTCCAGGGGCGCAGGTGCTCTCGTCCTCTGTGCGCTCTGATTTCACATGACGGGCACTTGCTCTTATGGCGACGTGGGTATTAGCGTTCCCACAGCGTTTGACGCAGCTCGAGTTCCCTTGAAAGGGAACGTCTCGGTTACGTATGTAACCCTAGTTCCCTGAATAGGGAACGAGACGCTGCTTCGTTCTGCCATACTCCCTGCATGCCCGTGATCGACTTGCTTCAGGCCTATCAGAAGCTGTCGCGGTTGTGATTTCGGAGTGCTTTATAGTTTCCTGGTCGATGACGTCACCCGCCTATGACGTTCCCGCTCTCCATAGGACTGATTTCATACGTGCTTCAGGACGCACACACACAGGGGCGTTCCCACAGCGTTTGACGCAGTGTTTCGTTCCCTATTCAGGGAACTAGGGTTACATGCGTAACCGAGACGTTAATTAATGCTATGAAAAAAGATTTCTTTGATGTTTTTATTTCTTTTCTTTTTTTTTTTTACTATTTTAATCTATTTTAAAATATAACTGTAATCTACATATTGTTATATAATCTATTATTTATTATTGAATAAAATAATATATAATATAAAATAAAATATACAATTGAACATCAGTTTTCCCATGTGACCTGATGTAGTGTGTGTGTGTGTGTGTGTGTGTGTGTGTGCGTGCGTGCGTGCGTGCGTGCGTGCGTGCGTGCGTGCGTGCGGGCGTGTGTGTGTGTGTGTGTGTGTGTGTGTGTGTGTGTGTGTGTGCGCGAGTGAGTGAGTGAGAGAGACTTTCTCTTTCTCTAGTGGGTTTTTCCTCATTTCTGAGAGCATCTTTTCAACCATAGATTTCTCCAATCATTTCATTCTGTTTAGCTGCAGAATGACAAGTCTAAAAGCAGGCAGAGATAGAGAACGCTTTGAGAAGAGAACAAGAAGTTACAGAGCGATGAAAAATGGAAGGGAAAGAGGGGTAAACAGGTGTCATACAAAAAGACGAGCAAAACAAAATAGGCATGTCATGACGGGCAACAAACTCCCAAATATTTCAGTCAAAAGATCCAGGTGTGTTTTTCAAAGCTTCATGGATTTACCCAGAAAACCGGGATGGAGGCGTATAGGAAAGGGGTATATTAATAGACAAATCCTTTGATATGACCCAAATAGAAGCAGAAACCATTTTCCCTGCTCCTCAATGGCCATTTTGAGTTTTACTCCTATAGGAGTTCAAAATAGGGCCTTCTCTGTGTCTAATTTATGAACTATGTCATGGCTCCACACAAACATACAATTTGCATGCAATTGTACAAACGGCTCATTACGGACAGCAGAACAATACCTTGGCTGCATTTAAATACTAACAAATTACATTTTAATAACCTGTTTTGTATGGGGAGTGAGTTCCAATAGCAATAAATCCTGACAATGGTTGTAATTGTAAAACCTTTTTAACATGCCTAAATGTAATTAAAGAAATCAGAAACAATGAAAGCATTGTAAGTACTAGTTTGTTTGTATAGTAGTTGGTTATTAGTGGTACTTGCTAAGGCAAAAATCATGTCTTTCTGTCTGTAATATTTCACTTTGGTGTGTAAAAATAAAGATGTCATTCTTGCAACAACAACAAAAAAATACGGTAAAACTTTAGTTTAGGGTCCAATTCTCACTATTAACTAGTTGCTTATTAGCATGCATATGATAATGGTTGTTAATTAGTACTTATAAAGCACATATACCTTATTCTGCATGACCATATTCTACATCCCTTAATCCTAATGATACCTAAACTTAACAACTAGCTTACCAATTATTAATAAGCAGTAATTAGGAGTTTATTAAGGCAAAAGTCGTATAATAGTTAGTTAATAGTGAGAATTGGAGATTGAACAATCAGATTGTTCCCAGGGAAACTAAGGGAAATCTCCATTTCAATAAATAGCTATGAGTAATTCATGCCTTCAAGTATGATAAGACAACAAAATATGAGCAATTCACAATAGATTCATTGGGAAAATTCAAAACACGCATTGGATCACATGGACTGTCTTGCACTTATGGCTCAATTGTCACTAAAATCCCCATTTCTGGCCTTTTCGTATATTTCCAGTGGGTGCTACATTAATTATTAAGGTCTATTTATAGAACCCCATTACCTGCTGCTCCAAAAAAAGCCCATCATTCACTGCCTGGGTTTTTAGATGGTTGATGTTCAAATTAATTATCTATATCATCTTTCCTGTCGCCTCTGTGGTTTTCTGGATTGTTCAGAGCCAGTCTCTCATCTTGTGACATACCTTACAGAATTTTACACTCAAGGCCATGGGTTCATTTGGATGATGGGTAATTAATGTAGCTGATATTGTGTACACTTACTGTGATTGTGGAACAGGTATAAGCAAAGCAGTACAAATATAGAAAAAAATCTTAGCTATATGGTTTATGGGTCAATGACAAATGAGAATGTCTTGGATGATAAAAAGGAGACTGTTTTAAGTTCATGATCATGTTGTATTGAGGTTGGTTTCACATTGTAAAAAAGTGATCAGTTGACTTAACTTAAAAAAAGTGAGGAAACACATTGCCTTAAAATTAAGTAAATAAGCGTCATGTGTAATTGAAAAAATTAAGTTATCTGGAATTGTCAAGTTCTATTTTTTCAATTACACATGAAGTTTATTAACTAATAATTGTTTTAAGTTGTCAACGGATAGCTTTTATTTAAAAAAAAAACATTTATAACATTTTTGTATGTATTTAAAGGTAAAAATGTATTTAATACAAATATCATGATATTTATTATTACTTATTCCAGTCAAATGATTAACTTTTTTTAAAGAAGTCTACATGTTTCAGAAATAATTTTAATTTGGTGTTCAAGAAAAATGTCTTATTTTCATAGTTGAAAACTTTTTTTGCTGCTTAATATTTTTGTGATATGTGATAAAAACGTGATAAATTGGGAAAACTGACCATAAGTGACATTAAAGACATTTATAATATTACAAATAAATGCTGTTCTTTTGAACTTTCGATTAATCGAAGAACCCTGAAAAAAATATATCCATCCTGGTTTCCACGAAAATATTAAGCAGCGAAATCTTTTCAGCACTGATAAATAGGAGCCATTAATAATTGAGCAGCAAATGATTTCTGAATGATCATGTGACACTGAAGACTGATATAATGGCAGCTTAAAATCCAACTTTTACATCCAAGGAATACATTTTAAATACATTTTAATATATATTAAAATAGAAAACAGTTATTTTAAATAATAATAATTATTCACAATATTACTGTTTTCCCTGTATTTTTGGTCAATTAAATGCAGCCTTGGTAAACACAAGAGATATTACAACAACAACAAAAAAACATTACAAAATCTTAATTATTCCTAATATTTGAACGCCATATGTCCAACCAAAATTATGAAACCATTGACCTTTCTAATGTTTAGACCAAAAGGGTTTTCTAAATTGCGAGTGATTTCTTAAAACAGCACAGTATTTTAGCGTGACAGATTTTGCATGCAAAGCCTGTTAAAATTTAATTTAATTTAAAATCACAGTTTGTGTATGTTTGCCCACCCAGCAGGTGTTGTGTTGCACGCCTCTAGGCCCCAGTCACACTCTCATCAGAGGGATTTTTCCAGCCCGTTGTGGCTTATTCTAATTACACAATGGGCACGTTCTCCTATTAATATCCATTTTCAATCTCGCTGAGCACTAAAAGGTCATTATCCCGGTCCCGAGAGTGTGCTACGCTCAAACGCGAGCACGTGTGTGGACCTCGGCCAGCATGGAGCTAAATCAAAGGGATTTACGTCGTCCAGCGCTGTGGAATCATGTCGATCTGACAGCTCGGGGAATTATGGGTGATGGCTGTTGTACCGAACGGCAACTTTAATTACAGAAAACAGGCTCGCCGCCCGCGATAATGCTGAATGCAGACGTTTCTGAAGTGTTTAGGTCAGGTTGCAAACCAACAAAACGCTACACTTGTTACGTATATTTCAGTATAATTTATTTTTGGCATCATGTGCATAAACAGTCTTCATTTCACTACATGGTTTCATAATACAACAACCTCTGATTGTAGTACAAAGTAGCATTTCAACAAAAACAAACATATCTGGTCATGTTCAAGGCCTGTGTAGGGCACTTCAACCAATTTTTAAAAAGACAGAGATGGAAAAAGAAATGGAAAAAACTGCATCGGAGGAACTATATGGTTCAATGTGCTGCTAGTTATGCAAGAAAAGCATAATGTACAAAATAATCATTTTAATTCAGTTTATTTAAGGAATGATTTTGTAACAAAAGTAGGGTTTCTTCAAAGCACAGGCTACTGTTTATTAGCAATAATTATGGAGTTAATATCAAGCAGCAACATGGGTCCGGCCCATTTTTCTTTTTCTCTTATTTTTATGCACTTCAATTTATTGGCTAGTTACATATTTTCTCGCTATTTATTTAAGTAGTTTTTGGTTCTATACGCAAGCATATTATTTACCACTGTTTTTTTGTATCTTCTGTAACACTTTATAATAACTTTCACTAACAAGTCAGTAGGAAACATGCTTAAAGTGTGTAATTTCTGCACAACAGCACCAAAATTGCAAAATTAATGATTGTTTCAAACAGGTTTTCCAAATGTATCTAGCATTGGTCGGACAAACAGATTGTCCTGCACAAAACTCACGCCATTGGTTGTGGCAAAGATGCTATATTGTTCAAGTAAGCTGCAAATATTGTAATTTAATTTTACTATTTACTGTAATAAATATTTTATGGAGTTCATGTAGGTTCAAATATGCAAATGTTTCAGACAGTATGAATGTACATTAACTAAATATTTGTTGCACAATATATTATTAATGAAAGTTACTATAAAGTGTTAGCAAATCTTGCATAACAAGGCAAAACCCATCATATCTTTCATGGCAACATTTTAGTACACAAAAAAATGACAATTCGGTCATCATTTACCCTCACGTAATTCTAAATCTGTAAGACTTTCTTCTGCAAAACACGAAAAGGAGATTTTTTTTTTAAATGTCTGGACACACGAGTCAATGGGGATATGGGTGAGTAAATGATGACAGAATTGTCGTATTTTGGGTAAACTATCCCTTTAAAGGTCTCTACAAGTCTGCAATAGTCTATCGTTTTTTCTTCTGTTTGAGAGATTTCCTTCGTTTGACGATCATCTCGTATAGTTTGTCCATTCCTTCATGGAGACCCTCGCCAATGATGGCGCAGGCCGGTTGGACGTGGTACGTGGTGGAGGGACTCAGTTCATGGAGAGCCAGGTGCTTCTCGATCTCGGTGACTGTTAGGGATTTGGGGAGGTCCTGCTTATTGGCGATCACCAGCAGAGGAGTTCCTTGGTTCTCTGCGAATTTAGTGACTTTATGCAGTTCTGTCTTGGCTTCCTCAAGCCGGTCGGCATCTACTGAGTCCACCACGTAAATAATACCGTCTGTGCAACGGCTGTAGGATTTCCATAGGGGTCTTAACTTCTCCTGTCCGCCGACGTCCCAGAAGTGACAGCTGATCCCTTTGGCGGTGCCATTGCTGAGTTTGATCTTCTCTGTGTTGAAGCCGATGGTGGGAACAGTGTTGACGAATTCGTTAAACTTTAACCGATACAGTACTGTGGTTTTACCAGCCGAATCCAAGCCTAGCATCACAATGTGCAGGGACTGGAATGCTGCGATGTTGGAGAAACCGTTCCCCATCTTATGATAAATATATAACAATCAATAAATCACATAGCAACGTCGCCTATCTCGCCTCTTTGATCTCGAGGCTTCCAGGCTATAGATTCATTGGTTATTTAGCATCCAAACTGAGATGACTTTCAGTTTTGAAGGAAAAAAACACCAGGTTATGATCCCATAAAGCAATCCATAAAAGGAGAGGCACCTCAGCATGTCAGTGGTGCATACTTATCCATGCAAACCCATAAAAGCATCCATTGCACATCAACCCAGACAGGTATGCATGGTCGGTCTGGGAAGGGCGTTGGGTCCTTCTCCTGTTATCTGATGATATGTTGTACTGCAGCCCGCTGGCCTCCGTTTATCTCCTCACTATGAAGAGTTCACGAATAGATTTCTTCCACACACAGCATAAATCCGAGACTGTAAGGTCAGGGAGCGAGGCGTTTCCTCAGTGGAGATAAAAACAAGCCGACACTGAGAGTAGACGGAGGTTTCCCCGCTGTGCTCTGCCTCACACTGAAGCGCTGCTGCTGCTGTCTGTGCGTGTGCATGAGGAATACAAATCTGTGTGAACTCCTCCCACACAGGCAAGCAGAAGCACGGAGACACCAGTTCAGAAAGTCACATCACAACACATGTACATCCCCATGTACAACATGAGATACAGCACACAAAAAAAGTTTGGTGCTTATATGTACCCATATATTTATTTATATGGGTTTATATGGGTTTGCATGGATGTAGAGACATGCATTTTCTGTAAAGCTGCTTTGAAACGATATGTATTGTGAAAACCACTTTACGATTAAATATGAATTGAATATATACAGTGTGTGTTATATATTTAGTTCACATTTATTCATAGTTGTGATTTTGAAATCTCAAATTTGATGTATTTAAATGTAGAATTGTAAAATGTTTATGGTAAAAGGTTTCTTTCCCATATTGAGTGAAGAGATTGTAAAAAAACAAAAAAAACAAGAAACAATTAAAGGATGCATCATTTAAAATGAGACAGTGCAGTTGAGTCTCTTTAAGAATTAGCTATGTGAGTCTGCTGACACCTGGTGTAAAATATATGTATAACAGTCTATGTTAAATAAAGTTTTAAATCATTAAAATCTTGTCATTAAAATAACATGACTGATGAAACACACACACACACACACACACACACACACACACACACACACACACACACACACACACACACACACACACACACACACACACACAATTATATAAGTATATATATATATATATATAGTGAATTTTAAAAACTCAAATGTGACAACTATTAATTGTAGTAGGCTACATTTATGTAAAGTTGCTTAATATTATAATTATTATTATATTTTACTAAGGTGAAAAAAACTCCAAAGCTTTAAGAAAATCATTAAAGCCCTGTAATAGTATTTAATTACATTTGTTTATAAATATATATAAGATTAATTTTATTTGTGTTCATTCAGGATTGTTGACTGCCAAAAATGCAATGTTGCCTTTCTATCACTAGATGTCAGGATTGCAGAAATTTACAAAAATTGTATCCCTCCTGAGGTGAACATCAATTTCTTCCTGTTTTGACCAAAAATGAATGTAAATTAGTTTCATCCCTGTTTTTCTTTATTCTTATCTAGCTTAATGTTTATAATGTTAATTAGTTCTGTCATTTCTGACATGATGTTTTTAGAGGATTTTTTTACAAAGTCTAGTATCTCACACAGTGTCAGCGTGAAGGCTTTAACTCGACTGGATTCAGTCTGTCTGAGGAAAAAGTGTGTGTGAAAGAATGTCAATGCAAAAAAAGGATTTAAAGAAGAAAACAAAATAGCGAGTTCCTGCCATTCTGACAGTCCTCCAAGAGGAAGGAAAGGGCTCAGGAAGGAGAATGTGGGTCTTACAGAGGAACTGGTTTATTGTGGCCGAACAATTCAATCCAGATCAAAGCCTGCTTCACATTCAGATGGGCCTTAAAGATGAGCGCAACTTCCATAGTTAAACCTAGCATGCTGTCTACCTAGACAGCATTTAAAGGGATCATGTATGTTCCTGACATGGAATAATGTTGCAAAAAGATATCAACAATATTATGTTGCTTTCTAAGTTCCCTCGTTTTGATAGAAAAACACAATCTCAGAATGTATTGCAATGAGTTTAGTGAGAGGGAAAAAGTCCAAAATGGCAGATTTAAAAAGTTGAGAGAAACTACTCAATATGTGTGTGTGGTATCATGTTTTGAGTTCCACATCAGCTTAGCAACATGCTAACATGTGTTATTGAATAATTGTAGCAGGCTTTAAACTCGCAAAGGATATGGACTACATTCAGTGTGATTTTGTACATTTTAAAACGGACAGTTCTAGATGCTAATTGATCATGGATGGATGGATGGATATAGAACAGCTATTTTAAATGTCCATAACAACATTTTTCTAGCAGAATTAGCTCAATAAAATATTGTTTTAAAATAAGGAATATTAAATCTTTGATATTAGAAACCGTTATTAAAGCAGTAAGGTACTAATACCTGTGATAATGCTTTAGCTAACACCACATTTCACACAATATACAGTATCTCACAAAAGTGAGTACACCCCTCACATTTCAGCAACTATTTTAGTATATCTTATCAAGGGACAATACTAGAGAAATGAAAATTGTATATATTTTAGAGTAGTCAATGTGTTGCTTGTATACCAGTATATATTTACTGTCCTCTGAAAATAACTCAACATACAGTCATTATTGTCAAAATAGATGGCAACAAAAGTGAGTACACCCTAAGTGATAATAGCTGTACGCCCTTTAACCATGTAAAGCCACATGTCCTATTCATCATGTTCATGTTTTGTCTGGTTGACAGGACCATACAAATTTGTGTATTTTGTATTAGAGTAGTTAAAATTTGTGCTTTGAGTACAATTCTCTCATACTGACCACTGGATGTTCAACATGGCACATCATGGCAAAGAACTCTCTAAGGATTTGAGCATTAGGATTGTTGCTCTCCACAAAGATGGCCTAGGCTATAAGAAGATTGGTAACACCCTGAAAATGAGATACAGTACAGGACAGGGTAATATAGAGGTTTTCCAAGACGGGTTCCACTTGGAACAGGCATCGCAAGGGTCAATCAAAGAAGTTGAGTCCTCGTGCTGTGCATCAGGTGCAGAAGCTGGCTTCAAAAAACAGACGCATGAGTGCTGACAGCATTACTTTAGAGGTCGCAGAAGCGGAAGGTCAGGTTGTTAGTGCTCAGACTATACGCCACACACTGCAACAAGTCGGTTTGCATGGCCATCGTCCCAGAAGGAAGCCTCTTCTGAAGCTGTCTCACAAGAAAGCCCACAAATAGTTTGCTGAAAGCAACCTGTCCAAGAGCATGAATTACTGGAACCATCTCCTGTGGCCTGATGAGACTAAGATAAACTTGTTTGGCTCAGATGGTGTCCAGCATGTGTGGCGATGCCCTGGTGAGGAGTACCAAGAACATTGTGTCTTGCCTACAGTCAAGCATGGTGGTGGTAGCATCATGGTCTGGGGCTGCATGAGTGCTGCTGGTACTGGGGAGCTGAGCTTCATTGAGGGAAACATGGATACCAACATGTACTGTGACAATCTGAAGCAGAACATGATGCATGGACTTTGGAATACAACCAAATATTGACACTTTGGACACAGTTTTGACATGTTCTGTTAGGGTGTACTCACTTTTGTTGCCAGCTATTTTGAAAACAATGGCTGTGTGTTGAGTTATTTTCAGAGGACATTAAATCTATACTATACAAGCAGCACATTGACTACTCTAAAATATATGCAAGTTTCATTTCTATAGTATTGTCCCTTGAGATATACTAAAATGGTCGCTGAAATGTAAGAGGTGTATTCACTTTTGTGAGATACTGTAGCACAACCTCTCATACCTTAAAAATGACATGGCACAGTATTTCACAGGTATTTATTATCCGTCCCACACAGGAGGTATTGGCTGGTACAGGAAGTGAAGTAATGAGGCAATGTTTTATGCCAGAGGACGCTGAGGTTGCACCTTGTTATAAATGAGCTCAAACAGGTCCTTGCCCTTTAGTCCTTCCTGTCCACTTCGGCAGCTGCTCCGGAAGGAGGACAGAGAACAGGAGAATAGGACAACACAAACACACACACACACACACACACATACACACACACACACACACACACACACACACACACACACACACACACACACACACACACACACACACACACACACACACACACACACACACACACACTTTGTCTGTCTGTCTGTCTGTCTGTCTGTCTATCCATCTATTAGGGCTGCCAACTCTCACTCTATTGTGTCATTTGACACTGTTCTCATGCTCTCACGCCACTCGGAAGATCGAAATCGAATCGCAAGTTCATGAATCTCTAGCTATTCTCACTCTAGCTGAACTCAAAAGTTGGCAGCCCTGTATCTATCTATCATGTCTAACGTACACTGTAAAAAAAAAAAAAAACTATATCATCAATAAGTTGACAACATATGTTTTTATATTGCTTTAACTCATCAAAATAAGTTAAGCAATTTTCTACTTTAGTTATACAAGATTCAACTCTTCAGTTTAATGTAATTTAAGTTGCTATGACTTAAACATCCAAGTTGATTGTACCTAATTTAAAGGGATAGTTCACGCAAAATTTAAATTTTCCACATGATTTACTCACCCTGAAGCCATCCTAGGTGTATATGACATTCTAATTTCAGGCGAATACAATCGAGTTATATTAAAACATGTCCTGGCTCTTCCAAGCTTTATAATGGCACTGAATGGCCGTTTTTTTTTTAAGTCCATCGAAGGCCTTCTGAAGCAAAGTGATGTGTTCGTGTAAGAAAAATATCCATATTTAAAACTTTATCAACTAAAATAACTAGCTTCCGGCTGACACACGTATGCATCGATTTAAGGTGAAAGAGTAACCTTTGACATGACGTATGACGCACTGACGAACTCGGAAGTGCAGAGGATAGAGCAAAACAAAACACCAGTCACGAATTAGAAGTCTAAAATGAGAATTTCTAAAGAGAAATGTGGGAGGAGCTTGAGTTTGTTCCATAGCCCTGTTAGTTTGAAGCGCGAGAGACGCCAAAGCTTACGTTACTCCTACATCCTATGTCATACATCGTCAAGTATTACTCTTTTGGAGTAAGTAACTCTTTTGTGGACTTTCAGACAAGTTTTAATCAAACCAGTTGGTCTTTACCTTTTTTCCTTCTAGTTTTATTTGATGTGCAAATATGTAGAGTATTCTGAATTTTTATTAAATTGGATTGTTTAAATGTAATAATTACATTTAATAAGACCTTCTATAAAACATATTATTCTTTATTTTTTTCGTTATTATTAAGGGTGTTAAAGGAAAAAATAATAATAATAAAAAAAGGATGGCATTACATGCAACATGCATTTGAATCCCAAAACTTTAACTCTGTGAACTTCATTAGTCCTATATTTCACATTCTTTCCTCAGAATAAAGCAACATTTTGCATATAGTGGAGGATTTTGGTTCTTACAAACATTTCAAGCTGAATATTTGAGAACTTTTCAGATGCCAAGGGGACGTAATCCTCAGGGTTAATCTAACTCCAGCTGCTCCAGAACATCTAGTGTTCTTTGTTAGCTATGGAGACCAAGACCTCCTCGGGGAGTTCCTTTGAGGTTCCTCCGGAAAACAGCGAGCAAACAGACCTACTATTTCATATTTAACTCCCTTACGACACCCTCTCACTCTCTCGAATGCTAAGCGGCCTCTTACGTTAATGTGTTTTGGCGTACAAATTTGCTGTCAGCAGAATCTTCTCATCTCCTTTCTGTTTTACCCACAAGAGCTCTTGCGTGAGGAACAGGTAGATGAGGAGCCGCATTAACATGCAGAGAGGGTGCGTAACCGAGCAACAGGCCTGAATGGGATGTGCTGCTAATTGGTTTCTGTTCCCGTGAGGCTCATCGGTTTTGTATTCAATGATGCTGTAAGATCAACCAAGACACGATCAGCGTTCTTACATCAGATCAGGGTGATCATCTCTCTGGAACCACTGGCATATCAAATTAGATCTTTTTTTGTATCTCAATGGTTTCTACTAGCGATGTTAGTGAAGCTTCTTTGAGCTTGGCTACTTATATGTTAACCCTATATAATAGCTGTATGTATTTGATACAGTCTTTTGTATATAGTCTCTTCTGTCCCCTATAGGCTATAGTGGATTATTACATGTTCTTCACAAAGTTAAATAAGTGTATTATTTCCAAAATGCCTCCCTATGTGTCACAATCAGTGTTGGGTAAAAAAAAAGTAATTATTACTAGATACTGAATACATCTTCAAAAGTTTCATTAGATTACTGTACTAATTACTCTCTCTAAAAAGTATTGCATTACTTATTAGTAATTACTTTCTAAATCCCATATCAGCCTAGGAAAGCTGAACAATATGAAACTGCTCTTTTAATTCTTTCAAATAGACACTGTATAATTGCATAAATTGTTCTTGAACTGACCAAAGTATTTAAAGGGAGAAGGTTACATTACATTTTAAAATTAGACGTAAAATTTTGATGTTCAATTGGTTAATATAGAATTCTATAGTCTATGGTATTTAATAACAGTAATACCTTACTTTTCAACTTACTTGGCAATGCATTACACCCAACACTGGTCACGATGCATGTCTTTTTACTGGGATATCTTTGCTGATTTTTATAAAGTAAAGGCAAGAATATACTTTATATTGTCACTGATGTCAAAACGAATATTTTCTGGATTTAAGCAAATTCTGCTTCCTTGATACTACATACTAATGTTCTTGCAACCACATTTTTTAATTACCAGTTATATTAATGTATATATATATATAGGCCATATATATATATATATATATATATATATATATATATATGCCTATATATATATATATATATATATATATATATATATATATATATATATATATATATATAATGTTAATATGATGTATTATACAAATGTCATATGTATTTATGCATTTATATTTTATTTATAATATTTATATACAACCTTATTTTCATCATTAGTTGGAATTTAGACATGTTGTTTTTCTTTGAGAGGTTTCTTTTTCTAGATATTTTGTTTAATTAAAAAAAAATTCTCATCAATTAATTATTTGAGTTATGCGATGCACGTTCATTTATTAAAACTATTGACTTATTTTTTTCCTATTTAAGGGATTTATAGGATCAACATCTTAGACAAAGTTGCGATGAAGTGAAACAAATTACACTCCATCCACTTGTCTTGTTTACAATCCTTTTTTCCCTCTCTCTTTCTCTCTCTCTCTCTCTCTCTCTCTCTCTCTCTCTCTCTCTCTCTCTCTCTCTCTCTCTCTCTTTCTCTCTCTTTCCCAGCATCTCCCAAACCATGATAATCTCGTTCTCTGTCTTTCTGCATTCGCTCAGGTGAAATACAGTCTACCTGTTATCCACAAAGCTCAGCCAAGCAGGAAACTCATGTTTTTCACAACAGATGCAAGCGCACACTAGAGACACCTTCTACCCCTCATCGCTCTGAAACTCATTATTCTGCCTTTGAAACAGATGGAATCAAGTTTGTTTGTGACATCCTGAAAGTTATAAAGCACGTCTGTACACGTTTTTATGCAATAAGGCCTTTGAAACCGTTCTGTTTAGCGAATAGAGATAAAGAGCTTTGAAATACATAAGGCGGGAAAAGGAAGGTAAATATGTTATGTAACATGCCAATAATTCTGAATTAACTAATCAACATCCATGATCAAAAGCTGGAACTTATTTATAACAGTCTGGTGTCTTGGGACTTAGCATGTTAATTTTACATGATTAACTTCATAATTAATTTTCTGCATGCGCGGCGCTCATTGTCTTGGCATTGTCTTGGCATTGTCTTGGTTTATCATGTTTAATTGCCGATGCCAAATTGTAATGAATGAAGTCAAAAACTGGAATGAGACCCTCAGCACTAATCCGAGGCAGGGCAATTCTCATGAAACAATGCCATGTTGTGTCCATGTGTGCCCAAAAAATAATACTTATGGAAATAATGTAATTTGAAAATACTTAAGTGTTTTCATGTAGTTTGTAACAAAATGTAGTTTGTAACAAAATATTTTGAGGGAGTGTATTTAGAGTATTTCAAATACTTAAATACTAAAGAAAAATCACCATAAATGATTTTGCCATATTTTCGGTCTGATGTGGTGTACTTGTCTGATGTTGGCAATGGCAATGTCCAGGTTAGATGCACGAAAATCAAGTGACACCCTGTAGACCGGGCTCCCTCCAAGAAGTGAATGAGTTTTGAACTCTTAAAAACGGCATTAAGGTAAAGTGTTTTGTGAAAAATATATAGTCTACACACACTCATATTGCACACTGAGCGGAATTATATAGAGAAAATAATTGTGCCTTATGAGATCAATGCACTGTGTTGTCATTCATAAAAGGACATAGGCCCTACCTATTATGAAACAGCGCGTCTGTAGTAACTCCACTGAAATCTCCATGCTAAGCAAGCGTTCACAATATAACATCCATCTGCAGTTTTTACACAATTTTAAACAAAATAATCATCAATCCTATTATTTTTCAGTAATTGCGCACGCAACGCGATTCTACTATGGAAAAGGCATACGCGGTCAGGGCAGTTAGAGTCTCATGTGTAAAACAAACCCACACATACTATGATTAATATGATTAATCATATATATTATGATTAAAATGGAATTTTGATTTTGTGACGAAAATTCTCGGTCTGTTATTTTTACACAAAAATCGCTGCAAAAGATGCTTTCCAACAGGTTTTATCGTATTTTTTGTCCAACTCCATTGACTTGTATTGGATGTTCTGTGAGGTACGGTATTACTCTGCCGACGGAAACGGAAATGAAGTTGTTTGTATTCTTTCTGTAGTCTTCCAGTCGCGGTATCGTAGGCTACGCTATCCAAACATTGGCAAAGGTGCATTATCGCCACCAACTAGGCTGGAGTGTCTTTTATTCAAGCTCTCAACGGAGGAATGTCCGGTTCTGAGGCGTTTGGAAAAATTGGTCCACAGTTTTACAACGAATGGTAAAACACCTGTTGGAAAGCATCTTTTGCAGCGATTTTTGTGTGAGCATATCAGTGAACACCCCAGACCACTCGGTGAGTTTAACGTCTTTGGAAACTAAAGTTTAATGCGTTTTATGAATGATTGTTCCAGTGCCCATATGAAACCATTGTGGGGGGTGAGGGGGCTTGGGGGTGAAAATTCTCGGGACAACAGTATTTGTCCAAATTTTAATCTTAACCGTTCTATTTCATCAGAAACGATCTTAAACAGGGCTTTAAGTGTAATATACTGAACTTGTCCTTTAAGGCACGAGTAGAGTAACGGTGATAATATGGCTACGTAGCCTACATCAAACACGTTTTGCTATTAAGGGCAGCCTACCACACCATTGATGTGAACTTAGCTATAAATGCCATTTACATCAGAGGGAGCTATTTCAGGCCTTGTAGAGATTTAGTGAAATGCCCATACTTTTTTATTTTGCTACTTCGCCATTTTGAATTTAGACATTTCTCATATTTGTATTATTGCTACTATTTGTGTTATTGACCTTTCAGTAATAAAAAAAAAAGACTTACGATTATTGTGGGAGTATTTTTGTATTTTCAAAATACTAATTACTTGTATTTTATTTAAATACATTTTTCACATCAGTATTTTGTATTTTATTTTGTTACATTTCATGAGCCAGTATTTGTATTTTGTAACAAAATAGTTTTTGATGTATTTGTGCCCACCTCTGTAGATTGCATTGGTCATTATGGAAATGATCTGACTGCGTCTGTGTTCTTTAATTTGTACGCCGTCAGTAGATCACGTGCAGATCTTTCCACTCCCATTGGCGCTTTTGTGGAATTGCGCTCCCACGCTAATTTGCCCTGTTTAGTAAATCTGTCCAATACTGTCCAAAACATACAGTATGCTTTAGTATGTTAGTCCAAAACACATTGAAGTACCGGTAAGTGTCCTTTAAAGCACAACCAAATATTATAAAAAAGCATAATGATTTAAAAATGTAAACTAAAACTTTTTTTTTTACATTACAAGGTGCACTTGTTCATGAAGTCCACAAGGCCGTGTAGGGCGCACCTTTCTTCATTTTAGTTTTCAGAAGGGTGCTCGCGGGCACCCCCGTCAGCAGGGACAGGGTCAGTGTACTCTTTAAGAACACTTAGTACACTTATATTGTTTATAATGAATTGATTTAGGAACACTTAGGAGGTAACGTTGCATTTCAAGGTAAGTTTTGATAAATAACTTGCTTTTCAAACTGTGACCACATAAGAAGTTTAGAGATGGGTGAATTTAAGTAAAATTTTAGGTACATTTTTTGTTCAGAATCAATTTTCATGTGATTGAAGTCAAATATCACAATCTCTGTTTGAGGCACACAGGCTTCAGATCTTTGTGAAATATCATCTCTACACACAAAGTCACAAACTCTGAAGGACAGGACACTACTGTGCCATATCTCCCCACAGCGTCTGACAAATCAAAGCATGCCACATCAGTCCAAAACCCATCGGGAACAAACCCAGCATGGAATACATATTTAATCAGCTGATCTGTGAGTGGCCTAAAGGGTTGTCCCAGTGACAAACTGCAGGCACAAGAGAGCTCATTTGTCTCACACAGATCGAGGGAATTTAAAGAAATATTGTGAAGTACTTCACAGATAATTTTTTAACATCGTTCTGCCGGCCTTATGACCTGACCTTGGGGAGTGTTTCTTAAATTAAAGCCATTGAAATGAGACTGAATTCTTCGTTGCTGCAATAGAGCGTATCAGTGAACACTCACTTTTTCAGCGACCTTGGTTCTAGTATTGTACTCATTAATTGTATACATGGTTTCAATACTAAATACTAATTTCAATAAATAATTAAAACATTAGACTGTTCTTGATTTTATTTTTAATGGGGAATGAACTAGTCATTCCATAAAGCCTTAAAAATGATGTAATCATATAAAAAATTTTGAAAGACTAAGAGTCATTGATTTTAAGTATAAAACAATATACAAAAATAAAATGCATTTTATTAACTCAAAAGTAGGCTACATATTATAGAACAAATATTAATAAATATAAAATATTTAAAAATGCAATATTAACATTTTGTCAAATGTATTGACAGTCAATGATTATAAGATAAAAAATATTTTCAAAATATTTCAATTTATTTAAAAAAATACACATTTGTTTTTTGACAGTCAATAAAACGATAATTATAAAAAAACAATATAATTTTGTTTTTATATTTATTTATAACATTTAGGCTATTTTGTAAAATGTATTCACTTAACTTGATTGAATATAAATATAAAACTATATATTTTAAAATAATAATATTTAAAACATTGTATAATTTAAAATATTTAAAAATGTAATTTAAAAATGTATATTCTACATTTTATTGTAGGCTATGTATTGCCCTTAAAGTCATGACTGCAAAATATTCAGATATCACTGTAAAAAAAAAAAAAGTTGCTGACTTAAATTTTTAAGTACAATCAACTTGGATGTTTAAGTCAATTCAACTTAAATTACATTAAACTGACTTAAAGAAAATTAGATGAATTGTGTATAACATAAAAAAATTGAAAATTGCTTAGCTTATTTCGACGAGTTTAAGCAATGTCATAACATTGATTATTATAGTTTTTTGCAGAGTAGTTTGAAAGTGTGAGAAGACCAAATCAATTCAAAATGCTTCCCTGATTGGTGGATATTTCTTCAGTATTACAATTGATGTAGTTTGTGAATTTAGACATGAAACAATATTCTTTAAATCAATTCAAAATGCTTCCCTGATTGGTGGATATTTCTTCAGTATTACAATTGATGTTGTTTGTGAATTTAGACATGAAACAATATTCTTTAAATTGTTAATGCTTTACAATAAGGTTCTATTAAATTAAATTTAAAGCAAAATAAAAATATCTAAATGTCTTTTTTTTTGTTGATGTTTTGTAGCTGAAATGGAGATTTAGATTTCTCGCCTCAACTTGATTGTTAGGGTGTAAAGATAGTCTTTCTCCATCTCAAAAGGTTGTTTTCCCATGATGAACTGATGCAGGTTTTGAGCTTTTGCATTTACTGTGTAATTATGGAAATGAGCTCTGTCGGGCCAACTCAGCGAGCACGATCAGGACACCTTATGAAATTGGAAATGAGTTAGTGTCGCTTGCCTGCCTCAGATTTAGGAGATAGGAGATAGGAGTTCAGTTACAAAAGGATGCCAAAAGGCAAGGGGAGATGCTTACCGGTTTTATTGCACTGAAATACACTGCCAGGAAAGAAAGAAGAAAGAAAGAAAAAAGGTTGCTGTTTGGATTTAAATAGGCAAATGCTTAAGAGTCTATGATTGGATCATTATTGCAGTGATTATTATGTTTCTAGCATGTTATATGTTTGGCAACAGTTCTTCTAATAGCTAATAGCTTTTCATTTCTTAAACAAGCATGTAGGAGGACACACCATGGTTATATTCCCAGATGGCAATGTCAAGATTCATCAGGCTCAAATTGTGAAAGAATAGTTTGGAGGGAGCATGAAGAATCATTTTCACACATGACTTGGCACCTATGAGTCCAGACCTTAAATTCAGTGAAAGTCTTTGGGATGTGCTGGAGGAGACTTTACAGAGTGCTGGACTCTTGCATTGTCAGTACAAGATCATGACCAAAAATTGGTTCACCTCTTGATGGAAATAAATGTTGTGATGTTATTTCCATCAAGAGGTGCATACATTTTTGGTCAAGATCTAATAACTTTCTTTAACAAAAAGTTTATAGTTACCATAATACAGCGATCACATAAGATGCTAATACTGAATGCTGACCATATTGATGTACCATAGTATTAACAAAGTACTTAAAAGAATCATAGTGCAAGTACAAAAATGTAATACTTCTTGTTGTTTTTGGGGGGATATGACACTGGTGCTTGTCTAGTGATAGCCCTATTGTATTATGTAAATAAATAAATAAATAGCCTAAATAAATAAATAGCAATGACTGTCGAAAAAGAACCAAATAAGCATATATGTTAAAAAAAATGCATTACCTACTTTTTATTAGTGTAAATTTTAGTCTAAACAAATCTTAATGGATCAAATTTATTTTATCATATTCTATTTTTTACTTGTAAAAACGAGTTCTATTTAGAATCATTTTGCATTAGTTACACGGGTTTTGAATGTTGTTTAATGTTAAGGACTTCCACTTAAGCGACCGTTTTGATTTTCATTAAAGCGATAGTTCACCCAAAAATTTGGAATTGCTAGAGGATGAGTAAATTATAACAGAATTTTCAGTTTTAGGAGAACTATCCCTTTAAGTCGTATCGTTACTGTTTGCACATTTTACTGAGGCTGGATTCATCCATTGCAAAGTTAAGCTGACGGAGATATTGATTTATTAATCTAACTATTACCCGTCACTGCACTCTGCGGGGATGGGGAGATATTAATTAAAGGGCTTTACTTCAAGAGCAAAGTCAGTTCGAGCTCTCTCACTTTCTTTCCTATTAACTTTCCATTCTGACCGTTTCTTCCACCTGTCCTGCACATCATTCACCTTCACAGGTCTGAACCATCGGAACAGGAATATGAATTAGATAGGCCTAGCTGCTCCCCAAGGAGCCGTTTCTGGCGTTTTACTGCTAGATTAACTACTAAACGAGGCTGTTTACTCACCTTTCATTGCTGCTACGAGACAAACGGGTGTTAATGACTCACAGGATGCTGGGTATTCAATTCAGAGAAAGGAAATTTAAATGCGTCCCCTACCTCAGGCTGTGTGTTATGCATGTGTGTGTTCGCCGCTTTTTTGTCCTCTATTATAGCCTAGTATACTGCTGCTGACTGCTGTGTGTAGTGGTTGTTGTCATAGAGACATTAGAATTAGAAAAAGTACAGAAAGCGATTATCGCAGCATTTCCCCCGCAATAATCGCTTTCCTAAATATGTTTGAAATTATGAGGCAAACACACATAAACACCCCGTTTAAAGGTTGAAAAGTCCAAGTTTATCATATTTAAACAACAGGTTCTTTTCATATTAAAAGAACCAAACTCAGACTTGTAATGGACTAGAGGTGGACCAAGTGAAAACCCATTACTCTTAAGGTTCACAGTCACACTGTCACTGTACCTGTCCCTGAAAGAGGACTCGGATCCTTATTTGGTCCACTTAGAAATGTGGTCTCAGAACCCTTTGCGTTCATTCGGTTGCTTTTTGGATCTAGTCCAGTTCAGTGTTTGATGGCTGCCCCTTTGGCCTTATTTGATCCTATTCACTTACATATGAGATCACTAACCAAGATATTTGTTTATATGGATTATAATTATTATTATAATTAATTATTATTATTTTGTAAAACGACATTGCTACAAATGCTGTTAAATGAGCATAACTCTAGTTGTTTATCTTACACACAAAAAAATAAATTTTGTTGCAATACTACATCCATAGTGTTGCACTATATCACACATCCACCTTTGTATAAAAAATAAATAAAAAAAATAAATAAAACATTTATTTTGAATTGTTTGGTACGGATATGGAGCCCCCCTAGTCCCACTTTGTCCAAAAAAATAAATAATTATAACTATCTCGTGGCCTCCAGATAGTATCTTGTGGCCTCAAGATAGTAACTCGTGGCCTCAAGATAGTAACTCATGGCCTCAAGATAGTATCTCGTGGCATCAAGATAGTAACTCGTGGCCTCAAGATAGTAACTCATGGCCTCAAGATAGTAACTCGTGGCCTCAAGATAGTAACTCGTGGCCTCAAGATAGTAACTCGTGGCCTCAAGATAGTATCTCGTGGCCTCAAGATAGTAACTCGTGGCCTCAAGATAGTAACTCGTGGCCTCAAGATAGTAACTCGTGGCCTCAAGATAGTAACTCGTGGCCTCAAGATAGTAACTCGTGGCCTCAAGATAGTAACTCGTGGCCTCAAGATAGTATCTTGTGGCCTAAAGATAGTACCTCGAGGCCACGAGTTACTATCTTGAGGCCACGAGATAGTAATAATTATATTCTTTGGAACTAGGGGGGCTCTGTAGAATTGTTTTCCTTGAATCATGTTTTTTTTATTGCAGAAGGCAATGGTAACTTCAGCATACAAAAAACAAACAAAAAAATACAGGACAAATAAAATAAAATAAATATGCAAATAAAATAAACTACTTTAAATGTTCAAGGTAAAGTAGGTATGCATAAAAGCAGCATTCAAATTGAAAAAAATCAAATGAAAAAAATTTAATAATCAAATGAAAAATTAAAACTGCATAATCTTCAATATATGAATACAACGTATACTCTACTGATTCTTATATTAGGCTGTTTTCACTTTAAGAACTACCGTAATGCAATCCAATATACACACCCTAGTGAAAAAATAAACATACCAACATTTCTTTGAAATACATTTATTTTAGGCTAAGTATACTACTAATGTATTAACATATTTATGTACTTAATATTAATACCCTGAAATTGTACTTTTAGTATACTAAATTGGTATACTTAAATCCTGCTAAATTGGAACAACTAACTTTGTACTTAATGTACTTTACTTATCCAGAAATAGTGCTGAGGTCCAACTTAAGATATACTTAAGTATATTTGATTCTGCTAAAAACAGATTTTTTTTTCTACAGTGAAACTATTGCAAGTATAATTCAGGTACACTTTAAGTATCTTGTATTTAAAGACTGATAATATACAGTGATCATACTATTCCTTCTAATAGTGATAGTGATATTAAAACTCATTTTAGGCTAAATAATAAGAAATGTGCATTGTGCAAAAAATAAGTGCTCCAAATAAATATTAATTATAATTTTATATCAGTAGGTCTCAAGCGATATTTCATTAAATATGTTAATGTTTTTGTTAGTATACTTAGTATGAAATAAACCTAGGCTATTTTAAATAATTTTTGGTAAAGGTTTTTTTTTTTTCACTAGGGCATACACGATTAATTTTTGACAAGTATAGATTCTTTTTTGAAAGAGTTATCAATTCATTTTTGAAAAGTATTGATTCTTTTTTGTAAGAGTATCGATTCATTTTAGGAAAAGTAGCGATTCGTTTTAGGAAAAGTAACGATTCTTTTTTTGAATAGTGATTTTATTTTTAGAATAGTAGTGATCGATTTTTGAAAAAGCTGCGATTCATGTTGAGGAAAGTATCAATTCTTTTTTTTGAAAAGTATCTAGTGTACGTTTTGAACAAATAATTTGTAGAAATCTACTAGAAAAAGCAGCCATGATGAACAGCCGATTTGCACCGAGGCATCTGATGACCAAACTACATTGGGATTCGTGAACGAAAAAAAATTAAAAAATAAAGGTTTGTGTTTAGATTGAGTGTTTCTTGTAAAACACCACTCCCGAGATGGTCTCGGTTCGTTGCTTTAAAGGGGTCTGAGATCATTTGGAGTGTTCACATATGGGCCAAAAATTATGCGAACCGTGCTCAGAGCCCTAAAAAAGTACCAAGTATGAAAACACTCTAATAAAAGCGGATTTATTTTACGTGGAGTGCATTGCTTCATGGAGGCTGCCATTTTTAAATCACATGATCACTCAGTCCAGTAGTCAAAGGAGATTTCCAGTGCAAAATAGTGCAAAAAAAACCCTACAATTAATAAATGTAATATTTTTAATATTAATATTATTATTACTATAATAATATTATTAATAATAATGCAATAATATATACAAAAAAATCTACTGATTTTGGTGCAATAAACCTTAACTAACAGGGGAGAAAAATAAAATAGTTACAAAATGGTCCCTTTAGGTATTGCACACCATTTAAACAAAAAATCTAATCAGGTCCACATTATTTTGACATTCACTGAGTATTAGATTCAGCTATGACCTCTTCCCCTTTAGCCAATCAGCCTGAAGCATTTCCTCGTTTCCTGGTAACCATCTGGAATGTTTCCCTGCATCTCCTGCTGTGTGGCCTGGCTTCATCACAAAAAGCTCTCAGTGTCGGCTGCTCATTGTGATGTGTAATGCATTGCTGGAACGTTTAATTAACCTAATTTTGCAATGGGTGCCTGAGACAGGTTATGTCATCAGAATGATACATTCATTTGATCATTGGCAGCAATGCAAGCTTAATAAAAGGAACGAATAAAAAGAGCCTTATACAAACAAAATCATCCTGATGGGGCTTTTGTTTTTCTTGTGTGAAAGAAAACAAGAATGTTGGTTGTTTGTTTGGTTGAGGTTTTTCTGTCCCACTCTTTTATTTGCTTTTCCATTTCTGACACTTGTTTTGCATCTGTGCTTGAATTTCAGTCTCGATCTGATGTCGATGAGAAGCGAAGGGTGTGAAATAAATTGAAAAGTGGAAGTGCTTTGGAGGTTCATCCTCTTTTTCTTCTCGATAACTTTTCCTCCTCAGAGAGTCCTCACGCTTTGAACCCACCAACATGAAAAGACTCCATTAGATTATGAAGAAAACGGATCAAACGCCTTTTTTAAAACTTAAAGCCTAATATTTCAGTAGAAGATACCTTTAAGTCACTCCTGAGTTTATTTATGCATTAAAGAACAGCCACTTTATTCTTTCGCATAGAAGTTCGGCTTTGAGTGAATCTCACGAAAATGCCTACATCACATTTCATTTTCATGGCAATTATGACATTTTGCCTAAAATGTGTCCTGATTTTTTTACATTTTTATTGTTGGACATTATTATATGCTAATTTGTATTGAAAAAGAATTTGTAGGGAAACTGTGCTGAATTGTCATGAAAATTGTCATGATGCAAAATATTTTTTTAAAGAATATATATATATATATATATATGTGTGTGTGTGTGTGTGTATATCTTTTTTTTCTTTTTTTTTCTTTCTATTCTTTAGATTTCAGAGCAAAACATGGCCTGGACATGTTCTTGAGAGGTTTTGTGAGATTCACCTGCATATTTTAGTTCAGTAAAAACATAATAAGCCAAAGTATCTTTTTAACTTGAGACAACACATGCTGTCTAACTTCAAAGAACTTGCGATGAAGATGAAAGAAAGACCCAAGGGAATATTTATCAATATCCTCGGTTCCCTTTCAGTCGATAACGTCGGACGTAGTCGACGCGACTGAAATGGGATCACGCTAGGGAGCCTATCATCTTCGAGTACTATTGAACGAGCCAATGTAATTGGCGTGCGTGATTCGCATCACACACTCCGCCCCCGCGGCGCGGGTATAAATACGGAAGTGGATGCACGCACTAGTTGCCTTTCGCTTCGGAGCCGATCGTTTGATGTCTCTGAGAGTGCTGTTGTCTACAACGAGCGAGTGTGTCGGTGTTCTTCAGGAAGACTCTCCCAGTGCTGGTGTTCTACAGCGCGAGTGCAGCGGTGATCGCGAGCTTTGAGCTCTCAACTGCTGTTTTAACAGCAACAAATTTCTAAATGTTTGTGTGTGTTGATGGCTGGTTAGAGGGCGGAAAAGTGAGTGCTTCACTGTTTCAGTTCTCTGTTCAGTGTTGCCGCGGTCATTTCCCTGTGTGCTCCGGCACTGGTGACGGTCCTATTTTCTGAAAGAGCAACACGGGTGCGTTTGCGTCTTTTTCAAGATGTCATTCCGCCCGTGCGTTTCTGGGTGCGGTCGTTCCCTGTCTCTCTCTGATGGTCACAACTGTTGTGTCACGTGTTTGGCTTACAGCACGCTGAGACAGCTTTTGTGGACAGCTCATGTTTTCACTGTGGGAACATGACTGTCGCAGTGTTGAGGGCGAGACTCGCCTTCGTTCGCGGAGAGCGAGTCCCCATTACCATGCCCCACCCTCGGGTGCTGTGTGGGATGGGTGACCGGAGGATAGTGTTGGATGTCCCGCCCGGTAACCATTCCCTGTGGGCTCCTCACTCCTCCCTTCCACTGCAACCACTGGAGCCTCCTGTGTTGTCTGCTGGTCCATCTGTAATGGGTGGGCCAGCGGTTTCACTCGGGGCTCCCCTGGAGGACAGGACGCCGATTGCAGCATCAGAGGGTGAGCTGACTTCTGGAGATGATGACTCGGCTGCATTGTCTCCCTCCGGGAGTTCAATGTTGCCCGAGCCGGATCCAGAATTATCAGCTATGCTGAAACGGGCCGCCGAGGCTGCCGGGCTCGAGTGGAACCTCCACCGTGTCCCGTTCAGTCTCGGTTGGAATCTGGAGTTTGGTATCTTGGGGCGGGCCGCGCTGGTTCTCAGCTCGCCGCCCCAGTGCCTTTCTTTCCCGAAATGCATGGAGAGCTTATCAGGTGGTGAACAGCATCTTTCTCTGCCAGAAACTGCCTGAATAGCTTTTCCCCCTCATTACCCTTGATGGAGGAACGGTGAAGGGTTGCGAGGTGTCCCTCCATTGGAGCGGTCTGTCGACACAGGTGCACCTGTGTCCGGCGGCCGCTGCCTTTTGGGGGGATCCTCGTCTCCCCCCTAAGGCCTGTGAGTTTCATCCGTTCCGACGGGCAGAGCTTACAAAGCCTGTGGGCAAGCCCCTTCCTCTTGCGTGCCATGGCGTTGCTGCAGGCTAGGGCACCCATGGCATGCACGAGGGTAATCCAGACCGTGCGCTCATAGGTGAGCACCGCACTGCATCCGACCTCACCCTCCGGGGTACGGGTGTCGTAGCGTGCGTGATCGGTCTGGCGATGTCCACCTTGGTGGTCCAGTAGCGCCTTCGTTGGCTCAGCCTGGTTGGTATGGCGGATGCGGACAAGGTTCGGTTCCTGGTCTCCCCAATTTCCCAGGTTGGGCTGGTCGGCGACGCGGTGGAGAACTGCATCAAACAGTTCTCTGCCGCTCAAGCGCAGACGGAGGTCATCCGGCACATCCTGCCCCGGTGGCCAGCTGCTGCCTCCACCCGCCGCCGGTGGCAGCTCCTCCGCCTGCTCGTCGCCGTGGGCGTTCTCCGGCCGCCGCTCCTGCTGGCCCTCCGCAGCAGCCTCCACCCAGGCCTCAGCAGGGAGCCGGCCGCAGTAGAGACGCCCAGCCCGCTCCAGGCGCTGCCAAGCCAGGTGGCAAGCGACAGCGAAAGCATTCCGGAGCGGGCCGCCCAGGAATGGATGAGATGCTCTTGGAGTGGCACGATCACTCCCTCCCCCCGGGTGAGGGCCGGGTGGAGCCTTTGTTTGTGTGTGTGTCTGTTCCGCCGCTGGCTCCCTAAAAAAAAAAAAAAAAAAAAAGCGGAGCAAGCGGTACCCACACTTCAAAGAGAGAGCAATTTCATCTGTTCCTGGGTCCCAAGAGGGCCAGTCTGGCGGGTGTGACCCTGTATAGCCTTACACCCCTCAGCTCCCCCTTGGTCGCCAGCAGGCAGCTTGGTGCGTTCGAGGACCCGGTCATCCGCCTTCTCACGCGCCCCCTGCCGCTTGTGGAGACAGGTAAGTGTTGCACAGCACACTAACACCACTCTCTCTACTTTGCTGCCCCACCTCAGGCTCGGCTACCCCGCTCAAGTCAGTGATAGTCATCACATTAGGTGTTGAGCAGACGTGCTCCTGAAAATTCAGTGATATTCATCACACCGAGGGTTGAGCAGTGCTCCTGACTTGTGCGTGCTTATCTTATCCTGCTGGCGAAGGATTTGATATAGCCGCTCCTCCAGCCGGTACGAAGGCCAGTTGTAAACTCGTTCTTCGTGCTACTAGGTGGTGGGTCGTGACCATCTTGGCCCAAGATTGGTCTGCAGCTTTGACCTGAAAGACATGTGCTTCAGATCTCTACCTCCCGCACCGCAGGCCATCCTGTGTGTTGCGTCTAAGGGTGGAGTATCAGTACAGTGTCCTTCCCCTCGAGTGCTCCAGAGCCCGTTGGGTCTTCAGGTCAACTGGAAGAGAGTATTCTCGCCCACGGGCTGAGTGTCTCTTTTCTAGTTTTGGAGAGGTACTCGGTCCAACATGTCTCTCCAATGAGAATGTGTTCAGCTGGTGTTGAAGTGAGAAAGGGTCCCACTGAAAGAACTTTCAGAGGCTCCTGGGGTATATGGTAGTCGTAGCCTTTGGCTCCCTCCATATGTGACCGCTTCAGCGCTAGCTTCACGATCGAGTCCCGAGGTGACCGTGGCAGAGCAGCTCACCCTGTGTGACTATAGTTCATCCCGGTCTGCTGCCAAACCCTCTTCAACAGAGCGGCCATGTACAAAGGGCGTGTTTTAACGGGGGCCTGGGCGACCCCCGACTACACGGGCATTCGTGCCTCGAGTTGTTAGACATTGCGACCGTTGCGCAAGCTTCCCCTGCATGTCACAAACTCACCCGTCACCTCCTCCTTGGAGTCAGACGCTTCTGAGGGCGCCTTATTCCACTCCTCCCGCTTACTCAATCGTGCCGCCATCGAGCCTCACGACAGTTATAGCCAGGGCAAGTGGAGACTCCATCCCCTGGGTCCGGCTGGGTCATGACCATTCCGGGGCCGCTCAGTTGCCCCCCCGGTTTTATTTTTCCGCCAGTGTTTGGGTAAACCGAGCGGACTACCCTTGGACAAACACTGGGACTCGGCGGCCCCAGGGGCCCGCAGAAATGCGTTTAACCCCAGTGAGCCTTCTAAAAGTGACTGCGACTCATGGTCGCCTTGCGCCTGCAAGTCAGTGAAATCATCACTCTTCATGTTGAGCAGATTTGCTCCTGAAACTCAGTGAAGTTCATCGCACTCTGGTGTTGAGCAGCAATGCTCCTGTAGCTCAGTGAGTCCATCACAGGTAGCTCAGTGAATTCATCACACGCAGTGCTGAGCAGAAATGCTCCTGGTGCTCAGTGAAGTTCCTCGCACTCAAGTGTTGAGCAGAAATGCTCCTGAAGCTCAGTGAGTTTATCACACTCAGGTGTTGAGCAGTAATGCTCCTGAAGCTCAGTGAACTTGTCACACTCAAGTGCTGAGCAGAAATGCTCCTGTCGCTCAGTGAGGTTCTTCGTACTCAAGTGTTGAGCAGAAATGCTCCTGAAGCTCGGTGAGTTTATCACACTCAGGTGTTGAGCAGGAATGCTCCTGAAGCTCAGTGAACTTGTCACACCCAAGTGCTGAGCAGAAAATGCTCCTGAAGCCCAGTGATCTTCACATGTTGTGTTGAGCAATGCTCCTGTCTTTTGCGCCCGTCACTTGCACCTACGTGCCATGTCAGGAGAGGAACAGGTCTTCATAGTTGCCCCTCATTGGCCCAACTAGACCTGGTTCCCTTCAACAGCCTTCCTGACTTCCCCTGGATTCGGGGACGGGGCACGATGGCACACGCGTTCTTCCCCCGGAGATTCCGGGCGGTCTTACATCCGAACGCGGAGGTTCAGGTGGCTATCACAAGAACATGTGTTAGTTACCATCACTTCTGCGAGCACCCCCTAGAATTGGGTAGCGTGCTTACGCCTTTAGAAGTGGAACCTAGTCGTTGAGTGCGTCTTCTCCCCTGAGGAGATCCTGAAAGCTTTCGATCACTTCAGTGCTCTCTTTCCTGCAAAATGGGTTGCAGTAGGCTGTTTTCCTAAATCACCCTCAAAATGATGTTGCCTCGGTGTTTAAACGACGCTCATCGTGTTGCAGAAGTATGCAGAAGCACGTTCTGATCGTCAGGTTCCTGAGGAGCAAGGTCTTGTAAATCCTTGTGTCCCTCTTTATCCTCTTGGGCCTTGTCCCTGGTGCGACTGCACTGCAGAGACCGCCCCTGAGCCACTGCGGGTAGTGAGTTAAAAATTCTGTTATATCAGTTCTCCTGCTCGCGTGGTCTCTACTAGAGGGTAGGGACTTGCTCGCTTTCGGTCAACGTATTGTGCCTGGAGTCTGGGCCGGCTAACTCTCACAAGCTGAGACCCCGGCTCGGATTGTGCCCAAGGTTCCTACCTCTCCCGTAATAGGAGCAGGTGGTGAGCCTGCAAGCGCTGCCCTGGAGGAGGCAGATCCAGCCCTGGCTTCTCTGTCCGATTCGCTTGGACGTGTACAGAATGCAAGTCATAGACCTCAGACCAGCTCTTCAAATATCTGTTGGAATTCAGCAGAGAGGGAAGGCTGTTTCCATGCAAAGTTGCACTTAGTGCTTGCCTTCATTTCGGCAAAGATCCGAGATGCAACATGTCCACTTAGGTGTTGAGCTCCTCTATGATGAGTGTAAAGTGCTCCGCCTGGGCGTTGACGATATACTTTGCTAAACAGATTCTAGAGTTGGGGGCTGGACGACACCTAGTTGAACCGCTGCTTCCCGTGGGCTCCCTTCTCATGAAGCCAGTTTCACCGTGAGCCCGGTTCAAGTGTCGGCTTGCTGCGCCATTCCCCTCCTATGGACTGGATACGTGCGCCTTTCTACTCCAGTTGAGTTCCCTTAAAATTGAACCCTGTTGAGTTCCTCCACACCCCTCCGACGTCGGACGTGCGGAACGTCTGGTGTTAGGCCTACCACTCGTAAGCAGTGTGGAACCTGTGTTAGGCTGGGTCCATATGTTGCGGTCCCTTCGGTGACCCCATATGTGTATTCTTCCACGATACGGCTCCCTGCGGTGAGCCCGTGTCTTCCCTCGGCAGAGTCTCTCTGCCGTCACTGTCCGGTGTGTCTCCCCCCGTCTTAGGCTGGAGCCACCCCAGTGACATTCCATATGTTAGACTGCCCGGTTTCCGCCCAGTTCATATGTGTATTCTCCACATTTCCTCCCTCGGGTTGGATGTGGCTTCCGCAGCGTCCCTTCCTTCCAACGTACGGGGAACGCTTTCCCAGTGGTCCTGTAGGAACAGCAGTGACTTCCCTGGCCTAAGCCCTGTCCTTCCCCGCCTTAAGTTTGCGGGGGCATCAGGAGGCTTTGGTTTAGGCACTGGAAGGTGGCAGCGTTAGTGGCGTGTTCAATGGTTGATCCCATTTCAGTCGCGTCGACTACGTCCGACGTTATCGACTGAAAGGGAACGTCCTGGTTGCGTATGCAACCCACCGTTCCCTGAAGGAGGGAACGGAGGACGTAGTCCCCTTGCCACTACCGCTGGACCACCGCTGACCCCGGGTTACTCTCGGCTCCTCAGCGAAAAGCAACTAGTGCGTGCATCCACTTCCGTATTTATACCCGCGCCGCGGGGGCGGAGTGTGTGATGCGAATCACGCACGCCAATTACATTGGCTCGTTCAATAGTACTCGAAGATGATAGGCTCCCTAGCGTGATCCCATTTCAGTCGCGTCGACTACGTCCTCCGTTCCCTCCTTCAGGGAACGGTGGGTTGCATACGCAACCAGGACGTTTCTAGCCGTAGCAAATCTTGCCAGTGACACTTGACATGATACCTGTAGACATCGCAAACAATGAAATCAAACACATCAGAGCCCTTGACACCTGTGAATAGAGGTAAATATTTGCTACATTGTTGTTCTCTTTAATCTGTTTCCATTGCAGTTATTTAACACACTGCCAATTCCACAGTTTTGAGTATAATTGCCTGCATGTATTTTATGGTTATTTATAAAACTATTGTACAAAATAAAAATATTAGAGGCTCAAATGTAATGCAATGCTGTATCGACCAATCCGCATCCAGGACTGGATCTACCCATTTCTTCATAAAAGATAGGCCTACAGCATGTCCTGCTGTGATTTGATCTGTTTGCTCTGCATTTATGTCTTTATGATTCTAGTTATTGTGCTTTGCCCTCGTTAATTATGATCGTAACAAAACAATCTTGAATTTATAGTGCCCATTCGACTTTCTGCAAGCTTGTAATTAATTTAGCAATTTAAATATAGTGTTAATTGATTTTTCACAGTCAGCTCTATTAAAGTGCTTAGGGATCCAGAAAGCTGCTAGCAGACTGGGCAGAGGTCAGAAACTAAAACCACAACACACACAGACACACACACACACACACACACACACACACACACACACACACACACACACACACACACACACACACACACAAAAAGGACATATACTCTTTAGCCCAATTTATACTTCTGCGTCGAACTTACGCCGTAGCTACGCCGTAGGCTGTGCGTAGCGCGCGTACCCTTAGACGTACCCTGACGTGCACCTCTCCAAAAATGTAACAACGCGTCAATTCTACGCGGACGCAAGCACTGTGATTGGTCTGCTAGAACCCCTCCCTCGGGTTTCACATGTTCCCTCTGCATGTGTAATTGCGCGTCAACACGGACAACGACGCAGAAGTATAGATTGAAAACCAATGCATAGTGTATAGCGTAGGGGCTCCGGCGTAGGTCCGACGCAGAAGTATAAATCAGCCTTTTAAAAGCATTAAAACTCAAACCACAATCCTAGTTATAGTGGTTGTAATATCTTTTCAGCATTAATAGCTGTAATAGCATTTCTAATTTCTAATTTAAGATTTTGACTTGTATATCTATATGTAAGCCTGTTTCTGATTCCTCAGGGTAAAAAAAGTAAAAGCTAATTGTGAGAGGAAATAACTTCTCATTAGTTGCAAGAACAAAATGAGTTTGCAATTGTGATATATAGTCAATAACAGAAAATGAAGTCACAATTGTGAGATATACTGTCGCAATTATGAGAAGTAGTCACAATAACAAAATTTAGTCGCAATTGTGACAAATAGTCAAATTTATGAACCGTATTATTAAAAGTTGCAGTAACGAAAAATAAAGTCCTGATTGTGAGATAGTTGCGATATTGCAAAATGATGTTGCAATTGTGATAAATAGTCAATAGCAGGAAATGAAGTCAGAATTATGAGAAACAGTCGCAATAACAGAAAATGAAGTCAAGTTTTATGAACAGTAACGAGAAGTAAAGTCCTTATTTTGAGATAGTTACAATATTGCACAAAAAAAAACAGCAACATTGCAATTGTGAGATATACTGTCGCAATCATAAGAAATTGTCGAAATAACACAAAGTCATAACTGTCAGATATAAAGTGCACTTTGAGAAAGTTGTAATATTAAGAACCAGTTGTAATAACTAGAAATGACAAATTATGATTATGAGATTAGTTATCAATTATGAGAAATAGTTACAATAAAGAGGGAGCTGACAAATCTAACAACAACATTCTCTCAATTTACAGCTGCTTTATTGAATCCATGGGAACAACATGGGACAGCATGTTTAATTTGTTTTCGTGCTAAACATTTGGCTGCAACTAAGACAATGCGTGAATTATAGCTTTTCAAACAGTCACTCTCAAAGAGCTAACACAAAAACAAGTTATAAATGTGACAGAAATCTGAATCACAGATATACATACACCATATATATATATATATATATATATATATATATATGTATATGTATATATATATATATGTATATGTATATATATATATATATATATATATGTATATGTATATGTATATATATATATATATATATATATATATTTATATAACATACACATTCGCTTTTTTTTCCCTACATGCTGTTACAATAAACAGCACAAAATCTCCTTGACATGTACAGGGCGTGAAATGATTATTATTCAAAACAAATAAACCAGCAAACATAAAAATGTCTAAAATTGAAAAAAAAAATGTATATCAGGTACAAAAAATATAGAACACAAAAGAAAAAAAATCATCAGTCATAAATAAAATCAAGCTATGATCTATTAATTTATTCATCTGACTGCATTTGTTTCTCGACAAAAACACTGAATGAAGACTCACGATTGAAACTAAAGAAACACTGCAATTTAATACCTAGTACATGGTGCGATATCTGGTCTCTCAAAAGCAAACTTTGCAAATTTTGCAAAAACTTGAAAGGATGAAACACATGATCCACAGTCTGAACCTTTCCTTTTTTTTTCCAACAGTCTGAACTTACCATCTCATTAACACACCATACGCTTCTTCCTCGCACGTAACCAGTTGACCAGAAACCAGGTGTTTCATGTGTCTAATAAGATTAATCCGTCTTCTTCCCCGATCAAATCTGACGCAAAAAATAAAGATTGTGGAATAAAAATCACAAATGTGGAAGGCTCGAGCATTTGGCAACAAATTACAGAACGGCTAGACCAAGACAAACGTGGGTAAATGTGACGTCACAAAATAGACCTTCATTTTTAGTAACGAACAAAGACGAAATCCGCTTTTTTTTCCAGAAAAAATCGTTCTTGAAAAACATGATTGTATAAATTTCCTTTGTGCCATCCGATATAAAAAATATAGATATCGCAAAAAACAAAACTGATAAAAACGGCTTCAGAAAAAAAAGAAAAAAAAATAGCTACACTTAAAACACTCAGTGTTTTGGCTTCATTGGCTTTCCACATGCCCTTATATGGACGTGGGCGGGTACAGGACGTCCTCACGGTTATTGGATTGAGGTAAACTCACAGCTGACAGTGAAATAGAAAAGTGTATATCATTTAAAAGTTCAGCAGTCTCCCGAGGTGATTCGAAACAGAAATTCTGAGGTGTGGATTCTGCGAGGATTGTGAGGAAGTGGAGCTAAATGGCGAAGTCATCCTGAGGGGCGGGGCTAAAGGCGGAGCTTCGAAGCAATTCAAGGCAATTGACTAGGATAAGGGTGCCGGTGAGGTGTTTCCAGCGTTTGGTGATGGGATTCTTCATCCGGTCCAGGCCCATGTGCAGTTCGTGGATGACATCGCGGTAACTGTCGCCAATCTGAGCGGCCCACGTCAACAGGAAGTCGTAGGCTGGTTTCCACATGGCCTGAAATTATGAGATAAATGTAAATGGCTATATCTTGTGATTGAACTCACAAATGTAAACTGTACTCTTCCATATTAAAAGGAGGTTATGTGTCCTTACTTCGCTATCCACCATCCCGGTTTTGTCTCTGTGCGGAGCTTCATAGGCCTCCATTTGTTGTTTGGATACATGGGCGAGTTTTTCAGCAAGTTCCCTCCAGCGAGGAGCCACTTCCACTGCCGTCGTCAGCAACACAAAGTCCATGATGAGCCGGGCCACTAAACCCTGACAATCTATTTTCAGAAGAGCCTGGGAGAAAGAGACAAATGAAGAAACATTATATTAGACATTATTTATTTACATTTTTAATCTTCAGTGTTTAATGTTGCTGTTTGAGCATGAAAAAGGTCTGCAAAGTAACAAAGCACAAAGTCACTTCAAAGGCAGTTATTTTCTATATCAGCAAACATTGTTTCTGAACTCCCTGAAACGCCTCGATTTTAGTCTTGAGTTGTATTCTTTTGTCACAATATTCCTCATTTATATAATTCCCACCCAAGATATACGCAAAAAAATAAAGGGGCAAGGCCTGGTTGAGTTGAGTTAGTTGGTTGAAACTCGCAGTTATGGTAAGGGGCGTGACATTTCTGAATCACTCTCGAAGCGGTTGACCAATCACAACACACTGGTCCAGCCCACCAATCAGAGTACACTGCCAATTTTGGAAGGAGGGGCTTCATAGAGACAGAAAATAAACAGTGTTACTGACAGACTGGGAAGCGAGGAGATGCTGCAACAATGTAAAATATGTGAAAAATGTTTTTTTTGGACATTCAAGCATAAAAAGATCTAGTAGACCTCAAAAACAATTTTAAAAGGGCATAATAGGTCGTCTTTAATTCGATATCCCATAATCAAAGTCATTCAAATATCGAATTTTTTAGAAGATTTTAAATGTCTACAAATATATATACAATAATAGAATTGAAAGTTTTGAAACAGGCCAAAAATATAATCTTTATGACCTTCATACAGAGTTTGAAATATGTATCTGCAATTTTGAGGTTACATTTTACCCTAAAGATTTGTGTTAATTTAATTTAATGTTTCACAAGCAACACTAATAGCATTAGTCCTGCCCTCTGGTCCTGCGTAAAATGTTCATTATATCTTATAATGACACCATAGCGTTTCATTAGAAGTTATTAGGATGTCTCTAGATTCTATATGGGGATATTTTGAGCTCTTCACAACACCACTAGAAATCTTTCTAAAGCCATAATACACAATAATGTAAAATTGACTGACATAGGGCTGGCAGGTATGAGGTTATATATCATGGAATTGTCAATGTTTTTTTTTTTTTTTTTTACATTTTCCAGATTTGGCATTCATTTTATTTGATAAATAATCATATATTTTTGTTTCTGTTAAATTTTTTCTTCATTGAATTTGTCTACACATTCCCAATCAACAGAGAAATTAAGAGATACCTTTAATTTGTTTTTTAAAAATAGGCATTAAAATATGGTTATAATAGAAATGTATTAATATGTTTTGATATATTATATAGCAGGCATATATAATAACATTATATAATACTTTTCAATAGTTTGATGAAAAAAATTATTTGTTTTCTATTTGAATGTATTGTAAATTAAACTAATGTGAAGTTAAATGCATTTTAAAACAATGCTCAGATGTGGCAGAAGTACAACAGTGTATACAGTCATAAAGAAAGAATGGATAAGGTAAGACAAGGTCGGGAATTCGTACTCTTCTCTGTGCAGCCCAGCATGGATGAGTGACTTAACCCTTCAGAGGACCCGACGACCCCGTTTCCTGCCACACACACACACACACACACACACACACACACACACACACACACACACACACACACACACACACACACACACACACACACACACACACACACACACACACACACACACAGCAATGTTTGGAATGAGACGGGACCCCTGGGGTCCAGCAGAATGGAGTGGTAATCCCCTCTCTCTTCCATGCTTGCTACCGAAGAAGGGAAGAGAGGAAAGAAAAGCACAACTAGAGCCGGGGAAGAATCTCAGTGAGAAGATAGCTTAAGATGTATACAATCATGAGAAAGGCCGCACATATCCCGTCTCCCTGTTGGGTAAATAAAGCCAATGACTTCCTTTTCATTGCTTGATGGAGAGACACTGTACATGTATAAGGGAGACGAGGGAGGCGGAAACTTCTGGAACAGGGGAGTAACGCTTCAAAAGCGTGATAAAGCGGTGAGGCGACTTTAGATTTATTCCCCTGCAGAGCTGAGAGTTCTTTTGTTTAAAGGACGCATTAATATTCTTTACCGACTCGATATGAAACAACTACAGAAAGCTTTGGTAAATCTAAACCTAAAGGACACTTTAGTTTGAGGGACAAAAAACAAGCGAATACCTACAAAATTATTTATTTAAATTTAAATAACGATATCTATATACATGGTGTATACATAATGTGAATTATGTAAAAATGTAACTATATATTAAAACGCGCAAATAAAATAGATATTGTTCATATTAATCCATATTTTATATACATATACAAATATATATAGTTATTCGTAGTTCTAATAAATTCATAAAACGATTCCTATAAAAATAAAATCCTATTATTATCAAATGTAAAAAAAAAACAATATACGCACATTTTATGTTTATTATATAATGCAAAAATTATTCCACTGCAAGCGTATGTGTTTATATATACATACACATACATACATACATACATAAACACACACTTTTTTTATTTAGAATTTATGGAGACTCATATAAAGATTCACATCTTGTAGTTATATGCATGTATATATATATATATATATATATATATATATATTGCTTTGACAGTATCTGACACCACAGGATGCAAATAGCCTTTTATATGAATGTGGTAATGCTTTTCTGAAAAAGCAATTTCCATCTATTTTCCCCCATGTTCTCTCTGTCTTTCTTTCTCGGTTTCTCTTTTTGCACACTTTAATTGATTGCGGGCCGATCCATGCCTGATTCCAGACAAATGCCCTCGCTACGTTCCTGGCCAGAGAGAAGATTCTTGTTTTGGATCTATTGAAAGCACTCAAGAGGTCTGCTGATTCCTGACATTTGGGATGAGATGGCAAAATGTCACAGTCATTAGAGGGAAAAATATGTTCAGCTGAACAGCCAGGGTAATTTTCTTTCTTGCCAAATGGCCCTGTAATTTATTATTTTTGGAAGGCACAACTCGCATATATGTTCTCAAGAAATGCACAGAGTTGCATTACTGCTCCTAACAACACCTCCAGCTAACCTTTAATGAATGACTGATGAGTCTTTCAGATAATTACTTGCAAAGATCTCAATTTTGCAGTTGCATTTGCATAATCTCTACAACATAGTAAACCTTTCTAAAAACAGATCGCTTCAGAAGTAAGGGTTGTATGTTTTTGATTCGCTAAAAAGAACCGATTCCTAAGTGTCATTGGTTGGGAATCAGAGTGCACTGGCCACACAGTACTGCACATTTGATTCACTAAAAAAATAATTGGCTCATAAGAGTAATATGTTCAGGAATCAGACTAAACGGGTAGCGCTGTGTTTTTTGATTAACTTCATGAGAGTAGGCTAATTCATTGGGGGAATTTAGCTACACCGGTGGCACTGAATTGCCTCATAAGAGTCATTCATTCAGGAATCAGACTGCATACATGGTGTATGTTTTTAATTCGCCAAAAATAATTGCTTCCTAAGAGTCATTTCTTAAGGAATCGGACTACACCGGTTACGCTCTAATGCCACGTTTCCACTGAGCGGTACGATACAGTATAGTTTAGTATGGTACGCAAATTTTGTCGTTTTCACTGTCAGAAGTTGTGAATGGTACCCTAATTGCGAACTGTACCATACCAATTTTGGGACTCTTCCGTTGGGGTACCTAGCACAGTAGTCCGGTACTAAGGGTGGAGCTAGACTCAATGCAGAACAACTGAGAATCGTCACTTGTGCGTGCTATAAGGGGAATGACAACACATGAAGCGCAATTGTTTAAATACAGTTGAAACACAAGAGGTAGGGCTGGGTATTGTTAGGAATTTCACAATCGATTTCGATTCAATTCAATATTGATTTATTAGCTTCAATATCGATTCAATAATTAGTAAATATTCAAGTAATTAAGTACCTGATTATATTTTTTAATAATGTGTGCAGTATTAGACTACCAATGTTTAAGAACAAATTGACCCCAGCATGTTTCCTGTCATGGTTTATTTAGCAGAACAATTTGTACAATATTGTACATGTGTTGAATACAAACCACAACTGTAACAAACAGATGCTTTATTAACACACCTCTAAAGTGCATGTTACTTTTATTGAAAGTAATGTTCTTTTTCTTCCTATACATTAAAGTTATAAAAGTAATGTAAAAAGAAACACAAAATGTGCATACTCATAATAAAATGCGCTTTGTGAGGCACACGCGCGCACATTTGCACACACACGCAAGGACTCTCTGTCGTGCGCGCGCTACGTGGTTTGGAGCTCGCGAGCTCTAGATTTCGGGAGATTTGAACTAATTTGCGGACATCAGGGAGCCGCTATCAATATGCGGGAGACTCCCGGAGACTAATTGTTGTTCTTATTATCATTTAGGGGGGGCTTAGGAACATTTTGGGGTAGCTTCAGCCCCCCTAAAATAGGCCTAACGACGTCCCTGGTTGGTGGTGCAGGCTTGAACGGAGAGCAGCTACTGTCCGTCATCTTGCTGTTTTGGTAAAGCGCGTCCACTGTTGCCAACTATTTTCAAAGGAAAGTAGCTGACGCCTTCCCTAAAAGTCGCCAAATGTCGCTAGATGACGTCATATTCTAATTAGCATATTCATGGCGTCATCGCGTCGTACTTGCGCTCTGCCTGCGTAATGGGTTTTCCCTCTAAATTCATGCTCACATTCTGTATTTTAATATAATATAATATAATATAATATACGATAATATAGCCGAATGTCCAATAAAGCTGTTCTCATTGCCTATATTATTTTTGTCAGACAATAGAACAAGTAGCTATGATATAGTGAATGACTAAATCTTTTTATATGTGTAAAATTATCTGAATTGAGAGAGTTCGGGAACTGGGTGAAAGCTCTGTGATAGCGAGTATTACAAGTAATAAGCACAAGAAAAGAAAGTAAATTAAAATGGTCAAACAAAACTCTTTAAAAATAAAACAAAAGAGAAGCAGATAAGTGACAAGTCCGTGGGAAAAAAAAAAAAAACTGGTGCGCGCTGCTCGTCTCAGCCATTCACTGAACAAGGTAGACGCAGTTAGAGAGAGTGACGGCAGGGAGAAAGCAAGAGCTCGCACTCGCAGAACAGTACTGGCAACATCTGGAGGTTACTGAGGTTTGTCTAAAAAAGTCGCTAGATTTGTCGCTAGTCGCTTTTTTAAAAAAATGTCGCTAAAGGGGTCTGAAAAGTCGCTAAAAATAGCGACAAAGGCGTTAAGTTGGCAACACTGAGCGCGTCTTGTACAACGCTGAACGCTCTCACTAGAGTGTTGGCCAGAGGACCGCCAATGGCCGGTGGGCTGAATCGATTCATAGGATTTGATGAATCGATGTTGAATTGAGAAACAAATAATTGCAATGCATGGATGAATCGATATTTTTACCCAGCCCTAACAAGAGGCGGCATTTTTTAAATACAGTTGAAACACAATACCGTTTCTTTTTGTGACAAACAGTCACTTTCTTCATTGCGCGATAATGACATTGATCGTTTCTTTCCGGCATACACCACTCCTATCAAGTAAAGGTACTGTTGGTGGTGAAAACGCAAGCTGGATCAGGGTTTGCCTTCCCGAATTGTACTGTACTGTACCGCTTTGTGGAAATGAGCCATATAATGAGCAATTCACAGTCATTAGTTTGGGAATCAACCTACAGTTGTGGTGCTGTATGTCATTGATTTGATAAAAAAAAAAGGATCTTGTTCATAAGAATCATTTGTACACCAATTGTGCTGTCAAAGAGTTGGACCACATGGGACCGTTTCTGGATCTGAACAGTAATTTAAAGGACTGTAGGTGGTATTCATTACTTTACCCTTGTCAAAGAACAACTGATAGAATTCCCACTATGAATGAGTCTCCAATTGTTCTTTACTCCAACTCAGAAAGAAATGGATGGCTCTTAAATGGATGGCTTAACTATTGTTTGAATCTGTCTTGTCAGTCCAGGGTCGAGCGTCTATTTCCAGAGATGGTTTGGTGAACTGGCACTCTCTGTATAGACTTGTATTTATGTATTCACTTCCTGAGCTTTTTCAAGTCTTTCCGAAATGAACTCTATACACAATGGGAACAATGTTTGTTTTACTAACAAGACTATAAAGAGTATCCACTAACAGAGTACTCAGGCCCAAAAGTAAAATAAAAAAAAGGTTAAAAAAAACAACCTTGAAAGCATAATTGATTGGATGTTTTGGTTTAAAGACTTGGGGAAAACGAACATGCAAATTCAATTAGATGTCTGCTACAGCATAAACGGCTTCCTATCCGTCTTGCTGATTAAAATCTGTGTTGAAAATGCAGAGCCTGAATTACAACATCACCTCGCTAGAATACATATCCAGATTCCGGACTCACAGGAATGTAAAGTCACTACTGGAGTGCGTTTGGAATGTAACAAGAGCATTACAGATGCATCCAATTGGACTAGAATACCTCCTGAATTACCTTGTTAATAAGAAAATGATGAATTGTGAAGGAATGGGACCACAGGCATGATCAGAATTCTTGTGGCTATATCCATTACAAAGGAATGTTCTGGAATTAGAACACGCAACATTCCGTAGGCCAGCAGGCCACCTGTTCGGAATGTGACCGTTTTAATGAGATTAAAATGGATGATGCTGTTCGGAATTGAGTAAATATCAGAACTCTAAGTAAACTTATGCATCTGAATAAACTTCCTTGTTGCCACTACCACAATGTTATCGTGATGTTATAAAGATGATTGGATTTGGGGAGGTGTAGTTATGTAGGCAAATATCTGAGGTAAAATTCAAAGGTTTGTCAATACAAAGAGAACACTTTTTTATGCTTTTTTGAATATTATTACCTTTCATGTAGTGTGTGATATAACTGTTTGTGAATGTAAAAGGTCTGCAAAGTTTTAAAGATCAAAGTTCACGACTGAATGGTTAGTTGATGAATTTATGTTGCTGATGTGGAGTTAACTATCTTCAAGTCTTTGATTAGCATATTCTGTCATAATAATCTAAAAAAATTGCTCGTCTGGGAACTGTTGTAAGATGCCTACAGAGTGACATGCTATTGCATTTGTGTTACGTACTGTATTGCATGTTAAAAGACGGATGCGACAGCTTGAGCAGACTCACAAATGTGAGACTCACTACAACAACTCTTCCTCTTCTCAACATGGACTCCTCTTCTCTTCCTCTTCTCCCACGTGTATTCCCATGGGCGGGGTTTATTTAAATTTTAGGGTTAGTGATGTCAGTGTCGTGTAGTCCCTGCCAGCCGTTTGTTGTAGTCCAAATATCTTCATTTGCTTTGCATTTTGAGCATTGAGCATTTGTTGCAGATGTTGTTTATGCTCAAACAGCAACATGACACAGTAACTAAAGTTAGAAAAGTTAAATCATAATCAACCACCCCTTTAAGAAGCCTATACCTGGATTCAGAATAGCATACTACCCTTCCTATTCCTGCCATATAAATATCTATTAACACGGGTAATGTGCACAAACATGCAGGGAGCAACAATGCTCTACACCACATGCAAAGTAAAAGTATGCTAGAATGGGATTCCATAGATAATTAGCCATGTTTGCTAACTCTAACTCACTTTAAAAAGCTCAAGGACTGGGCTGGTCTTCTCACAGACTTGCATTGTCGGATATACAGATAGGAAAATCTCCGGTTAAGCTATATGAATGAAAACACTACATCAACGGCTGAAGTAGCCTTCAGTTCCCTTTCAAGGGAACTTCGAGCTGCGTCAAACGCTGCGGGAACGCCCCTGCGTTGTGCGTCATGAAGCACGTATGGAATCAGCCCAATGGAGAGATGAAACGTCATAGGCGGGTGACGTCATCGACCAGGAAACTATAAAGCACCCCAAAAACACAAGCGCATTAGCTTCTGTGCTTTCAGTCGCGCTACATGTGAATCTGTCCCTGTGTGATATTGTCTGTCTTACATACCCTGCACCACACAAACAATTTATCCCTATATATATATATATTGAGAGATTATGGCGGACGAACAGCAGTTTAGAAAGTGTGTTCCTCCCTGCTCGCGTTATTTAACGAGCGGGGATACACATGATCTTTGTGTTGTTTGTTTGGGAGTTCAGCATGCCCAGTTTGCTCTCGAGGGAGCAGACTGTGAGCATTGCGAGCGTTTGCCGTTAAGGACGCTCCGCTCCCGCCGGTCGCTCTTTGAGGAGAGCGGTTCGGTGCGCGCTCCCCGCGGTTCGGGTCCCGCTTCTGCCGAGGCAGAGCGGCGGCGCTTATCGTGGGGATCGCAGATGGATCTCACAGCGGGGTTTGAGACGGGCTCTGCCTTATCTCTCCCTTCACCTGTGAGATCCAGTGCCTCAGTCCCGGGTTCGGAAGCACGCGCTATAAAAAAAAAAGAAAAAAGCGGTTTCTTCCGCTCGGGCTGAGGCACCAATGCTATCCAGTTCTGAGGAACTTGATGTTGTTAGTGTTGAGGGAGATGTGGAGGATTCGCCACCCCACACTCCTGAGAGTGATGAGCTTATGGAGGTGTTAACAAGAGCTGTTGAAAAACTTAATATTGAATGGCCAGTGACTAGACAGGAGTCTGTTTCTAAATCAAAGTTGGATGAGAGATTTTTGCCGTCACGTGTGCAGCCTCCACGCCGGTGCCTGCCGTTTTTCCATGATCTCCACACCGAGGTGTCGAAATCATGGAGAAAACCGGTGTCATATAGAGTGTTTAGTCCCCAGACTTCAACATACGCTAATATTATGGGAGCCAAGGCTCATGGTTATGGTGCGTTGCCTCGTGTGGAGGAGACGCTTGCGGGCCATCTCTCCCCCGAAGCAGCATCATCTTTTAAGGCACCGGCATTACCCACCAAGCCTTTAAGAAACACTTCGGCTTTGGTGGGTAAAGCATATTCGGCAGCAGGTCAGGCTGCGTCATGTCTGCATACTATGTCAATCTTGCAGGCATACCAGGCTGATCTGCTAAGGGACATGAGTGAGAGTGAGGAGGTCAGTACTGACGTAGTTCGCGAACTGCGTCAGGCTGCTGATTTATCCCTGCGTGCCACCAGAGAATCGGCCAAATTAATGGGTCGTTCTATGGCAGCTCTGGTGGCCGCAGAAAGACATTTGTGGTTAAATCAGACTAATATTAAAGAGAGAGAAAAAGCTTTTCTTTTAGATGCTCCTCTTTCTCCCATGGGGTTGTTTGGTGATGCTGTGAATTCAGTTATCGATAAATTCCAAGAAGAAAAGAAACAAACTGCAGCTTTTAAAAAGTTTCTTCCCCTTAAAGTTCATGTCCCTGGGGCTGCTGGGCGGGAGCAGCCCCGGCCGTCTTCGAGCTCATCACATAGAGCAGCAGAGGCAGAGTGTCGCGTCTCGTGCTCCCCCTGCTGGACAGTGGGCTCAGCCGCGACACTCTCAGCCGAAGCCTTCTCCCAGTAGAACTGATCTGAGGACAGTTATATTGGCTAAGAAGGCTTCGGCTAAGAAGAAGTCCTGACGCCAAGCCGTTCAGGATGCTGAGGGTGGTCCCCACCGAGGCGGAAAGGTGTTCACCTCTTTTTACGGTGCCCATTCCTCCTCGGTGCCCTCAGGGGCTCGTTCTGCCAACCCCGCCTTTATGCCGGGGCACAGACAATCCCAGCGAGCGCTTTCCCGAGGGACGCTCGCTCCCTCTGAGGAGGGTCTCAGAGCGGTCAGACCAGTTGTTCCCTGCCGGTGCGCCGTTACAGGGCGCTGCGTCTGCTGCTCAAGTTACACCAGAGGCCAGTCTCGAGAGGCTGGTACCCTTAGTAGAATTTCTGGCAGAGTGGAAAAGCCTTCCAAAAATATCTCATTGGGTCCTGCAGACAGTAGAAAAGGGTTATGCTATCCAGTTCAGGTGTCGTCCACCAAAATTCAGAGGGGTTCTGCACACAGTGGTGGGCCCCGAGCAGGCTCTGGTATTGGAACAAGAGGTGAAAACGCTCCTTCAAAAAGAGGCTATAGAACGGGTTCCTCCTCCCAGTTTGGAGTCAGGTTATTACAGCCGATATTTCATCGTTCCAAAGAAGGATGGGGGGTTGCGTCCAATTTTAGACCTGCGCATATTGAATCGCTCGGTAGGGAAGCTAAAATTCAAGATGCTCACTATCAAGCAGATCGTGTCTCAAATCAGGTCCGAGGACTGGTTTGTCACGATAGATCTGAAGGACGCATACTTCCATGTGTCCATCCTTCCACAACACAGGAAGTTCCTGAGGTTCGCCTTCGGGGGCGAGGCGTACCAGTACAGGGTTCTTCCGTTTGGCCTAGCTTTATCTCCCCGCACTTTCACGAAATGCATGGATGCAGCACTAGTGCCTCTGAGGCTTCAGGGCATTCGTATTCTCAATTACATCGACGATTGGTTGATTTTAGCTCAGACCGAGCAGATGGCGGTTCGGCATCGAGATGTCGTCCTCGCTCATATCAGAAAGTTGGGGTTGAGGCTGAACGCAAAGAAAAGTGTATTATCTCCTTCCCAGAAGACCACTTTTCTGGGTGTCGTTTGGGATTCGGTATCGATGCGGGCGCGACTCTCTCCGACCCGCATCGCTTCGATTCTCTCAGCTGTGAAACAAGTGAAGCTAGGCCAGCTACTCACTGTCAAGCAGTTTCAGAGACTGTTGGGTCTGATGGCAGCAGCGTCCAACGTTATACCTTGCGGCCTGTTGTACATGAGACCGCTACAGTGGTGGCTCAGGACCAAGGGATTCTCCCCGAGGGGAAATCCGCTCCGCACGTTCAAAGTCACGCGGCGCTGCCTTCGTGCTCTGGTCATGTGGAGAGAAACTTGGTTCCTATCCAAAGGTCCTGTGCTGGGGGCTCTTTGTCGTCGCATAACGCTAACGACGGATGCTTCCCTCACAGGGTGGGGGGCGGTCATGAGTGGTCGCCCAGCCCAAGGTCTGTGGCAGGATCATCATCTTTCGTGGCACATAAATTGTCTAGAGATGTTGGCTGTGTTTCAGGCTCTGAAACACTTCCTAACAGACCTGAGAGGCCATCATGTGTTAGTTCAATCAGACAACACGTCGGTGGTCTCTTATATAAATCATCAGGGGGGCCTGCGGTCTCGCCGGCTTTACAAGTTGGCCCGTCAGATCCTCCTGTGGTCCCAAGGGAAGCTACTATCTCTGAGAGCAATGTATCTCCCTGGGTATTTGAATGTGGTAGCAGACTCCCTGTCGAGGCAGGGGCCGAGGCCAGGGGAATGGAGACTCCACCCCGAGGTGGTGGAGCTCCTTTGGTTGAGTTTCGGTCGCGCCGAGGTGGACCTATTCGCTTCCAAGGAGACCACTCATTGTCATCGGTGGTTCTCCATCACTCTTCCAGCCCCCCTGGGGTTGGATGCTATGGTGCAGCCGTGGCCGAGGTCACGTCTGTACGCCTTTCCCCCGATTGCTCTGTTACCAGGAGTTCTGGAGAGGGTCCGCCGGGACGGGGTCAGTCTACTACTAGTAGCCCCGTTCTGGCCGGCCCGAGTATGGTTTGCGGACCTGATTTCTCTCCTGGACGGTTCTCCTTTGGAGCTCCCGGTCAGGAGGGATCTACTCTCCCAGGCGGGGGGCACGATACTTCACCCCCGCCCAGAATTGTGGAAACTGTGGGCTTGGCCTCTGAGGGGGCCCAGCTCATAGACTCCGGTCTCTCAACCGAGGTTGTTGAGACCATTCTTAACTCCAGAGCTCCATCCACGAGGAAGCTTTATGCCTTGAAGTGGAAACTTTTCACTTCTTGGTGTGGAGAACACCTGCAGGACCCAGTTAACTGCCCAGTGGGTGCAGTGCTGGAATTCCTGCAGGAGCGCTTCTCCACAGGGTTATCCCCCTCCACACTAAAGGTGTATGTGGCGGCACTAGCTGCTTACCACGTCCCTTTCAGTGGAGTTTCTCTTGGGAGACACCCGCTTATAACTCGTTTCCTCCGTGGCACTTTGAGGCTGAGGCCAGCAGTTCGTACGAGGGTGCCGACTTGGGATCTGGCCATTGTATTAGAAGGTCTTTCCCTAGCTCCTTTTGAACCTATCGAAGAAGTTCCCGAGAAGTTTCTCACTTTTAAGACTATCTTTTTGCTTGCTATCTCTTCACTAAAAAGAATCGGAGATTTGCAGGCTCTGTCGGTTTCACCCTCGTGCCTGGAATTTGCACCTGGCATGGTTAAAGCTTTTCTGCATCCTAGACCAGGTTACGTTCCTAAGGTTCCTACTAATATTGTTAGACCTACGGTTCTGCAGGCTTTCTGTCCTCCTCCATTTATGTCATCGGACCAGGAGAAACTTAATTCACTCTGCCCTGTTAGGGCATTAGACGCTTATGTCCACAGAGCTGCCCTGTGGAGGAAATCAGAACAACTTTTTGTATGTTTCGGGCCACCCAGGAAAGGGTGTCCGGCGTCTAAACAGAGAATGAGCAAGTGGGTGGTTGAGGCTATCTCACTTGCTTATGAGTCGGCTGGCCAGCCTTCACCTTTGGTTGTCCGAGCTCACTCTACCAGGAGTATGGCTGCTTCTAAAGCTCTTTTGTCGGGGGTTTCCCTGAGTGATGTTTGTGATGCGGCTGGATGGTCTTCACCGCATACTTTTATTAAGTTCTATGACCTAGACTTAAGCTCTACCCCTGGGGCACAGGTGCTCTCGTCCTCTGTGCGCTAGTCTCACATGACGGTCATTTGGTCCTATGGCGACGTGGGTATTCGCGTTCCCGCAGCGTTTGACGCAGCTCGAAGTTCCCTTGAAAGGGAACGTCTCGGTTACGTATGTAACCCTAGTTCCCTGATAGGGAACGAGACGCTGCGTCGCTCCGCCATACTCCCGGCACTCCCGTTAGCGCTTCCTTCAAGCCTATCAGAAGCTAATGCGCTTGTGTTTTTGGGGTGCTTTATAGTTTCCTGGTCGATGACGTCACCCGCCTATGACGTTTCATCTCTCCATTGGGCTGATTCCATACGTGCTTCATGACGCACAACGCAGGGGCGTTCCCGCAGCGTTTGACGCAGCGTCTCGTTCCCTATCAGGGAACTAGGGTTACATACGTAACCGAGACGTTTTATAATGCAGCAAACTGGTCTTTAGGGACTCAGACCTGAAAGTGGGATTGAAACCAATTTCAGGTTTTACAGGAAAGTTCCAATCACTAAAAAAAAACATAAATGGTGTCGGAATAGTGGCTGAACGGTTGACTACAAGAGACATGCTCTCAAATGGGATTGCCGAGCCACTTGTCCTCGGCACAATTTCGTCCACTCTCATGTGAGACAACCTGATGGGAATGATGGACAGATGAAATTGACTTGTGAGCTTAGGAACGGTGGCATCTCATTTTCTACAGTTTAGCTGCCTGCTGTGGCATCCTGCGTTTCGGTAGTTTAGAAAGAGATGGGAAGCAAAAAAGATGGAAAGAGAAAAAACAGCAGGGGGGGGGGGGGGGGGGGCAAGCTGATGAGTGGGAGGAAGACCAAAGATTTTCTTTCTTCGTTGTAAAACTGAATAAAATGAACCCGCCAAGTATTTTCTATCTCTCTAGTGACATGAATAATGAGCAGAGTTTTATTTTCTAGTTGAAAGGCTTTTTGCCAGTGCAGGAGAATGTTTAATATCAGATTTGTTCTGCATTATGGCCAACATATTACAGGAATAGCTCACCCAAAAATGACAATTCATCACTTACTCACCCTCATATCTTTCTGTATGACTATCTTTCTTTTGTGGAATATGCAATAAAAAAGTGAATGAGGACCACGGCGCTCAAGCATGATTTTCAAAGTAAGAATAGCAAAAGTCTGAGACCATATTGAAAATATTCATTTAAACCAGCAAATAATTTAAGATTTTCATTATGCCAGATTTCCAAATTATGGCAATAATGTAATTTGTAATGAACACATCTGGATTAGAAAAATACAAAACAGAATAAAATTAGCAAGTGATCTTAGGCGTTTGGATTGTATTCACTATATACATTTCATTACTTTTAAAATTTTGAATAACTTCCAGAACTTTTTTCAGGTCTAGATAAATTACAGCTAAAAATATTGTTTTGATAATATAAAAATACTATTAAATGATTCTTTATACTGTAACTTTATAATGTAACTATATAATATTTTTTTATCAATCTTTCCAAAATTTTATCTATGTTTGCATTTTACTTTGGGGTCCAACTGACTCCCTCCCATTAAGTTTAATTTCAGGGGATGATGGGATGATATCTCAAACACTCAATTACCAAGTGATTCATCACGGCATCCACCATGCCCTGGAAAACAAATCATAGCTGCTGGATTTATCTTGACATCCCTTGTCATCCTCCCATTACCTGGTTTCCCACATCATCAGCTAGATTACACCTGCCAAGATCAACCATTGGCACCACACGACACGACACAGATCTAACAGATCTGACTAAGAGCCGTGAGGTAAAGGTGGTTTGTAGTCTGCAGGGTTAAGGAAATACATTTATGGCAAATGTCTGCTGTCAGAACTCAATGTGCAGAGGGAAGGAGTAACTCTAGGAAATGAATGACCTCTGTCAACAAGACCATTGTCTTGTTGTAAGTTGTAAGACATTATTTATTAGGTAAGGTCTTGATAGCACAGTGATATATTTTAGCAATAATTCCAACTGATTTCAAATCGTTCATGCAGCAGTGTAATTAGCATAAGTCAAAGTCTTGGAATGCGGTTCTGAAAAGGTTACGGAGATGAATGCTTATTGGTCTTGCTAACACACATGAGCTATGAGACTGAGACAATGGATACTTATGAGGCATTTAAAGTATGAACAGCAAAACCACCAGCAAGTATGTATGTATATAGCAAAACAAAGCCAATTGTCTTTAAGATATAATTTTTCTTTTCTCTAGAAAATGCAAATGCACTAGTTGGATCAATGTAATGACTAATATAGGCCTATTGAATATTTTTTTATATCACACACACACACACACACACACACACACACACACACACACACACACACACACACACACACACACACACACACACACACACACACACACACACACACACACACACACACACATTTCTAGCATTATTTGAGCATTACCATCAAGCTAAAATCTAATACAAATTTAGTGTTAATATTTAAACATTCAAGCATTTGGCTAAATTTCTTTCATTTTTATTATTTCATAAAAGTTAAGAAATAAACATTTTAGCTAGTTGCTAACGCAAGGTGCAAATGATCAAATCATGCTAGAAATGTATAATACATTTTATATAGGTATACACAAACATAAACACGCAAAACATACTTATACATATTTATAGCATGAGTTGAGCGTTAGCATTTAGCTAAAATCTAACAGATTTCATTGTTAACATTTAAACATTCTAGCTATTAGCTAAAATTGTTTCATTTTTATTATTTCTTAACATTTAAAGCTAGGGTATACGATTTCAAAGATTGTTCATTATTAATATCCTCGTTTAGATGCTGGTAATGGTTATATAGGACAATCCTAACAATATGAATAGAAAAAAGAATTAAAAAAATCCATTCACTCTATTGGCTGTACAGCCGCAAAAAAGTTGACCAATGTAAGCTGTCCGCGGACAGCTTACATTGGTCAACTGCTCTCATTCAATTACCAGCTCCACTTGAAACTCCGCCTGGCGCTCGCGTCTCCACCCCACCGCACCCGCCCCCCTCCTGCGACATGAAATTGCGCGTGTAAGCAGCTTACGGTCTATGGTAGCTAGCTATGTAGCATATCAGCAATGGATAAATAAAAAAAAGACAGCAGCAAGCGTCCCCTGCTTGCCTCTACAGTAAAGTTAAGACGAAAGAGAAAGTCATTAGAGGAATGAGCAGAGATTGAAAAAAAAATGTGAAGAACGCCGAACTTTGAGTAGGATAAATATAGGGTCCACCATTGACCGTTGGAGGAAGCTTCAGGGAGATCTGGGACTGAAGACCGACGCTGACACGGCTGACTTTTTGTTGAGCAGGTAAACATTTATTTATACTTTTATGGTGTGACGTGTTACATAAATAGCTTTTTATCAGTTTGACAACTTGCTCATGCTGCCGGTCGGCATTGGAATGTTAGCCGTTTAGCATCGCGATCGCCTATCACGGGTCAAAGTAATTATATTTCTTGAAGTCCTTGACACAGCATACATCTCAGTTCCCATGTTTACTTCCGGTGATCACAGCTTGACTGAGTGAGGTTGTTCAATTCGTTTCCCGGTGGGAGGGATCAGGTAGCACAGAGGGGAGGGGTGTGTGTGTGGAGGGGTGGGATGAGTTTTTTAAAACTTCCCTAACGTCTCAGGCTTTCTCGACCGATTTTTAACATCGTATACTATAGCTTTAAGTTTATACACACACACACACACACACACACACACACACACACACACACACACACACACACACACACACACACACACATATGTATATATACACACACACACACACACACACACACACACACACACACACACACACACACACACACACACACACACACACACACACACACACACACTGTATATTACAAACATCTATCCATGCGGGCACCTTGCATTTATCATTTAGAATCCACAATCTTGCATACTATGTTGAACAGATAGTTTGCAAATTAGAATGCGAGTAGGTAAGTAAGAGCGAGTGCAATGTTTCAGTTTTTCCCTTTGAAACTCAATAGAGCTAAATGATACTGCTGAATACAGCAACAGGCACATAATGCGTCAATATACTACTTCCACTCACAATAATTACTGTAAAATGAGTTTTGCGGTTATGGTCGAACAGCCACAGAAAAATAATCTAATTTTGGCTATGCTACCAGAGGGCAGGGAGAGGTGAAGGTCATGTTTCACATTGATTTCTAAAGAAACATGTCAAATGTGTCCCACCACGCAATGGCTATTTGAGAAAAATGTCAGGGCTCAGCCAGTCCTCGGGCACAAGCTGTTGGAAATCTCTTATAGATGCATTATTTAACCCTTAAGGACAGAGATGGCCAGTTTAAACCAGACAGACAGACAAAACTGTCAGCTTGCTGTCAACAAATCGCTATTTAAAAATAGCTAGATGTAACAGATTTCTCCAGAATTATCCAAGAGCTAAAAAAAACTAGAACAATTCAACAAATATAAATATGCTATCTTACAACACTTTGGCTTTTGTGACTACAGTGACATTTACACAAAGCTGCACCAAGCTCAAAGCAGGTGGCTGACTGTGAGGTGGCGATAACCTGAGTTTTGCCCACTCCAAATATTTAAACCAAGCACATTTAAAATGGCTCAGTTTAGCTTGATTTCTTTACTAGAATAATGGCCTTGGAGTGCCCCCCTGCTTTTTGGTTTTATTTTAGGAGTGTTTAGATATGGCTGAGGGAACTGCCAAGCTCTTTCACTCTTTAGAAGCTTCCAGAATGCCTAGCCAACCACCTAGCATACAAGCTTTGAAAACGCACCACTTGCTGAGTAAAGGTGGCAAGCTGCCATTTGACTCGATAAAACTTGGCTTAATAGGAAAAGTAATATATTTATGGATTTAGGCTAAGCACTTTTTTGTGTGTGTAATGCTAACTGTAAGTTAGGATACTGAGGCAGCATATAGAAATATTAAATTACAATACCGACGACGGGTATTAGCTTGAAAAACGTATAAATTGCTATGCTAGGCTTAATAGCTGGCCTGTCAGACTTAACGCTGAGCGAAAATTTCTTCCATCTCATTGTTTGCACAGCTCAAAATGTCACCAGGATGAGAAGCATTGGGCGTAATTACCAAACTCAAAAAGACAGATCATTAAATAATAGCAAGAGCGAGGCAAGGAAAGGCTGTGCGTCCATCAGGGACTAAAGTCTGCAATTTCAAAATCGATTCACTACCACAAAAGACAATCGGCTAGCCTCTGACGTCAGGCCTTGGGAATAATAGCCTCATCTCCACTTTGATAAATGTGTCAGCACTAGAAGAAAGGCAGGACAACAAAGATGAAGCTCCCTCCCAGCCAGCAGAAACACTATGAAAGAGACACTAATGATTGTTGAGGTATAACAGGTGCTTACAGTCCACTTAAGTCTTGAATAATTTAACTTTAACAAAAGCTCTGTCTGTTGTGGAGGAAAAGATAAAAAGAAGATTCCAGCCAAGGATATATCACTTTTACACTGAAGTCAGAGAATAATCAGAATCTCTATTTGGACCTTCAAAAATAACTAGAAATTTAGCAAAACTTGCATTAGTATTTTTTATCCAAGATAAGATGTTAAAGCTAGTATTTTGCTAAAGATAAGACTAGACTTACTACATCTGTTCTCTCTTTTGCCGTCTAGTCTGAACAGGTGAAAACACATCTTTCTCAATGCACCGTCTCCTCAGATCTGCAAGACCCAAGCTGACAAAAGTGGGGCGCTAACATGTTTACTTATGAATGGGATAGTAGGTCAGAGCTAGTAGAAAGTATGTAAGGTAGAAATGGCAACAACAACAACAACAAAAATTCTACTGTGCTGTTCTGAAAGTAACTCAACCACATTAGTGTTGGCAGTAACACAATAGTGTTACAAAGCAGTAACTAACTAACAACTAAAGGATTAGTTCACCCAAAAATCACCCACTAATGTCTTTCCAATCTAGTACAACTTTTTTCTTTTCAACCTAATGAAAGTGAATGAGGTCTGGGGCTGTCAAGCTCTAACATTTTAAAAAAGGTTCCATGAACATATCTTAAAAGTGTCCCATATGACTTGTGAACGAATTTGTAAGTCTTCTCCAGACATAAAAATAACTTTGTGTGAGGACCAGATCAAAATGTAAGTTCACATTTAAGAAAGCCATAAAGGTTTGTAACAACATGAGCAACATGAACAATTTTCTTTTTTAGATGAACTAATCTTTTAAGGACACCAAAGAGTCCAGTTTATTCTGGACATTATGGGGATTTAGCCATGGTACTTTATACTGAACATTACCAACCCTGGACATCCTGTGCCCAGTGATAAAAAACTAATACAAGAGCAATCTTTCTTTCAGTCAGAATGTGAGTGAGCCAAGAAGGGATCTGGCTGCTGTACTTGCAGGTTTCCACAGCTGTACAGATAAGAAAGGCAGCACAGAGCAGCTAAGTGCACTCTCATCAGAATTACCCCCAAGCATTAAAGCAGCACTATGTAGTTTTTCAGCCTTCATAATATATTTCCAAGACCCTTGAGATGGTACATCGACTTACAATAGGTTGAATGGCACGTCTGCCATAGCCTGACAGTGTCGGCTTTTACTTCGGGTTTCGGGTAGGAACCCGAGCACAAAAAAAAAACTACAAAATTCGACTGGTTTACGGTATACGTCACTTCCCCCACCACCCCCAACTTCCTCAAATTCTGACGTGAGAGCCCAACTAGCATTTGTTACCCGTCTATATGTTGTTGCGAGGGTAAACCTTTTACAGTCTATGGGGTAAACAGCAGTGCTCTGGTGTTACGTTACAGGGAAGATGGATGCTGCAGAACTATGGCGTTATTTTCCTGTCAAATGCGAGAGCGCATTATTGTAGCGCGAAAGTACATTAATATAATGCGCGAGCGCTAATCTCTCTCCTCGCGTGCGGAATATAATGTGCCGCGCTCTCAGATACACGCTGCTCTTGTTAGAATAGGTCTATTTTCTCTGGGCTCGCTCAGAGAATCCTGCACTTAAAACGTGTTCAGTGCAATCGCAAATTTTTCCTCTTCCCCAGCTAACAATTTTAGGTTATAAGAACGTTCTAGGAACATTCAAAACGTCCAGTGTTTTAGACGTTGTATTAACGTAATTTCTTGGTTATAAGAACTTTATTCAAAACGTTATAAGAACGTTCAATTCTCCCGTTATATAAACGTTGTATTAACGTTCTTGCTTGGTTATAAGAACATCATTCAAACGTCATTAGAACGTTCAATTCTCCCGTTATATAAACGTTGTATTAACGTTATTTCCGGGTTATTAGAACGTTAAGAAATAACAATTTTAGGTTATATGGGCGCTATTCTATTCTACAATATTCACTAATGACAGTAAAATAGACCATCCTAAGTCAATTTACTGCAGTAATTCTTCTCTCAACCAGTAGAAAATGCTTTGAACACTTGATTATGCATGAAAAAAACCCCCGTCATAAACCGGAAAACCAGCATAATTTTGGAATAAAACGTGATATACATTTTTGGTCAAACCGCCCAGGACTAGAATAACATGGTCCTCCATTTATCTTCATGAATCAAGTAATGCTAGTAGAGTAGCGAATTATCAATCTGGTAGCTACACTAACATGCTAGTTTACGATGGTTATAATAAATAATCTTTCAGGATAACTATCCTAATGTCTGCAGGCTGATAGTCATGTTTGTTTATTTATTTTTCTGGTGAAAGTGTCTTGCCTAAGGCTATAATGCAAATCGATTTTCAAATTAGCAGATTCATCTATGGTAGCTTGATATTATAATATTGATGATATATGGCTATTACCTACCACACAAACATTGAATTGAATTTTTATATCCGTTATGTAAAACAGTAGACAATAGGCTACTATAATGACGCTGGCTTGTAAACGTGAGCTACGCGATCTTTTAACGTTTGAAAAAAAATAAAAGCCATGAAATTATATTCATATGACATGCTGAAATATATGCCAATGTACCTGGGATGAAGACATTTCACACGCAACGCTGGCAGTCTGTCCTAGACGTGAGAACTCAAGACGGTTTTGGCTTGTCAACAAATGTACGTGTATCCCCTGGTGTAACCATGACAGATTTTACGACAGTAGTAGAAGACAATACTGTTTCCCAACTGTAGGGGGACGCCGAGAGCAAAAACCGCAAAAACGACATAGTGCTGCTTTAACCCTTTCGCACGTAAGATCACACCAGTGTGATCAGTCTTAGCTGGTCCCTGGAACGTACGATCACACCGGTGTGATTAGAACGGCCAGTGCATCACATGATCTACTGCTAATTTCAAACGTGCTTTCGCGCGTTGACTGGTGCTGAGCCAGAAAAGGACGCACTCAGTGCTGTCATATATCACAACTATTGAGTGTTTTCAACCACATAATGTTTATTTTAGGTTTCAGACACTTAAATACACATAAGTACTAGCAAAACAATGATTTTGTGTTTGTAAAATACACACTGATGTCTATGGAAGCGGCAATAACAATCCTTTCCATTATAATAAGACAACACTTTTATTCATATCAGATACACATTGTGTAAGTAGCCCTACATTTTACCCTATTCTTCTCCCAGTTTCCAGAGAAGTGGAGGAATTGACGTGTTGTAAATCCAAAAGATCCGATTCTCTGAACTGTGAAACAAACTGACATGGCGCCGCCCATTGCGCATACAGCTCAACTAACGCGATCGTTATAAAGGTGTTTAAACAACAAAACACATCCACTAGCACATATTTGGCAATCGGAATATCAGTGCTTCATGCTATAGCTAATACATTTGTGTATATTTTTAATAAAAAAGGAAAAATTACATAAAAGCAGATCATCATTCATTCAGCGCTGTGTTGTGGTTGCACTGTGTCACGTGACAAGCAATGACGCGTCACCATTGAAACATTAAAATGACAAGTTCTAAATAACGGTCTCCTTGAAAAACTCACGCTGGAGTGTCAGTTAGAATATTTTAAACTTACGTGTGAAAGGGTTAATAAGAGAAAGGCAGATAAGCAGAACTGCATAAGAACAGGTTTAAATCAAGTATTTTGTGGACACATTTCCAATAGTTCCCATTTAGAAACAGGGCTTCTACTGTATTCAAAAAGCAAACACAACCACAATAGTTTGAAAACTATGCATTTTGGACAAACCAACACACACATAGGCTTACCATCATCAGTTCCTTCTGAAAAGATTTCTTCTCTTTGGTCTCAATGTTGAGGCAATCTTCCTTTAGTTTCTCCAGCACTGAGGCAACCCTCTCTGGTTCACTATCCAGATCTGCTCTGCAAAAATATGTCAAAGGAAGATTCACATAGCCCAGAGCATCAGCAAATGCTCGCCAGTTTCCCAGATTTTCCATAAGTATTGTCCTCACAGAGGCGTAAATGTAAGTGAGAAACTTGCAGGGCTTTAGGATTTGTTCCATCAGCATTGTGGTTGTAAGGTCTGGCCCACAAAAGTATATAGGCTTAACCTTTCCCAAGACAAGCACATTTTTTACATGTACAAGCCCAATCTTTCCCTGATAGTATCCAATGTACCACTCTTTGGTCCATAGTTGTCCTTTGAGTTTGATCTTCTCCTCACTGAGTAGGGCGATAATATCCCCTTTTTTATATTCCAGCAAGTACTGGTTCTTGGTCTGCCTGATAACCGTTTTGATCAGTTTGCCAAATTTCAAGTTGGTAATGCAGCGCTCTTGAAACTGTGGGTATTTGGTGGTGATGGCCAGAGGAGACAAAATAATTTTATCGACTTCCTTTTTCTTTAGGAACCGCCTCTGGCCGTTGTTCCGTATCCCAGTTTTAGGGGGTGCCTGTGGTGTCTGAACACAAAATTGTGCAAGGATGCAATCCTGATCATCTTTTACCTGGACACGTAATGTGAAGTCGGAAATCTCATCTGGGTTCCGAGACGTAATCATGTAGATGAGCCGGCTCACCTTGCCTAGTTTGATCTGAAACCCACGAACAACCCTAGCCTGATCATTTGCCTTGACCTCATAGTTTGACATGTTAGAGTACATACCTATCAGCAAGTCCTGAGGTTTGCCAAGGACAAATTGGTGCTTCCCCCACAGTTGTAGTGAAACAGGAGGGGCTGACTTTGCTTGCTTCCCAACCTCACTGACTAGTAGAGTCTTGGGGGCGCAGTCATGGCCAAAAATGGCCACCACAGTCTTAAAAGATGGATGAATGTGTTTGGGCCCGTAGAGACCCAATGTAACTTTCTTCATCATATGATCCCAAACAGATGAATTAAAGGAAACATGTTGGGTCTGGACAACAACGGCTACATACATGCAGGGCTCCAAGTTGTCCAGCTGAACCTGAATCGTATCACCATAAATGTATGCTTGCGGAACAGAAGAATAAGGACCCTCTTTACAGTCACTTCTTACACACAAAACCTCAGCCATTGGACTTTCTGTCCTAATCGTGACGGATACCTTCATCTCTAAGGTAATGAATGACTTTATCTCCATGTTACTCAGTTTGATTTCAACCACTGGACTGACAGTCGAGCATCTGTCATTGTTCAGCTCCAAGGGAGGATCCAGTAGAGCCTTCATAGAGATTTGCTGAGTGTCTCCCACTGCAACATGGCCTTCGGGAACATGAATACTGATATGTGTATCTGGGAGCTGGACTGCCCCTCCACAGCTGTCCAACTTGCAGACAATGTTAGTCTCTACTGGTTGTGTTTGACCCCAGCCTGGGTTCTGCCCAAGGGACTCAAGGTCGTGGCAAGAGCGTGCCAACTTTCGATGGTTTAGCCATGCTGTCCTAAAGTCCTCTCTGTTCTGAAACTGCTCCGGTGAGGGAGCTTTAAGCCCTGTAAAAAACCCTGATGAAGGCAATGGAGGATTCGACTGAGCTTGTAAGATTGATAACTCTGATAAACTGTAAGATCTCTTGCTCCGAAAAAAGGGATTGTCCTTGCGAAGCATCTGCGAGGCTTCAAGATCAGCGCTGGTGGATGTTCCAACAAAAACACTATTGCTGTACCCTTTTGTGTTGCTGCTGGTGGAGATGGGGTCTGAAGGCAAGTCAAAGAAAAGCAAATCCATGCTGTTGCATTGGTTCGTCTTCTCATTGCTGTTCTGATCGAGGACATTATCCATGGACCCATTTAGGAATGGGTTGGTTGAGGAGAGCATGGAGAAGGGGTTGTTGTTGTCATAAGGCATGGAGGGCTTCAGCGACATTCCAGTCCACTCCCCCAGCAGGTCCAGCTCTTTTGCTCCCTCCTCCGAGCAGTCCCCAAGATTGTCAATCATCCCACTGTCACTTAGAGATGAATTCCTGTAGTTGATCGGTTGGACATATGTCGAAGGAATGTATCCCATTTCTCGGTTGTTGTGGGCGTACCACCATTCCCCACCAGATGTGTCCAACACATAGAGATGATCACCTTTGGAGAACTTTAGAGTGGTAAAACTGGATGGACAGTAATCCTTTATGGCGACCACTTCCCGTGCAGTCCCAAATGATGTTGAGGGGGCCAAACGCAAGGCACTGGGAGAAGGCACTGTAAAGATAAACATAAAAAGAATTACTGATTTGTGATGTACATGGCACAACCATATCAGATGTCCCCTTTATTTATTTGCAGTGCAATAAACTGACCTTTGACATCTATGAGACTCGCCTCAGTCAGTCCCTCATCAAGGTCAATAAGAGTGCCCTCTGATTTACATCTAGGGAGCACATTGTTGTTGTTGGTTACTCTGATCCTGTGGGCGGCCATCTTGCATTGGTTAAGCTATTTTACCATTGCTCCAATCCTGACAATAACTCACAAGCAATTTTCCATTTTTTTTCTGCTGGGAAAACAAAAAGGACAGGGACAATCTTGATTAGCTTTGTGTGGCAGGACAAATGCTTGATGCACCGAGAATAATGAGATACGTTCAGTGGCGGAGCCAGAGGGGTGTCCGGAGTGGCACTGGACAACCCTTATATCCGAATTTTTATTTTTTTTAAGTTCGCCGGCAGTGCGCACAGTTTTCAAACGGACGAGCAGAGGACGAGAGAATATGGTTGCAAGATACTGAAGAATAAGAAATCATCATATTTGAAGTTAGGTTTTAAGGTTTAACATCAGGGTTGTTTGCTCTGAATACATTTTATGAGACGCTGTGTGAGTTAATACGGCTGCAGTAGGCTACCAGTTAATCAGACTAGAGAGATCGGTTCGCAATTTAGCATAACAATCCATACGATTTTAGGACTGTGACGTTTTGGCGGTGTTGATGTACTCAATCTACTCATCTGTGTTTTGATCATAATTCTGAATCTGATCTGGACGTAGTCTTTGATAAAAATGTGATTTTCAAAGTTTTTTGCTCATGTTGCTTTTTAATGAAACATACCAGCATTCAAGTGTTGATAAAGGATGCACAAAGCTAGAATAAAAAATATTTTTTGTTTAAAAGCAGAGGGTCTGTTCTTTCTTTTGATATATTGCATGTTCAGATATTCATACAACATATTCTGGAGTGCCCTGAAATTGTGAAAATGCTGGCAATGGCTTACAACTTTATTTTTTAAATGCTGGCGGGAAAGAGTTGAGAAAATTTTTTGGTAATTAGATGATTAGATGTAACCATAGGCTGTCATATTTTTGCACAGGATCAATTAAACATGAAAAGGAAGGGAGTACAAACAGGCAGATTAGGTGCAAACAGACCCCAGCCCTTGCATCACCATTGGACTCCAGAGCAGCTCCCTACCTGAGGCTAGTCAGAGTCAGTGTGGTCAGACTTCAGGACCACCAACAGCTCAGAGCATCTACCAGACACAGGCATTCAATCACATACAGAATTCATGAATTTAGGTTGAGATGATTTTGTCAGACTAAAAGGATAGTTCACCCAAAAATGAACACCAAAAAAAAGATATTTGAAAGCATGTCGGTAACCAAATAGTTTTGGGTTCCCATTGACTTCCATTGTATTTTTTCTTTCTATACTATGGGTGTTGATGTGAACCAAAACTGTGTGGTTACCAACATGCTTTAAAATATCTTCTTTTGTGTTCCTCAGAAGAAGGTCATACAGGTTTGGACATTTTAAATTTTGGTTCATGTGTGTTTTTCCTTGTTGTTGATGGCTGTGGAATTTATATTGTGATCATACACTAATGGTTATTTTGCTATAGATGTATCAAGGGAGGACACAGATACCTCTGATTAGTGTATTAGCGTGTGTATGCGTGCGTGCGTGCGTGCGTGCGTGCGTGCGTGCGTGTGTGTGTGTGTGTGTGTGTGTGTGTGTGTGTGTGTGTGTGTGTGTGAACCCGAAAGTACCCCCTGGCCACCCCATATATAAAACTCTAGTTCCACCACTGGAAACGCTGCAATCAGATTATTGGATCATTAAGGAAAGACTCTTCTGAGAGATTGTACCCAGAGATTAGTGTGGTATAGCTAAAGGGACAAACTGGGACGAGATGTAACTCAAAATGTAGTGCATGAGATTAAAAGATCTTTAAAGTTGATTACTTTTAATCTATCTTTGAAGAGGTTAATGCATTGTTAGAATGTTAGTTAGAAGATGGAAACTTGAGTCAGAAACCGTTAGTTCAGAACTCAAACAAAAGATCCTGGTAAAATCGCAATATTTTTCATAACATTCAGTCCGTCACATTATTGTTTAACTGATGGAATATCTATGGCCAATGGATGACAAAGAAGGAGGTAAATGCAGATGAACAATCAATAAAACAGCCATAACAAGATGCTGCCACCTCCAGATATGACAAAATGTGTTTAATCTTGACTTGAAACTTTTTTTAACCTCTCAAAAAATGTCTTAGTGATGTCTCACTGCTAAAAGAGCTTAAAGCCAGCATGGAATCAAACATGATCAAATTTGCTTATTTAATGCACATTCCTGGTATTGTTGTGTACGTTACCCCCAAACAACATCAAACACATTAAAGTCTTTTATTCAAATTGAATGTCTTCATTTCAGAGACAACATTTATTTTCAGCTAATGTAACTAATCCCTCTTTTACTGTTTTTTTTTTCATCTAGAATATTCTTTTTCATTTGTGAATATGATGAAATACAGAGGTAAAAAGAATTTCAGAAAAATATACTATAATTTAATTCAGCATAAAAAGGCACTTATTGTAGCTTTTAAAGATGCATAAGGCTTTATGGAACAATATTATTGCACATTTACTACACTACCTATAACAATGTAATAAAATAACTTAAAGATATGTCATTTACAACATCAATAAACAACAACAATGTAAAATGTACTAATTTATAGACCTGATATCTGGATGAAACAGTCTTTTATCACTGGTTGAGCGTTTGATTTGCCAGGTTCAGAAAGAAAGATATCAAAGCATATCAAAGGACACCTTGAACTAAAAATAACATGTATTTGGGTGCAGCAGGGGTTCTATCAATTAAACAAACTAAAACACTGCTGGCTGATGACACTGAATAAATACCATTCTAAAAGTGAATACATTACGTTTTGTGTCAGCATGGTTCCATAAAAAAAAAAAGCACAGACTTTTTGCAAACTCCTATAGTGCTATATGAAATAATCATTATTTGCAGTTTGTTGTGGATTAAAGGAGCTATTTTTCCTGTTATGATTTATGCTCTCTTAAGATGAGCAACAAGTTTGGCTTTGATGGTGAAGGAAACAGACTCAATTTTCATGCATGATTGCCTCAACTTCTGTCTGAGATGATGAGCGCTATTAATCTGCTCTTGACGTGACAGACATGCAAAACAACACAGAGATGTAAAACAAGCTATAATTAGTTGGACTAAATAATCACAGAAGCATGAAAAAAATATCAAACAAAGCCAAAGAGCCAAGTAACTCCAAGTAGCTGATAATAATGTCATTTCTACACAAATTAACCTCAGAAAGTAATAAATGAGGTAGAAATGACATGAGGGTGCCTCTGTACTACTTCTATTTATATGAATGCACAATTTTGTGGTGAAAAATGCTTTAGAAATACTTTCAGAAGGCTCTTTGGAAGGAAATCCATGAAGGCCTTGGAAGGAACTTTCATTTTTTTACTTAAAAGCTTAATGAACCCTTCAAAAGAAGGCAAGTATCTCTGGCATGTATGTTTTAAAAGCCTTTCACACAAAAGACTCGTGGAAGGATTCATACCCTTTTAAATGTCCATTTCTTTTTATCTACATAAGATGCTGAAGTAGGTCAGGTCTTTCATTCCCTTCAGTCCAACCCTAAAAAATCTCCCCCATGCTTTTATTTTATTCATAATTCAGGCCATCAGAAGTTGATGGAGAAAGTGCATTCCTGGATGACATGAAATTGTAAAATATTATGGCACTGACCTCTACCAACTCTATCAGAGCTGGAGAAATGCTTCAAGGTCCATGGTTCTTCTAATACTAGGAGCACCAACAAATAAAGTTTATTAGAAACCTAGAGGTCTGACAAGGATGTAATCATGGTAACTGATAACAGCACCTGGGGCACTCCAATGACTGAAGACTAGTGTCTCCTTCCCATAATCCCTCTATCCTCCTACCCTCCCATGTTTATTTTTGCAGACTCTAGTGATAAAACTATTTAGTCATTGATCTTACAATCTCAGACTCAAATTGTTATTATGGATTACGGTCTAAGGGTACAGTCACACTTAACTATAGTTTGGTGAAATTTTGTGGGCAATATCCAGTCATTTATATATTAATTAATAAAACCAGGAGTTTAATTAAAAAAACCGCAGATTTCTCTCATGTATAAATTGGTCTCACAAATTCGCTGTGTTGACAATCAAAAAGCTGCTTGGTTTGAAAGTGACATCTTTGTGAGAAGTGCTTCATACATTACTAAACTTTTTAGTAGGGATAATTTCGAACGCCAACAACTATCGAAAATGGCAGTTTTGGTTTTTGGTTGAAACAGAAAAATGGCCAAAAATATGCCGCCCGCAGTGTGAAATTTCTATGTAGCAGTAGACTTGTTTCTGCTTGCAATAGTCCTACTGTACTGTGACATGGTGTGGCTATGCTGGGCATGGAGGTAAAATGATGCAACCCTCTTGTTCACTGATCCGCTTCCCGCTCACATGCTCTGATAATAATAGCTTTGTAGGACTACGAATTTTAGACCCAGAATTTTCTTTTCAGTACATCCCTAGTTTTTTGCCCACAAAATTTCACTGAAATGCGCTAATATGACCAGACTTTGAAAAAATGTGTTTGTGTAGCTAGAAACATTAGCAATTGCGCAACTTGTTGGTTACGAAAAGCAACTTTTAACAAAAAAAAAAAAAAAAGACAAATGTCTTTGGTTCGATTAACAACTATTCCCCAGTAGTCACAACCCCATAAAATTCAGCCAAAGAGGCATTTGTAACCATCCGTCTACCACATGAAACACTTGTAAACCACGACTCTCGGGTGTCCCATAAGACAAGAGAACGCTTATCTCAGATGCAGCACGCAACTCAAAGAAGATGAGTCGAAAGCACTTCAAGCTGGAGGCCATGGAATTTAGATGCTCTTAGATACATTGTTAGCTCTGCAGAAACCTCATGGGTTTAAATTCAAGCACTCCTTAATTATCGTCCTTCAGACAGCTTCATATAGATAAAACAGTGTTTGTCTGAATTAATTAATTCAAAAAGAGCGGCATTATCCTTTCACCTCGCAATTAAAACACCTGTCATTTCAACTGAATTATTATAATTACATTTCCAAAACGTGGCGTTGGGGCAGAAACTGAGATAACATGGCACATTACAGCCTGTGGTTATTAAATTTTATTATTTTTTTCTATTGATGATAGGGAGGACTTTTATATTACTTTGACAAGTTAATTGGGTGAATAAGAGAAGTGTGATTTCTGCCGATTGCTCATCATTTGGTAAATATGACCACCTCGTGTATATATAGCAGAGGACAAAGCAATTTCTTCCTCCACTGCCCCGCCAGTCCATACTTCACCACTGACTCTAAAACAAAAGGTTTACTCAGGTAAAGTGCAGAGGGGTGTGGGTGGAAGATAATATTTCAAAGTGCCCATAAGAGGCTATTTTCAGGAGTCCATTAAATGACAGACTTCATTTATCGTCTCTACGTGAATAGGTCATTCTACCTGACAAGGATCAACTAACGCAAATCAGTCTGACATTACAAACCTCTTTATCAAACATATCCCTCAGTACAAACGGGATCATTCTGACTAGGGATCTAGGGACTAAGGAAGTAAACAGAAAACAGTCCACTACTTATTTTGTAAAGTTTTACACACACACACACACACACACACACACACACACACACACACACACACACACACACACACACACACACACACACACACACACACACACACACACACACACAAATAAATGCTATATAAAATGTTTTAGAAATATATAAAAAATATTAATTTTAAAATGTACATACGCATTTCTAAATAACAATAATTTTTTTTTGTGTGTAATATTGGGGAAAGTTACTTTTAAAGGTAATGCATTACAATATTGAGTTACACTCTAAAAAGTAACTAATGGCGCTTTTCCATTACCAGTAGCAGCTCGACTCGACTCGACTCGACTCGCCTTGGCTCGCCTCGACTCGGCTCGCTTTTCGTTCCGTTTTCCATTGCAGAAAGTATCACCACAAATAGTACCCGGTCGTCATAGCGACGACTTTCGTTCCTCGTTGCCCCATCAAGCTCTCGCTGGATCCTCTCTTCGGCAACCAAACAAAGGAATGTCTGCACCTCCTCGTTTGACCACGGCGTATTCTTCCGAGTTGCCATAATAATAGTAGTAAGTTTAGTAACTATCTCTGGCTAAACTATTTAAAAAAGGCGGGGTTATTCTGGATACTCCATCTGGGTCGTGCAATGATGACGCAGTGAATAGTGACGATTCTCTCTGACCAATCAGCAGTCGGCATTGTTTTCACGTCACATTTTAGTATCGCCTTAGCTCGCTTAGAACCTCGCCGGAGGTGGTACGAAAAAAAGTACCCGAAAGCAGGTACAGGTACAACTTTTACACAGTGGAAAACCAAACAAAGGCGAGTCGAGTCAAGCCGAGCCGAGCTGGTACTGTGTAGTGGAAAAGCGCCATAAATGTGTTAGTTACTTTTTGTGGAAAGTAATGCGTTACATTACTTTTGTGTTACTTTTCCTCATCTGGGCTGGGCTTGCTTGTTTGTTTGTTTTTAATAGCTAAAAAAAAAAGGTTCTATTTTGCACAAATGTACAGGCCTATTCACAAAAAAAAAGTAAAATGAAGAAATCTCAAGCTGAAGGAAGTGCAAATTCACACCTGTACAGAAGAGGGTGCAGCTCAAACAAATCTTCACCTGTGCTGTCATTCTGGATTGCAGAAGAAAAGGACGCAGAAGAAGCCAAATTCAAACTTGTGCCAAATGCACAAGCACATCAAAGATGGGTCACTGTGCTGAAGCATGTGCACTAAATTTATTTCTGGTTTACCAAAAATCAAATGAGAGAACACATCATAGTGTTGTTCTAATTACACTCAGAATTTTATTTGCATACATGAATACACAAAAAGAAAGAATTCAAGGCTAGTAAACTGTGTTCCCAAATGTATCTCTCCAAAGATAGAAGAAAACGATGCCAAGCTTCATTCCTGTTGGGAGGTCTGGATTAGCAGAGGCTTAAACAAAGTCCTCTGTAAATGAACTGTTGTTTTGCATCAGGTCAGGCCGTACTCTCAAGAAACGCTCTACATATCAATGAAGACTTTTCCCTAGCATTGCTCTCCCCTGTCCATCTTCACAAACACCACCACACACTCTGAAAGACATATAAACCTCAGTGCATTCACCATAAGCCAGTGAAGATTTTCCTCGGCAGGCACACCGACTGACAACAAGAGTTACTGGGGCATTTAGGGGATTACAAGGACTGAATTTGTGCTGAGTCCCCATTAATTATGAAACACAATGCAACACTATTGTGCTTGTGAAAACTGATGACAATTGGGCTTTTTAAGGTTTGTTCTATTCCTGAGGGATTCGCAAGGTATCGATCGCAATGCTGCAGAAGTCATGCTTTCAGCCACTAAGAATCTGATTCAGGAGATTTGCTAATTATTATTGCACTGCTGTCAGTAGATATTTCAACAATCATTTGGTTAAAAATGTAGGCATGTTCATCCTTTGAGTGTCAATGTTAGGTGCAAAATATACTCTGAATGCTAAATTTCTAGCTACGCAAGTGCAAATTCAAGCTTCATAGTCTGAAATGTCTCAGACTGTAATTCATGTGTATTGCCACAAAGGGCGTTATAGCAAGCATTAGCATTGATTGTCTTCTTCTATATTCAGTTTATATTCAGGTCAACTACTGTCATGGCAGGGCAACAGTTAGAAAAGAATACAACAAAGAAAGCTAGCTAAAATCCCATTATATTGCAAGCTAACCGATTAAGCTAACGCTAAGAGCTAAAGCATAGCAGGCTAATTAATCCCTGGTTCAACAACAACTTGAAGAAAATCTAGTCAACATGAATGTTGTTGGGTCGGCTAGTCGACTAGTCAACCATCACCACATATCCAGAACACATAACAAGACTGTACATTGGCATACTTTGTAGAGTATTTGGATAGTTTCTATATTAGTTCTAGTAATTGGACACAAGACCCCCCTACAGGATGTGATTCCAGCGCTTCAGCAAGTGCATAATCATTTATTTTCTGAGTTTAGCACACACATGTGTTTGAGAGAGAGTGAAGTCCTTGGTGGGAGGAGAAACCCTGCAGAGACTAACCGGAGCAAAACCATGGAGTCAAACCTAATTATTTTACAAACACACACACACACACACACACACACACACACACACACACACACACACACACACACACACACACACACACACACACACACACACACACACACACACACACACACACACACACACACACTTCTCTGGAGAGCAGTGCTGACAGGAAGCCGCATTCATCATTTAACATGTTCATGCTGCAATGGAATCATATTTTACATTACACACCAAATGTGGCCTGAAATTAAATAAAACCTGAAGCGCAGGATGTCTGTGTATTTTCTCACGAGTGTCTGTTTGGTTACTGGGGTGGTGCAGTCTTCACATCAGAGGTCTTGCATCATCACATGGTTTCATGACGCAACTACAATTTGTGATAAGAAAATATCAGGTGTCTAATGCAAGGAAAAAGTGCCAGAAAACTTATTTTTTAAAGTTCCTTTCTCATTTTTAAGATCTAGTTTTTATAGTGTATTTTGTTATGTCTATGAAATGTTATGAAATTAAGAACAATCTAAGCATTACTTAAATACTTATTTAATTGACAATTACTTAATTATTTACATAATTATATATTAAATATAAAACATTTGTTCATAGTTAATTATTACTTTTGTAATATGTATTTTAATATTTATATGACTATATTATTGATATTTTATATTCATAAACATTTACATTATTAATACAATTACTAAATTATTTATATTTTATATACTTATACAACATAAAATAATTGTATTAAATAAATAATTTAGTTTAGTTTAAATTATTTATATTTGAATATATTAAGAAATTACATTATTACAGAATTTTATATATTAAATAATTAAAAATAATAAAAAGCCTGGAAAGCCAAACTCAAAACCATGCAGCACCAGGAACAAGAAGTGACAAAGGTAATGAACTGACCATCTGCAATTCCAGATTTGCCATTTAGAAATCCACATCGGTCAACCACAAATTTGGATATTTAAACACTCTAGGGTCTGTCAGGGTGTGCTTGGAGAAATTTAAAAATACAGTAAATTGTGTTTTCAGTCTAGCATTATTGAAACTCATTCTCTCAGTCATTCAGACAGAATCAAACACCGATTGCCCAAACTCCAGAATAGCAAGGGCCAATCAGATTCCTTGTCTCAGATATCAGACCGCTAGCATCTCAGATGCATCATGTATTGTACGGCTCGTCTGCATTTTAGTCTCAGAGTCTCTCAGATGCCAATACAAAAAAAAACAAAAAACAAATGGAAGCAAAAAGAATAATAAACAGAGCAATTCCAATAGAGTTCTCACACCATTGGTGCTCGGGCCCTAATGACTAAATCTTTCGATTTAAAGAAAATCATTCCGAAATTGACTAAGGAATTTCTACATCTCTGACTGTTTTCTGTGACTTTATCTATGGAACACTTAATTAAATGGGACTTAACATTTACTTAGTCTGGTAAGACACTCAAAGCTCTCATTAACTAAATTAACTATTATCAAAGCACAAAATAAGAACGTGCTTATTTCCCCTTTCTCCTGAAGAAAGTTGGCAGTAACCAATGCTCTTGATTATAACAGGATTAAGGATGAATATCTCAAAATTTGTCTAAAATTTCGCAACTTACCCTAAAAATCGAACTAAGCAGGAAGAACTAAAAGAAATTATATTTTGTCCATAAAAAAAAGAAAACTACAGAAATAGGATATAAGCCTTTTGGGAAGGGTCAAGCCTTCTCCTGGACAACGACTTTGTTTACAGAAACAGGAAGTGGCCGAACTATCACAGGAAGTGCTCTGGAGAGACTGTCTGAGTAAAGGCGAAACAGCAAGAGAGGAAAAGAGAAAAAGAAAGAGAGGAAATGCTTGGCTGATGAGTAGCTCGGGTCCCTCCCCGTCTCCTTCTCCTCCTCCTCCTGCTGTGTGTATCTGAAGCCCCCCAGCTGGAATGGGCTGCCACAGACTGGAATTTAATATGATTCCTCAGCTGATAGAACATAAACAGCACAACAATCTCACTCATAACCCTGAGCTTCCTCTGGGCCAAATATAGGATGAAGAAACCCCAAAGAGCGCAGACAAACTACAGATGGCAAGCAGCACATGTCCGTCTGCTGAATCAGTGATTAAGGTGAATCTACAGTGAAGATGCTCTATTTTACACATAATAAATGAACACATAAAAACATAAAATCTCATACTTCATAATATTTCACACACACACACACACACACACACACACACACACACACACACACACACACACACACACACGCACACACACACGCACGCACGCACGCACGCACACACACACACACACACACACACACACACATATACGTGTTGCATGCTTTACATAAATGCAAAATATATAAATAATATTTTCATTCTCATTATCATATGTCCAGACATTTTAGTTTTCTAGCAAACACGCTATTCTCAAAGGAGATATTCATTTAAAGAAAATACATATTTCATGATTTATACCCCCCCCCCACCCACACATTACAGTAATGAGAATAAGATTTTCTTTCTGAAACTACACTTTAAAAAAAAAGTTGCTGCCTTACATTTTTAAGTACAATCAACTTGGATGTAAAAGTCATTTAAACTTAAATTACATTAAACTGACTTTAAAAATTAGTTGAATCTTGAATAACTTATTTTGATGAGTTAAAGCAATGTAAAAACATGTTGTCATAACTTTTTTTTTTTTTTTTACAGTGTATGCTAATGAGTTTTGGAGAATATGTGTTTAATTGTCATGAACAATGTTACAATGCAATAAATAAATATAAAGACCAATGTTTTCTCGAAGAAACCAATTTCTTATCTTTTCTTTATTTTGATTTTAGGTTTAAAATATGAGCCACGTTTCATGCTTCTACTTAAGCAAAATGATCAGAGATGGCTAGTTTATATATAAACACATCTGCGGCCGATGAATCACCAGGAATCAGAGAGTTAGAAAACAGGCTTGAATAGGAGCCTCAGACCGTTGAGCGTCTCATGAGTCCTGAAAACAAACCGCCCAGGTCTTGGTCCTGATCCCAGCTAAAGACACCCACTGATACCATCAACAATACACTCCCTCGTCCCGACACGCAGAAAAAGCAAAAGAGAATATATAATTCTAGGTTCTTCTGAGTAATACTTACCCTTAGCTGAACTGAAACTAGTGGCTTTCTTTAAACGTAGCATCATAACGCAGACCGTCTATAATAGTCGCATTTGTATTGGAAGAGCAGCCAAAGGCTACGGGAATGGAAAAGGCCATTCGGATGGGAGTTGGAGCACAGCGTTTCTAGACCAGGCCTGCTTGCCTTAGGATAAACGCTGTAAAATCCACAATATACTTACAATGTAATCTCTCCTGATGGCCAACTCTGAAACATTAAATCCTCGTAAAACGATCTGCCATTTTATGCCATGTCTTTCACAGTCTACTGCCATCTGACTCAAGGGGGATTTTAACACTGCTGTTCTAAGCTGGACTAACATGGCTTTATGTACAGTGGACATGACACAAATAATAGAAAGAGTGTTTTCTGGCTGATAGGCATTTCTGTGAAAGGAATGTTTCAGCTTTGATCCAAATTAAGCTGTATGGACAACATCTGTGGCATGTTGTTGTTTATTTTATTTATTTATTTATTTATTTTACAGGTTAGATACATATTTGTTATGTAGTTTTGGCATTTTTAGTGGTGATTCTTAAATTACTGAATCAGTGTGCTGTGCTAAAAGTTGCCTTAGGGTGTGTTCACATTTGTCAGGTTTGGTTTGATTCAAACAAACTCTGGAGATATTGCTCTATTAGTGAGTCTCTTTTGAACAAGTGTGAACACTGCCATCTGAACCCTGTTGCACACCAAACAAGCGGACCGAGAATCCTGAAAAGATGGGTCTCGGTCAACTTCCAAACAAACTCTGGTCTGGTGCCATTCAACTGAAATATGAACGCAACACGGACCAAAGACATGTAGATGAATGAAAAACAGGACATGATGTCAAGATGCGACCCTAAAAAGGACAGAATGCTCAAGCCTGTACCAATACCTGTTTTTTTCTCTTCATATTCGCGATGTTTACCATTCCAGCTCAGTACAGGCATCAGAAACGTTGAATCTTTAGGTTCAATGTTAAAAATGACAGTGAGAACGCTAGCGAACCAGGACTAAATGTACCATTTTCTCTTTTGGTCCAGGCCAAGAGAACCAAGAGAACCGAACTACAAGTGTGAACACAGCCTTTAAGGTTGTCATTAAATTTATCGCTTTTAGGGTGTGTTCACACTTGGCATGTTTGGTTTGATTAAAACGTGTGATCGCTCTGTTAGTGCAGTTCATTTGAATAAGTGTGTACACTGCAAGTCAAACCTTGGATCGCACCAAACAAGCAGACCGAGACCCCTGAAAAGTGTTGCCAACTATTTTCAATGGAAAGTAGCTAAAACCTGCTCAAAACGTCGCTAAAGGACACTAGATGACGTAATGCGCCAGCTGTCAGCAGTTCCCATTGGTTTCCTCTCCTAATCTGTGCTCGCATACTGTCATTTTAATATAATATAGCCGAATGCCCAATAAAGCTCTTCTCATTTACATATTTTCTGTTGGACAACAGAACGAGTATGATGTACTGACTGGCTACATGCTAACCAGCAATCCAAAAAGTTCCTAGATTTGTCGCTAGTCGCTCGATCCGCTTCCAAAACAGACTCTGGTGTGATTCGACTGAAATATGAACACAACACGGACCAAAGACATCTAAACGAATCAAAAACAGACCGTGATGTCGCAAGATGCAACCCTAAAGAGGACAGACTGCTCAAGCACAACAGATTTTTTCTCATCATAGGAGATGAGCTACGTTGCCCATCACAGTTCGGTACAGGTGTCGGTTTTATAACTTTAGGTTAGGTCTTAATAATGACAGTGTGAATGTTAAGCGAACTAGGACTAAATTTATAATTTTCTTTTTCAGTCCAGACCAAAAAATCCAAGAGAACCGAATGTGAACACTTATAGTTCACTTCGTTTGGTTCGTTTAGTACATTTGTATTGATACATTAGTTTGGTGCATCCATCCATTTCAGATGGACGATTTTAGATTTTGTTTGATGATGTTGTAACCTATAGTGTGTTGTAAATGATCCACATGACACAGGTTACCGTTAACGATTGTATTTCGAACAGAATGGCGCCGCATATATTTGCCTCCGTTATTCTCCCCACCAATGCAAAACTCATAGAAACCCCAAACATGGGTCTTAAAATAACATACACCCAGACCATTACAATGTGTACAGTTAAAAACGGTCCAACTTGTCTTTGAGCGCAAACATGTCCAATCAGGGCCAGGTGACTCTGAAAGGAATAAATAAACGGGGCTTCCTTAAAGGGAAAGTTCACTCAAAAATTTAAATTCTGTAATCATTTACTTACCTGTATGTTGTTCCAAACCTGTATGAGTTTCTTTCTTTGCTGAACACAAAAGAAGATATTTTAAAGACTTTCGGTAACCAGACAGTTGAAGGGCCCCTTTTTTTTTCCTACTATGGAAGACAATGGCTACCAACAATGTTACTAACATTCTTCAAAATATATTCTTTTGAGTTCAGCAGAAGAAAGAAACTCATACAGGTTTGGAACAACATGAGGGTGAGTAAATGATGACAGATTTTCATTTTTGGGTGAACTATCCCTTTAAGAATGATTAGTCGAATAGGGTTTCAGTCAATCCACCTACTAAAATACATAGTTTTTTTACATCCCTGGTAAATTAAATTAGTAAATAATTGCTCATCAGTTTGTAAAAAACATATATTTAATATACCTTACAATAACACACTTTATGATCTATGGCGCAAGGCATTGCTGACATTCAAACGCAGAACTAGAACATACAAGGTTAGTAAGTTATGTTAATCACATTAGTTTCACGTTAACACATTTAATGGTTTAAAACTCATGACTTTACTTGTCATATTGAAGCCAATCAGCTCCATTGTAAGTGTGTTACTGTAAAAGCATCTTTTGTTTGTTTATACAAACCGAATTATAAGTCCTAATCAAATAAGACCAATTTTTCTGCGATTTTCGATACATTTAACTTGTATAGAATCTGGATCATTCCTTGAAGGAAAGGCTCTTATATCTTGACTCAACAAACGTGGTCACTATTACTGTTAAAAAAAAAGTTGCTGTTATATTCTAAAATGTAAAAAAAAAAAAATCATTCGAATATAGAATATAACTTTGTTATTTAAAATACACACACACACACACACACACACACACACACACACACACACACACACACACACACACACACACACACACATCTAAAGTAACAGCCATTTGTTCTGCGAGTCATGAATATTTAATACACCACCTAACTTTACAATAAATTGTTAATATAACAGGGGGAAGCTGAGGTCTTGTAGGAAAACGAGGCTGAGTTATGCCACAGGTCAATCCTGTTCCATTCAAAGTCTGAAAGGAATGTGGGAAGGGGAGGGAGGAAGAGGAGAGGGGAACGACGGCTGGGAATGGGAGCAGAGAGGGAGGGGGAATGTATAGGATGTCCTCCTCACCATTAGAAATGACCACCGGGGTGGTCGTGACTATCAAACACTGATAACCACGGTAACAAATAACCAACTGTCAAACAAGCACAAGCCGTTCCTAATGAAACTGTACTATTGTAACCATAGTTTCAGTAGTTTAGTACTTAAAATTAGACACTGTTACCAAACTCATCCTGAATTCCTTTTTTTTTAGAAACTGCAGTTACTTTGGTATTTTGGAATAAACTGGTGTATACTGGTTTTAAATCAGTTTTGCCATTTCACAAAATTTCAAGAAATCACCATAGTTATTCAAAAAATAAAGACATTTTACTGGCAGGCATAGGCTATATCTCAATGAAGGGCTACATTAGCACAATAATTGATGGTTCAGAAAGGGAATTCTGGGAATAGCAATTATAAGACAGTTTAAGCTTTTTAATAGCCTACTACTTAGTACAAGTAGCTTAAATATGCACAAATGAAGTATATACACACACACACACATTTACTAAGTAAATTAGTTCATTCAAATAATATATCCATTATTTTTAGTTCTAAAAACATTTTTATATGTAATGTATATAGAGTCCCTGTTGCCTAATTAATATACCTCATTTAAGTTTATGTATTTTAAATTTGAATACACCTGATATGTGTGCATCATTGCAACTTCAGGCTTGTAAAAGCAGCTGAAATGTTTCAAGAAACGCATGTTCTACTTAACACTGAGCGCTGACACAAACATTTCGGAGGTTTGGAAAAATAATCCGAATCATTTCAAAAGCAGTCAGAAGGATTAACAGCACAAAAGCGCACAGATGGTATAAACTCACCTCTGCATTCCTGTTATGTTTATCCAAAGCAGCGCGCAGTTGTAGTGTTCAGTTGGTCACTTTGTGCTCCTTTGTGGTTCTTGGGCAAAAGCGTCTCGCATCGCATCTGGGCGGGGCCGGAGCTCCGGTGATGTCACAGAAAGGGGCGGGGAATATGAGATGACTGGGCGGAGACTGGGATCCTGTGGTGGTTCGCCATCTGTCACCATGGCCCCTCAAGGAAAATCACTTTTCCCCTGGCGTCTAGAGTTTGCCTGATCAATTATTAATTTTATATGAGTGATGATGCGGATTATATTCATTCTATACCCTGGATCGATCTTTCCATCTCTTTATTATATACTTGTACTCCTAAGAACAGAGTACAAATATTTGGTAACTTTATTTTACAGTGTCCTTGTTACATATACTTAACAGAGTAATAACAGTAAATTATGCATAATTAAATGCAACTATCCCTCAATCAAATCCTAATCCTACCCTAACCCTAAGTATATTATTGTTAATTAATATTATTCAGTAATGTATAATTACATTGTAACAATGACACATTAACCAAATATTCTATTATTTACTTACATAACATAACATAACATAACATAATAATATAATGTATAAGTAATGACTATTTTTGGATTTATTTAAAAGAACATAAGAATGTAATTAACAAAGACTTACCTGTTCAATGATGAACATGTTTTCGATTTCGAAATTTAAATTAATTCATTAATTTATTCATTTATTTTGTTGTGCATACAGTCAAGATGTCATGGTGGTATAATGACACACTGTAACAAATTAAAAGGATTTAAAACTTAAAATAGTGCCTGCAACCCTTAATAAAAATGGTAGTCTGGCATGTTTTCTTCCAAATAATCAGGAAAGGTGAAGCATCTTAAAGCATTATAAATTTTATCTTTCTCCACCAAGTCAGTGTGGTTCTATAAAGTGGTCAAAAAGCCTTTTGGGTAGTATTCAGTAATTCAGGACAGGGCTGTCGCTGAGGGGAGAAAGGTGTTGATGGTTCTCTGGGCCCCTAGCATTTGGGGGCCCCTGCGATTTCAAACAAAGGGCGACAAAGGAACGTGATTTCAATCAAGCCAAAAAAGTGCGATTGAGATGAATAGGAATGAAAAAAAATTGCTAATTTTAGGTAATAGAGCTTCTTGGGTATAACCAACATGACTAACAGGAAGTCAATACTGCCCCTACAATTGGATTGAGGTTGATTCAGTAAACCAGCTCAACCGGTTACCCACTTATAATAACGATTCGTTCAAGAATCAAACATCACTAGTAAGATCACAGTATATAAAACAGTAAGCAATAAGTAGGCTATAGATGTCGTTGGTTAAAAACCACCAAGAAGAAAATAACTATTGAAACAGCCTTTAGCTTAGAGTTTGAAATTCCAGAAAGCTACAAAAACCTTTATAAATATCCACAAAAAATGCGTGGGGGTCTGTGGGGTGACGCTCAAGGGGCCGGTGCAATAATATGATAGCAGTCTCAACGAGGCTATCTTTGAGACTGCAACAAAGAGACTCCTCTTCACCGAGAGCATCATGCCCTGCGTTCTCTGGGGGTGGTGAGGGCTTGTTGTCTGGTTTGTGAGAAGGAGAAAAATGCATTGAAAGGCAAAACAGAGATAGAAAGAGATGAAAAACATATGAAAAGCCACATGATATAAGCTTTCACAGTGCTTGGACAAAAAAAAAAACCTTTTCTGGCATAGAAGCAGCAAATGAACAAAATACAATCATTAGACGGTGATGTACTCTGTTCAGACAAATTGGATCAAACAGTTGCGTTGCATGTTGATTTGACAGACACCAGTTGTTATACGTATAAAGCCATACTACACAGTTCATTAGTCTCTGTGACACGGTGTCAAAGTTTGAGCTTTGTTCTCAGAGGCCCGCGTTTGAAAGGAAATAATCTAAAAGCAGACTCAAATGCGCAAAAAAACACGGCCGTTCAGGTTTAAAGGTTGTGCGGAATTAGCATACAGCCGTGCAAGCAGAGAGCTCATTATTTGAGAAGTTCCCCGTCTGTGCATCCTTTTGTTGACATTTGTACGGTCTCCGCACAGCCCTGTTTACACTTATTCTGAATTTTAGCCTGAGGTGCATGCCGACAAAATGAAAAATATGGCATCCCAAATATGTTTGTATAATACCTTCCGCACAAGCTTTATGTCAACTCCATAATGCAGACGTGGAATAAATATGTAACAGTAAAGGCTGCATCTTATAAGCAGGGATATAATCACACGTAAACAAACAATTATGGTTTCTAAATGAGTATTTTAGTACTTTTGAGGATTTTTTTCTTTAACGTGGTATATGTTCAAAAACATAGTATACCACGCTTTATATACAAAACACTAGGCTCACTAGTCATCTTCGATCTGTTTACTTTGGTCTTAATGGGACAGCTCAACCAAAAATGACTATTCTGTCAGGTATGACCTGTACGATGTGGAAGCTTGTTTCCACCACAGAATAAAAAATAAAAAAGGTAACTGCGACTTTTTATCTAACAATTCTGACTTCTTTCTCACAATTGCGAGTTTACATCACACAATTCTGACTTTGCGGAACATAAAGTCACTAGTCGACTTATAAAGTCAGAATTGTGTGATATAAAGTCAGAATTGCATGTTACTAAGTCAGACTTGTGAGATAAAAAGTAGCAATTTTATTTTAAAATGTTTTATTCTGTGGCGGAAACATGCTTCCATAGTATAACTTTATTGTGTGGAACACAAAAGATATTTCAAACAATAGTTTTATCCTTATAATGCAATAAATGGTGTTCAAAATACAATATTGGACCCCATTGACATTCACTGTGAATAAATGACATAAATTTGAATGAACTATCCGTTTAAATGAATATTTCTGGGTTTACTACAAGCTAATCATCAGACAGTAGTGAGTTGCTTTGTTAGCATAGCAACATGCTAGTGTTTCACACTGGCTACTTAAACGAGAAATTTTGCCCAGAACTATAGTCCTGGTGCTCAAGGATGTTTTAGACTACTATACAGCTCAAATAACGCACAACTTATGCAATTGTATGTGTTATAGTGTTTAAACAAAAATGCTATCAGCAGATTTCTGACTTCCATTGTAAGTGAATTAATGTAAACATGATGGTTTGTTTTTGAAACTGAGGGAGGAGTTTTCTGTGGTTACGGACAACTTGTCACATCTTGTATTTAGCCCAGTACGTTCCTTTAAAAGTATGTGCCGTGTCTCTGTAAACCAGCGAGAACGATTCAGGCTGTTTCTGTTTTTATCTGGATGTATCGTCATCAAGAGGGTATTTGTGCAGGCTGCAGTAGTTTTCATTGCCCACACTGCATTCTCAGGCATTGACTCAGAGGTTTTTCTGTCTGGGAACTGAACTATGGGAAACACACAGGGGTATTAAAGCGGCGACATCCTTATCTGGACTTCTGTTTGAGCTCCAAGGTCACGCGGTGACGCTGGGTAGCATGTTGTCTCACCTGGCTACAAAATAAACACACAAATAAACATGGGAATTTTGAAAGTAAGTAGGCCTAAAGGCATTTGAGAATAAAGTATTGCAGTTTGACTTTCAGGAGATCACATGATAATATTCAGACCAGTTAGTGGCGGTTTATGCGTAAGTGTCGAACTGGAAATGTATCAGCAGCCAGCGTAATCTGTAAAACGTGTCACAGTGGGCAGCTCTTCTCAAGGGTTTGGGCCATTTCCAACGTTCTGTTAACATTAAAACCCAAGCGCAACAGCAAATTTATAAAATGGACTGGCACACACACACACACACAATGATGCAAGGCTTTGTAATAAACAATTTAAAAAGAACCAGAGCTGCTTAGCAAGGGTGTGTGCTTCAAAAAACATGTGTGTGGCATGGCACATATGGAGAACAGTGTCACATCTGGGTACAATTAAAAAGAAGAAAGAGAATGAAAGATGGCTTTACGGAATCACAACTCTGACTGAATCCAATATGGCTGCTCAGTGCATCAACCATAGTGAAACAATAATAAAATATTGTTTATTACACTTTTGTCTCCAACTCTGTGCTACACACATTGACCTCTATCTGTGGACATGATACTGTGGAAAATACAGGTTTTTTTTATGTGTTTGTATTCCATTTACAACAAAGGTTAGCCTGGGCGTGTCCATCTTCCTCCTTCTAGTTAAATTGAATGCAGCAAAATTATAGTCTATAGTTGTGTTCCACTAAACTGAAGCTGTCATATCAGCTATTCAATCAATTAATTCCCAATAAAATTAGGTGCTTCCCAACATTTTTCTCACAAATTATGTCACATTACAGAAGTAAAATGAGTTTTGATACCTTATTTCGGTCAAAATGTAAGTCATTATTTCAATCATCCTTCATGAATGAGAAGTAATCCCAGAATGCATTGCATGCTCAATGAAAAATATTTCAACCCTGACAAACTTCAGTCTAACTCAATATGTTAACCATTTGTATGCTTGTTAGAGTATCACCAACCTGGTCTTATGAAAAAAAAAGTAGCTATTTTACGAGTTGGGAATTCTTCGAGGTATTGATATGTATGTAATGTGATTTTTAGAAAAAAGTAAGTATGAAGGTCCACACGTAAACGTAACTGTAAGTTAGGCATGAGTAGATCATATGAACACTTACAAATGAGATCGTACAAATTCATGACTTCATTCGCCAAAATGTAAATTCTGCGTTAGCTTAGAAACATGTTAAAGCAGCACTATGCAGTTTTTTTAGCTTAACGGAACAGCTTCAGAGTTATTGTAATGGTTATATGACTCTTTTCGGGTTGAATGGTGGTCGTCTCCCCCCCCTCTGGTGCCTGTGAGTGGAAAAACCGCACTTGCAACTTTGGGCCAGCGGACCGCATCAGGAAGTATCGTGTGATTTCAGCTCTCGCGATGTAACAAATTGCTTTACGGCACTGCACACATTACACGCATACACGCCCCCATCCAGATCCGGCTAGCTATAAGAACAACTATCGTCATGGCTAAACTGGCATATAAGAAGCAGAAAGCTAGGAAAGCATTGTCGGAGGAACAGAGAAAGAGGAAACGGCAGACTGACCGAGCAAGGAGTCAGACACGAGTAAATATCGGACCTGCGTTTTCAGAATAGAGAAAAAACTAAAAAAGTGCGGTCAGAAGAGTCTAGAAAAAGGTAACGAGAATCTGACAGCGTGAGGAACCGGACAAGAGTCCTAACGTTACTCGCTTAGGCTTTAACTGTTAAAGTTGATTCCTGCGATTATCATGAGAACAGTTGTCAATATCTCACATAATTATCAGGACATAAATAATTACGACAGTAACGTTAAATACAAGTACTCTACAGCAACTCTAGGGGTTGCTGTTTGACAAAAACGGAATTCCTGCATAGTGCTGCTTTAACGTCTAGCACTGGTGAATTGAGTCTGTGGGCGTTAAGTTATATAGTTTGAGTGCATGCAAAGTTCTAAATCTGTAACTTATGGGGTTCCATTTCAGATAGGACGTTGTTTGGCAGTAGTAGCTTATTAAGGTTTTAAAAAGAGCTGAAGCCTCAGACTCTGAATGCTTAGAGTAAAAAGTGCCTATTTAGTATTTAAAAAAAAACAATTGCACAGGGTTGAAATTCACTCTGCAAGCTGGGGAATGAACATGCTGATTTATTCGATTGCCGTCAGTGCCATTTGATTTCCCTTTGTCAGAGAGGCACACACACTTCTGATAGATATGAGCCTTCATTTCAGCAGCCATGACTTCAGATATAGCGTCTGGAAAATGGCCTAATCCCTGCAGCCATCGTCTTAGGTTTTAGCCATTTCTGGTGCTTTAAAATTAGTTGCCTTCTTGAGAGCAATTAGCCAACCAGAATGTAATTGATTTCCATGAAATGTGGCGTTCGACTTGACACATAAAAAAATAAATAAAATAAAAATCTCTGGTTATCAGATTTTTTACTTTAGATCCGTGGGCCTCAAGCTGGGAAACTGCGTGAAAATATTGATGGCTTAGTGTCGTCCTTTTGCATTTGTGATATGCACTGACATTTTGAAAGCTTCCTGGGAGCCGTGAACTCTCAGCGGAAGCAAGGTTATAGTGAAGCGAAATGAATTGCCTTTCCGCATCGCTCATTCTTCTTCAAGGTGTACACAAACACATAAGAATAACTGTCAATGTTATTGTTGTAGATGGATTGTCCAGCCAGTATGTAGTTATACACAATGATGTTCTTGATTTTAAGGTACTTTCTTTACCTTCAAGGAGTCCTATTACGCTTTTTTTTTATAAAACCTTCTTTAGTGTGTGATGTTGCTGTTTGAGCATGAAAAATGCCTGCAAAGTTACAAAGTCACTCCAAAGGCAGTTATACTCTCTATTAGCAAACATTGTTTCTGAACTCCCTGAAACGCCTCGATTGTAGTCTTGAGTTTTCTTTTTGGAACGTACGCGTCACAATATTCCTCATTTAAATAATTCCCACCCAAGCCATACACAAAAAAGGAGGCAAGGCCTGTTTGAGTTAGTTAGTAGTGTGTTGAAACTCACGGTTATGGTAAGGTGCATGACATTTCCCAAACATGCTCAACATTGTCAATCACAACACTGGTCCAGCCGACCAATCAGAGCATATTGCGCTTTTTTAGAAGGAGGAGCTTCATAGAGACAGGCCCTAAACAGAGCGTTACTGACAGAATGTAAAGATAGGTGCTGCAACAATGTAAATTATGTAAAAAAAATATGTTTTTTTTAAACAATCAAGCTAGAAAACCTATTCTAGACCTCAAAAACAAAATCAAGACTTTGAAAAAGGGCATAACACGTCCCATTTTACCACCCAAATAATAAACAGCATTTTCAAGACTAGCCTAGTCTAGGAGTGATTTACTTTAACTACTGTAAGAAGTCGGCAAAACCACATGCAGTTTTTTGGCGCGTAAAATGACCGCTTCATCAGCCTAAAACAGTGGCCACAAAGCTGCTCTAAACATGTGGAGCCTGAGCCTCTTGTTCAATCTGTTGGCTAATTAGCGCTTGAGTCGCTATTCGTCCAGGGACGTTCAAAAGACCATTGACTGCCATGGCAACGTGAATATGTCATGATACTGAGCCTTTGTCTCTTTGCTAAAGCATCAGTGGGACTGTCTCAGTCTTAATTAGACACAGGGATGACTCAGATGCAACTTTAGATTCAGAGTTTAAGCCCTACGTGCACATAAAACTTGCTAAAAATAGCTTAACATTTCACAGCTATTTCACAACACATTCTCCAAGCTAATTTTCTACTCTGACCTTTAGATAAGATGTCAAAACACATTAAAAATAAGTGGACTTTACTGTATGAGTGGTCTCAGATCTGGTTAGATTAGCATAATGCTAGCTAGCTGATTAGCCTGCTGGTTTAGCTGCCACTACTACAAAAGTGTAACTAAGCTATAGAAAATATCAATGTGAAATATTTTTTGAACAGGCTTGATTAGCTTGAGTAGAAACGTCAAGCTAATTTACGAGCATCTCCCATCATGTGTCTCTCAGACACAACGTTTTAACGAGACAGTAAAGCTGGTATCAGATCAATGACCGGAATGACTCAGTGAAAGATTAGAGACTGGAGATGGTAACAATTACTGGATGACAAAAGCTCTTCCGATCACCGCATTGTGCGTCTGGCCCAGATGATTTCCACATGCTGAGTCCATCTGCTGGTCGTTAGATAGTGAAGTAATTACAGATCATTGCTGTGAAACATAAATGGAGAGTTAAGTGTGTTAAAAAACGTGTATTGTAGAAATTATAAAAGACAGAATTCACTGGAAGAGGTTCAAAACTTTAACAGTTGGACCCAGGGGGTCAAATTTCATTGGTTTTCTTTGGTATATGCCGCAATTACACTTTTCTGGGGCAAACAACACAACAAAAATCCATATTCTGCTGAAATAATTTGGTAACACTTTGTTTTAGTGTCCTTGTAACACGTGTTACATGTAGTTACTATAGTAATAACTATAAATTCTGCGTAATTACATGCATCCTAACCCTAAACCAAACCCTAACCCTATAGTAAGTACATGTATTTTATTATTATAACTCAGTACTTATATTTATAATTACAGTATAACAACGTAATTACAGTGTAACACAGACACCTTAAAATAAAGTGTAACCCTTTATTTTAAGGTGTCTGTGTAACAGTGTAACTATACATTCTATCCAACTATTGTAACGTACGAAACACAAGATCCAATACGAATGAACAAGTTTATTGAATTAGCAAGAGAACAAGACAAAGGCAGGCTAGAGAGAGTCTCTGATCGGCAGTTCGACGCTTGGCAGGAAATGTTGAACGAACAATGACAAACCCAACTGGCAAAAGGTCCACAGCTTAGGTATTGACGGCAAGTATAGTCCGGTAGAACAGGAACTGGATCGATGAACTGCACAGACAGCGAGACAAGAGAACCAGTGACAACGATGACAATGAACATGACAAACACAAGACTACTACATATAGGATTCATAAACGAAACACACATGTGGCTGATCTGATTGTTCGTCAGCACAGCTGACACTGATAGGCAATCATATGGAAGTAAAATAATGTTCCCTTTCCGTTCGGACAAAACGCTTAACACATACAGTGATATGAAAGACCAATCTTGCACCTATTGGGGATGTAGGCTACTATATAGGCTACAGGCAAGAAGATGGACTCAGATTGTAAACTTTACGCGCAAAGTTTCATGCTGAGCGTTTCGTGATATACTGGCATAAAAACAACACTTGATCAATTAATACTAACACTTTCTATTCTATTCTATTCTATTCCCCCCCACCCTCTCTCTCTCTCTCTCTCTCTCTCTCTCTCTCTCTCTCTCTCTCTCTCTCTCTCTCTCTATATATATATATATATATATATATATATATATAGCCTATATAAGTCCTAAAATCCTAAAATGCCTACGTGTATTGCATTAGCTTAAACTTGGATCATAGAACTTGCATTTTGTTGTCCTCCTATTGTTAGTTTAACTGTAAATCGCTTTGGATAAAAGCGTCTGCTAAATGACTAAATGTAAAATATGCTACATTGGACATTCGCACATTTAGGGACTGTCTCTAAAGTTGCATACAACATTGACATGTACGTTTCTAACTTGAATAGCAAACTTAAATTTATTTGAATAAATATCAAAAATCCAAAGGTTGCACATTATGCCTGACACTACATGAACACTTTACAGTTGGTTTTATGACTGTAAGTCGTTCTATTCAAATGCTATTGAAGTTAGAAACGTGTATATCAAAGTCGTATACACTTTAGAGTCGGTCCCTAAATGTGCGAATGTCCAACATCAAGCCAACTTTATGCCAGTCTATCACTGGGAAACGCCCAGCTGTGCGCGTTATTCTGAGTCCTTCTGCTTGCCTGTGAGTTTGGACTTTTACATCACTAGTCCATTAAGCTACGTTAAGCGTTCTATGTCCAGCAGGGGAATCCTGAAGTATTGAGGGAAGCCCTAATAGCCTGCATGCAGCACATCGCCACAATATAAAGTTAAGGCAACTAAACAACCAAGAGAAATATATGTCAACCTCAAAAATGTAACATTGGATCTGTATATCCGCATCGGGGAATAACATTATGATCTCGTTCACGGTAGAGAAATATACATGTAGGCTACAAAGGAAAAGTAACCGCGAAGGCACCGAATTTAACAAAAACAGCCGTCATAATAATCACAAATAAACTCACATGGCTGTAAATGAGTTTTATGAATGAATGACTTGCTCCAATTTTGCTGGTCTTCGTCAACAACACGCGCTTGCACCCCCTGCTGGTGAGGTCGACTAACAGCAGATGGAGAGTATGCTCGGCAATCTTCTGCTTTTCCTGCAGTTCCTGGACGTCAATGTTGAATTTACTGTCGAATTTGAACCACTGAATTTGTAGAAGCGAATTTGCAAAGCGAAATAAAATGGACCGAAAATTGCCTGTTGAATAGTATAGGTTGTATTTTTAAACAGTTAGAATATTTTGGAAGTGAAATATGAAGGGTGAATATGGATTATTGAATTTTTAATAATGAAAATGTGTTTGAAATGTTTTTAATTGAAATATTCACAGCTTAAATATTCAACCGTGTTGAATTTCAGCCAATAAAAATGCAAGCCCTAAAAATACAATGCATTAAAATGCAAGCATGGTTAATGCAATGCCTATTTTTTTCCAAGTAGTGCAATTCAACAGGCTTTTTATTTCAAAAACATTTGACATTATTTTACTTCCATACAATCAGACCAGAACAGTACACACAGAATGAACAGACAAACCTGCGAACCGTGACAACTATATCACAAATAAACGGAGCAATTCCAAGAGGGTCCTCACGCCATTGGTGCTCAGACCTTAAAAAGCCCACATAAAGTAAAAAAGTCATTATATTATAGCAGAGATGGTTTTTTAAGAACTTTGTATCTCATGCTGCCACAGAGAATTATGGGAAATGTAGTATGTTTTGAGAAACCTATCACCTCAGTCTGTTTTCTGCAAATTCACACAGTAATTAAATGCAATAAAATGCATTTTAAATATACAAACAATGGCCACAAATATATTGTGAATAAATAGTATTAAATATATTTTAGTTTTTTATTATTTTTTATTATATACCATTTATTGTTTTCTTAGAAATCCTACAAAACCATTGTTTATAAAATGTTAAAATTGTATTATTCAAATATATAAAATATATTTATTTTATGTTTTTATTGTTTGTATGTTTAATCACATGTAATATTGTTTAAATGTTTAATATATACACACCAGAATATATTTTGTGTGTATATATATATATATATATATATATATATATATATATATACACACACACACAAATATATTTGATGGTTAGTTGACCATTTTAGCAGACTGTTGGCTGATTAGCTGGTTAGCAGTGTTATTTTTAGTATCATTGATATACTATTATAGTTCATATTTAATTTATAATAGGTTCATATAGGTTCATTTGTTCATATTTTGAGAATATATTGTGCTTGTTATAGGCTGTTGCTGTGCAGTTGCTAAGGTACTTAGGGTGGTTGCTAAGTGATTGCTAGGGTACTCAGAGTGGTTGCTAGGCTGTTACGTATTATCACACCGCTAGCATGTTTCAGATACCATGCTAGTTGATAGGTAACATAACCCTGCCTGCTAGCTAGGTAACACTGCTAAAACAAAAATAAACGAGAACTGTTTTCAAAATGCCATTACAAATAGCTATCTTTTGGGGTCCATCCAAGTCGCATAGTTTGTAATTTCCCATTGAGATGAATGTGAATGCTGACAGTTAGCTTTTTCCAGAGATATTAGAAATCATTAGCAGAAGCTATTAGGACTCTTGAATTTTTATTAAATGGCCCCTGCTGGCCGGTTCTCTCTATTAGTAAATAGTGAGCCATTCAATATAGTTGACAAATTTTGTTTACTGAAGCATCATTACATGTTGTTTATTAATGGTTTCTCACAACAGACTATTTATACTCAGCAGGCATGCACGCAGAGAAGAAAATAAAACAGATTTGCTTGAAAATCCGCGCGCCATAATCGAAGAATCACTCATTTGGTAGCTTGTTTAATGTAGTCTTTTAATATTAAAGAACAACGTTTATTCGCAGCGAGATAAATTCACACTTACTGGAGTTTATTTAGTCCATTTCACAAGCCCCGGTACACGCCAGGCAAAACAGTCTATCTTTCTCTCTCTCCCTGGACCGTTTTATCAGCTGTTTGATGGAGTGAAGCGGCCTGAAAGCACGGCTCAGAGCTAGAAGGACCCTTCAGAAATCACTGCTCATATGCAGGAGAGGAGAGAGAGAGAAAGACAGAGAGATACAGAGACAAAGCATTCCATCCTGTCAGGTTGCCACAGTAACATCCATAAGCCATGACAATGTGACCTGATAAAACAGGCCTTACTGACAGGTCTGGCAGACGCATGGTAAGACGCTTGTATCTCTTATTCCACAGAGAGATGAGAGGTCTTTTCTCTGCATGACACTGTTGGTTTATTTCAGGCTCTTTCAGCAGCTGAGGACCTACAGCAAACAAACAAACTGAAAATCTTTATCTGTCTGTCTGTATATACTGTTACAACATTTTTTAATTTTGTCAAATAAACTTAGATCATTTATGTGGTTCAGATAACAAATTATTTTGAGTTTCTGTTGTTTAAACAAACAAACAAAAAATATTCACTGTATCATTGTATTAACAAAAAAAAATGTCAATGAACTTAACTCAAAATTTAAAAGGCAACCAGGTTACTTACTTTTTTAAGTTAAACCAACAATCATTTTACAGTCTATCTATCTATCTATCTATCTATCTATCTATCTATCTATCTATCTATCTATCTATCTATCTATGTATCTATCCATCCATCCATCCATCCGTCTATCTCCATTTTTGTTTTATTAAATTATATTAATGTTAATAATCTTACAGGTAAAAAATAATATCGGTTAAAATGTTACTTTAAACTGTTCTTTTTATAACATACAATATACTCTGGTGAGATAAAAATGTTATTTTTGCTGTATATGCAAGTGAGCTTCCAAACAAAGAAAATCCAAACATCTGGTACAGTTACATCACACTCATTGTGATTAAAATAGAAAGATTCTCTCTCTGTGTGTGTGTGTGTGTGTGTGTGTGTGTGTGTGTGTGTGTGTGTGTGTGTGTGTGTGTGTGTGTGTGTGTGTGTGCGTGTGTGTGTGTGTGTGTGTGTGTGTGTGTGTATGCGTGTGTCTGTGCAGTGTGCAGGGCTGAATACAGATGAAAGGCTAATCATATGAAGTTATGGTGCACTTTCCAGCCATTTCGACACAGACGTGAAGATACATCTTCTTATGACAAGTGGCCAATATTAAATCTCGGTACAGTAATTATGATGAAGTCAGCTGTCAGCTGTCTTACATTTTGTCTTGGAAGGCAAATTTCCTTCATTGTGGCTTTGGAAACTCATCAAGCATTTGGACAGATTCCAAAAGGTGTACAGTATGACCAGCCATTTCTTTCTCTTTACGATGGGCCATTAAACAAACATGACAAAATTAAATTAGCCAAATTAAAATCCCGTCATCCACTGCAGCAAATGAACCCAAATGAGAATGAGTGGGTTACAGGTTAAATCCTTGGCTTACACCATGTGGCTTACACCTTGACACTACACCTAATGTACTATGCACTGTACTAACGGGAAAAAAAGGAAATCTATTGGGTATTATGTTATTTATATGATAAATATTTATAAGTTTAATGGTGGCCATGGTTTTCAATATAGAGACACTTTTAAGAAAATTACCTTTTTGGTTTTGGTCAATAACCCACAATGATTAAATATACACACACTTTTATTTAATTTAATTTAATTTTTATTTAAAAAAGTATTATTACATTATAAGTATTATTACAATATTTTGATTACATCTATTATATTATTTTGATTATTATATTTTAATTTATATTATCTATATTGTTGTTATTACATTTTATTAATAATTATTCACATTTTATTAGTCATTTAAATCCTGTTTGGGAATTGTATTGTGGAGTAAGATTTTACATCGGCTGATAATAATTTAAACCTTTCTTTCTTTCTCTTTTTTTCTGAAACTGTGAACAGTAATTAAAAATGATGAGATGAATAACAATAAACAAACCCAAAAATAAATAAATAAAAAATCCAAAACCTCATCACCCCCCTAAACAATTCTTTAAAGAATATTATTCCCTACAGAACTAATTCCTAACAAATGAGTTTTTTTTTTCTGAGATTAAAAGTCCTTTCTGCTAGGTTGTGCTTCTGTTTAAACATGTTCTGCTTTTAAATAATAAATTACAGTTAAGTTTTCATTAAGTTTCCAAGGTTAAAATTAAGTATCGACTTAATAAAGGATTACGCATTCTTGAACCGTTTCCACATTTGCTATTAGAACAAGAATGATAATTCATTCATTGTGAGAGGAAACATGCCTGAACATGTCCTCTTCGCTGTGGACGCTGAGTGTTTAAATGGATAGATCACTCAAAAATGAAGATTCTTCATCATTTATGTAACACTGTATGACTTATTTTTCTGTGGAATACAAAGGAATAATATGCAAAAAGTCCATAAAAAAGACAATGGTGTCCACTGATGTTTTAGGCTAAATTCAGAGTAGCATGCTCGCACTTTTTCTTCTGTGCATTTCTTATACTTTAGTTTCTACATTTGCCAAAATTCACAAACTATTTTGTAACAGTAGTAGTATGCTAGCTTTCTTTTCCAAGCAGATGTTTATGCTAGCAATTATTTTTCTTCCTAAACAACTGATTAGCATTAACTTCTCCGCTAAAGTGGTGCAGAAATTCTAAAGGTTTTAAACATACTTCTCGAAAGTACAATTCATTTCTTTAGATGTAAAATCTTTTTAAGCATACAAATATACGGGTCTCCTTTAATTTTACGCTGTGTTTTCTGTGAGTGGGAGAGCAGTCTGTGTCGCAGAGGTGAAACCTGGCTAAAGAGCTTATGTCCGTCCAGCGTACTGACCTCATATTACAATCAGCCTGGTGACCTGGATTTACTATTCCTGTTCCTGTCAATTACCCAAAGGAAAGGCTGACATGTCCCCTGGCCCTGTGACCAAGGCACTGTCGCTGCATCCGAAATGGAATACTTCCCTACTATATGGTATGCGGAAAAAACAGTACACCAAAAGAGTATTTTGATAACACATAGTATTCAAAAACAGTAGGTGAAACGATTCTGAGGTGAGATACTGAATGTGCATTCGATGGACAATTTACTGTCCCATGAGGCCATCCATGAAGCAATGCATCTGGAGGATGTAGTACATCCGAAATTCATTCATACTTCCCATATTCATATTATACTGTATAGAACATCCTTTTTCTTTGAGCTAAAACGCACCTTTTTGTGTCTGTCTCTTTATATGCAAATGAGCTGCTGCTCCCGGCTCACAGGGCGGAGCTTCAACAGCTTGTATCCTGAAAATTTCAAAAACGTGTAGCCTTTTATGTTCAAACCGGAGTCAGACAAGGATGGAGAGACTCAAGAAGAAGTGACAACATGTAGGTAACATTTCTGAATGGTTAGTTGATGAATTTATTTAGCTTTTGTGTAGATATCTTCTAGTCACTTACTAGCATGTTCTGTCTTGATAATCTATAAATTGCGTTCCCGGAGGCAATTTTAGGGTTAGTGATGTCACTAACCCGGAAGTAATACCGTGTAGTCCCTACCAGACGTTTGTTGTAGTCCATAAAAAGAAATTTCTTTAAAATAATATATCTCCATTTGCTTTGAACTTTGAGCATTGTGACTTTGCGGATGTTGTTTATGCTCAAACAGCAACATTACACACTAACTAAAGTTAAAAAAGTGAAGTCATAATCAACCACCCCTTTTTTAATACTTTTTCATATTATGTTATATTAATTAAAAGGGATCGTTCACCCAACAAATGAACATTCTCTCATCATTTACTCACCCTCAAGTTGTACCTGTATGAATTTATTTCTTCTGCTGAACACAAAATAAGATGTTTTAAAGAATATGGGTAACCAAACAGTTGCTGGTCCCTTTAATACTTTTTTTCATCAAATAGTTATGAAGAGATGTTAACTTTTCAGAAAAAAACTAAAATATCTTTCAAAAGTCTGTGTGTGTTTGTTTGTGTATTTGTGTGTCCGGGTTGACATGGTAAGGTAAGGACAAGCCACACTGTTTTCCGGTGCCAAACTGCCAATTCATCACAAGGGCCATATAATCCACTCCTATTTAATTACTGCGCCTGCTTTGTTTCTGCCAGTTCCCAAAGCTTGTTTACTACAGGACAATAATGAAATGATGTCTGGTTAAATGTCCAAATACTACACACCTTGAGTTTCATTTTAATAGCTGTCAGCAAAAATGTTGGCTGGGGTAATGAAGTCGTAAGTGTAACATTTAAATTGTACATTGTACCTTTGTCGAAACTATTACACGAGAGTATCAGTTATTTATGTGACCACAAATGTTTGTTTGTTTATGCAAAGGGATTCATGTTGAACTTCATCTGTTAATCTCAGGGAAGATGAGCGGAAGTCTTACATCCTTTTCTAATTACCAAAGCAGGTGACTGGCTCAAATAAAGGCCGCTTACAAATATATGACCCTTGATATAGCCAAACCAATTCTATGCCATAGATCAAACCTCTCTTCACTTAGTAGCGCAAAAGGGCCAGATATTGATTCAGCTATTGCTGCCAATCGACCCGGCAGCCCTGTACGGAACATTACAGGCTTCAATACAACAAGTGCATGAACCTAGCAAGTGACTTCCTATTTCTCATTTCATATTTATAGCAGCATGCCACCAAGCCTGCTACGTGAAATATAGTCTGTGTTATAACCACCATCATGGCTGCTAACTAAATGAGATTTAACAAAGTCTTGCTAACACGCTAACAACAACCAGTGTTTGGGAAGCTGCTTTAAAACTGAAGCTCGTTAAGCTAAAAGCTAGGCTATTCAAGCTGAAAAAAAAAACCTGTTAATTTAACTAATAAAACATAGCTGGCTGCATTGAAGCTAAGCAATTAAGCTAAAATATGCCTGTTTTTTTTTTCTGAAGAGAAACGAATATTTACCTCAGCAATACGATGTGACAAAAATAGCAATGTAGCATTTTGTCATGCTACAACTGCTACTAGTTGGAAAAAGTAGCTATTTAATAGACAAGTTCACAGTTTTGAAAACAGTTAGCTACTGTTTGTAAAGTTAGTGTTGTTGCTAGCTTTTGAAAGTCACGGGCACCTTTAGCTAGTTAGGCCTACTCACTAACACGACAACTTTGCAGCTAGTAAAATTCTACTAAAATGCTTTATTAGTTCTCATCAAAATAAGTGTACATAAGAATTCAAATTTTAGACAAGCAATAGAGGTCACCATAGTGGACAGCTATTCAAAAAGCCATTTCTTGTATGGGTTTTGATTGCACAGTTGCACATCAAACTCGTCATTGGACTCTAGTGCATCTTCCCATACACTGCCACAAAGTGGCAAGCAATTATAATTGGATTTTTTTCTCATCCGAATGGCCAGTCAGAAATGCCCAGTTGCTCCGGAATATCCATCCATTCCTTCTATAGGAGACTCTTGCAGGTAAAAATAAAAATGTTGTACCATCAAGTAACATCTAAGGAGTCAAATTTTCCAAATATTGATTTTAGATTTAGAGGATATTCTGATTACTCATCTGTCCACTAAATTGGACTACATGCATCACTAGCTATATTTCAGCTACAATTCATAGTATTACTTTGACTTTTGTTGTTGAAATCTGCAGTCGCATTTTTTGTTGTTGTAAATAAATGTATGTGTTATTAGAATGTAATTTGCTGTTAGTCAAAAAGTAATCTGATTACATAATGCATGTTACTTGTAATTTGTTACTTTACATAACATCAAAAATGTATCTGATTACATTATGCATGTTACTTGTAATGCGTTACTCGAAACATCAAAAAGTAATCTGTTTACGTAATGCATGTTAATTTGAATGTGTTGCTTTACTCGTTACATCAAAAGTAATCTGATTATGTAATGCATGTTGTAATGTGTTACTTTACTCGTAACATCAAAAAGTAATCTGATTACTTAATGCATGTTACTTGTAATGTGTTGATTTACTAGTTACATAAAAATGTAATATGATTACATTGCGCATGTTACTTGTAATGTGTTACTTTACTCATAACATCAAAAAGTAATCTGATTGCATAATGCATGTTGCTTGTTACATAAAAATGTAATGTGATTACGTAATGCATGTTACTTATAATGTGTTACTTTACTCATTTAATCAAAAAGTAACCTTATTACGTAATGCATGTTACTTGTAATGCGTTACTTTACTCGTTACATCAAAAAGTAAGCTGATTACACAATGCATGTTACTTGTAATGCGTTACTTTACCCCTTAAATCAAAAAAGTAATTATTACGTAATGTATGTTACTTGTAATGCGTTATTCACTCGTAACATAAAAAGCAATCTGATTACGTAATGCATGTTACTTGTAATGTGTTACTTTACCCGTTACATAAAAATATGATTATGTTGTGCACGTTACTTGTAATGCATTACTTTACTCATAACATCAAAAAGTAATCTGATTACATAATGCATGTTACTTGTTACATAAAAAGGTAATATGATTACGTTATGCATGTTACTTGTAATGTGTTGCTTTACTCGTTACATCAAAAAGTAATCTGATTACGTAATGGATGTTACTTGTAATGCGTTACCACCAACACTGCTCATTTCAGATGAGATTGAAAACACCTGATCGTTAGTTTTCCACAGTCTGAAAACATCAATAGGTAGATTTCAGATTTTTAGGTTTTCTCAGAAAGGACAACGATGGTAGAAATTTATCCATTTTGAACACAATCAGAATTATCATCTAATAAGGTAAAATTGGCATACTCTGGAAGACTGAGTGTGAGAATGTTCCACATATTCTGAGTTAGGTTTTCTTTTCTAAGTTGTACCTTCACTGGTTGTAGAGATCTTTGATGGAATCACGTCCTCATGTTCTGATATCAAAGACATGCTGGTCGAACAAGAACGAACTCAATTGCATTTGGAATAATTGAAGCTGTATTATATTTATATAATTTTGTCGTTTTCACATGATTTTATATAATTGTATTCATTGGTTTGTTAAATATATACAGTATTCCTGTTATTACTGTATTGTGTTTAATATAGTATCTCTTTAGTTAAAACCAAAAACCGCATACTGCCCACTTAAGTGGACATCTGAAATGTATCTTTGAAAAATAAATGTAAAAACAAAAGTTCAGATCTTGTTTTTCATGCACTAAGAGCAAAAAAAACACATAGGGAAAAAAAAAAAACTTTTCATAATTCATGTATGAAAGGGTTACAATAGTAAACTTTTAATACAATAAACACCGCTAAAAGCAAACTTTTTATATTTTCCTTGCTAATTATAAAGGACAACATGGAGAATTAAGCATGGTAAAATGTTGCACGGCTGAGATGATCACATTCTTATTTAGATATGCGTGATGTTTTAATAATAAAACGTGACCATATTAAATACTATAAGAAATATTACAATAAAAAATATTATAATATAAAATATAATAATAATAATATCAAATATAATAATGTTAAAAAATTAATATGTGTATAATATCCGCCACAGCAGTCCCTCATTAGGGGAGTCCCGTGACTTCTGAGCCGTAACACGGCAGCTTGTTTTACTGGGTTAAGTGGCTTATAGATCTTGTTAACTGGATGGTTTATCTGTGGAAGCAGACCAGACAAAACACTGCAGACGGGAAATAAGGGACAGAATAGAGACATGTTGTATTAGTAGCCTAAGCCTGCAGGACAGTAACAAATCACAAAAAAGCCAAGTCTGCCACCTAGTGGTTAAGCAAGAAAGTTGTTAAGAAAATGGCGACGTAAACAACAATTGCGGTTGCACAAATCAAATGCATCATTGTACAACAAATGTTTTAATCAGTATTCTGAATAGTTTTCAAAAGGGCTGGATGCATTTGTGATGTTTGTATAGAATATATGACAGCAGACCAGCGCAAATTCTGCAATGCCACCACGTGTTCATATATAATTTATGAAACATTTTGAATTTCGACTCGGCTGTATCAAATGTAAAGTTTTGATATTTTGGAAAAATCTTTTCAAGTTCAAAAGCGTGTGTATATATATATATATATCAGACCTGAAGTACTTAACACCTAGAGAGCTGCTGTTGTCCGTTGCCGTGGCGCGTTGCTAGGCGATGACTCAGCGTTTTGGCGAACCTTTCTGGCACAGCGCGAGATGGGAACGAAAACCCGCCACTGCAGCGCGGCAACAGGTCATCGCCATGGCAACAGCCAAAGCGACAGGAAGGCCAGCGAATCTCGCTGTGTGATTTGTATGGAGAGAAAAGTTCACCTGACTGAAAAATAACTCTAAAGACTTTCTTTCAGCGCCTTACACACGAATGTGGCCAAACATACTAAATTCTCTCTCGGATCAACCACCCGCAAACAGAACACACACATTTCGTTCCTTAACGTTCAGAAGGTCAAGCAATGAACTATTAGGTCGTAATTGTCTTTGTAAATCCTTGTCCCTCACTGTTTCCCTGTGAAAAGCAGCCTAAAACTCAGAAGAGAACGCATTTACCAACTGAGGCGGTGAAAATTAGTGTTTCTTAATCTTTCTATTTTAAATATGTCCATAAATATGCAGTATAATTGGCATTAACTGACATTGGTTCGCTATCATCTAAATATACAGACCCTGAGATGCTTTACATTAAAAAAAAAAGGCAGGCAGGAACATGTGTCCTTACATGACCTTTCAAAATTATGTTATTTTTATTTATTTGTGTGAGCTTTTTTGCTATTTCAACTCATAGAAGGACATTTAAGGCCACTAAAACATTAGATTAATATATAACACAAAGATTAATATTTACAGAAATAATAATAATACAAAAAATGTATAAGAAGAGATCTGTTGTAATAATATACACTAAAACGTTTGGGGTCAGTAAAAAAAAAAGTCTTTCTTTTTTTGAAAGAAATTAATACTTTTATTCAGCAAAGATGTGTTCAGTTTTGATAGTGAAGACTTACATAGTTAAAAAAAATTCTATTTAGAATAAATGCTGTTCTTTATAATGTTTTATTCATCAAATATTAAGCAGCAGCTGCAGCGCAACAGTTTCCGCATAGCCTATTAGAATGATTTCTGAAGGATCATGTGACACTGAAGACTGGAGTAATGATGCTGCTGATGAAAATTCAGCTTTGCATCACAGAAATAAATTATATTTTAAAGTATATTAAAATAGAAAGGTATTATTTTAAATTGCAATAATATTTCACAATATTAAATTTTTTTCCTGTGTTTTTGATACAATAAATGTATGCAGGCGTGATATGAGTATAAGGGACTTCTTTCAAAACATTAATAATAATAAAGCTTCCAAACTTTTGACTGGTGTATAATGTTTCAGTATATTTTCGAAGGCCATGGAAGTAGTAGCACTGTGAAATCCCATTGGTCGGAAGTTCTTATAACTACTTTTAGAAAAGACCCACTCAAAGATAAAAATGAAATAAAAATGATTTCTGAGCATTTAAAAACTAACCAAACTAAACAATAAATAACTTTTTACCATTGCATTTTTGTTTCTTTCACTTCATTTTAGTCGAGATAGATAGAAGTGATAGATAGTAGTAAGGAAACAGTAGTCAATGAGAGCATGTGATTTGAGCGTGGCTGGAGCTGAGAATGAGTCCTCTGTCAAGCCACCACCAGTATCCCAGAGTGCACTGGGCCGCCAATCTTATGGGTGACACAATACAGGCAGAGAACAGGTTCCTCAATCCAGCGGCCAACAAAAGCTCATTTATTCTGTCGTTTTTTACAGAGGTGATTATTCACAGCCAGACTAGGACACACACACACACACACACACACACACACACACACACACACACACACACACACACACACACACACACACACACACACACACACACACACACACACTTGATTTTATATCATGATGAAGAACATCAATTAATATTATAGTTTAACTGTTAAAGCGCCTCATATTATTTTATTATTTTAATTTAAATTGATTTAGTAGTCTAATTTTTAAAGGATCTCATATTATTTTAATTAATTATTTTATAAATGTATTTGTTTAATTTATTCATTTACATTTAATTTGACTGAATATTAAAGTTTAACTGTTAAAGGGTCTCAGTGTTTTTAATTATTGTATTAATAATTATTTGTTTATTTTACTTTAATTTGATTTATCATAGATATTTATTATTTATTGATATATTTAATTATTTGATTAATTTTAACTGTTAAAGTGCCTCAAATTTAGTATTGTAATCATTTATTTTGTATTTTAATTATTTTAATTTCATTTGATTTAATATTAAGTTTAACTGATAAAGGCTCTCATATTATTAACATTTTTAATAATTTATTAATTGATTTTTTTAATACTTGATTTATTTTTTATTTATTTTTTATTTATTGTACTTTAATTGGATTTAACATCAAGTTTATCTTTGAAATGGTCTCACTATTTTGTTATTTTATTTATTAATTATTGTATGAATTTATTTAGTTTTAAATGTAATTTAATATTAAGTTTAAAATGGTGTAATTATTTAATCATTTTATTTATGCATTATTTTATTAATTTAAAATATGTATTTTTTATTTAATTTAATATTAAGTTAAAATTTATTTAATTTATTTATTTTCTCATTTAATATCAAGTGTTAAAGAAAAGTGTCTCATTTATTTATTTATTATTTTATTAATTTATTTACTTTTTTACATTTAATTTAATTTAATAATTTCATTTAAGTTAATGTCCAACTGTTTAGGGACATTTAATATTAAGTTTAAATTGTATAACTATTTTCTATTTCATTTATTTATTATTTTATTAATGTATTTAGTTTTTTTTTATTTCATTTAATATTAAGAATTAAATGGTCTCATTATTTTAGTATTATTTGTAATTAATACATGTCAAGTTTTTGTTCAACTTTTTAGGGAAATGCAGTGCCCAAAATTAAACAAAATAAATAAATAAAAATTAACCTGACCCACACATCTTAGACTGGATGAAGGTCACAGACTCATAACAATTCAGCAGCCGTAATTGAACAGTCATCTGAGGCAGTCCACTCCCAGATTGCAAAGTGATGAACAAATCAAAACATGAGCATAGAGAGGGAGAGAGATGGATTATTGATTTGTTCATAGGGCTTTATATCCATCTGACCCCAGAGACAGGTCGTCAGGACAGCGAGCCCCACACAAGATGCAGTGTTTGCTGTCAACAACAGTTTGCTTGTGCTGCCTATATGAAGCCACAAAGACACATTTATAATGGCGGAATAAAGGCCGTCCGGCAATTGCCAACCGTCCGGCTCGCTGGGCAAACGCCAGGGAGGAGTGGGATGGGGGAGTGAAGGATTGTAGTGCCCCGTGACTGCATTCCCATGCACCTCTTCATTTTAATATGGCCTATGACTTCATGTCTTCAGATTTCACTGTTTATATAGCCTACGCCTAGAACAATAGTTGCAACTAAATACATTATAATATTTCTGTAGTTAAAAGTATTCGTAGTTAAAACATAAGGCAATGAAACACATAAACATTCAAAGAATTTATATTATTATTAACCATAATCTTCTTTTATTTTTTTATAATATTGTAACACATGCTAAAATAGGCATTAGTTAATCATTATTTATATTTATTGTTATTCATATTTATACATTGTTAAAAGAGTAAATATTGATATTTGTGAAACTATATTGCTCTGATGTTTTTTTCCCCATGTGTTATAATGCAACTGTGATTACATTTATGAAATGTTTTTTTTTCTATTGCAAAACTTACAAATTATAAGAAAAACATATATAAAATAGAGCTCTATATATGTAAAATAAGCAGATTAAAAGTTTTCATTTTCTGTTGTCAAGCAACCTTGAGCTGTGGTAAAAAGAAACTCAATAAAACAACAACAATCATAATAACACTTATTATTTTTATTGCGCTTATGATTATTGTTATCAATTTTATTATCCAAACACTGAATTCATTGCATATAATACATACAATATATAGGCTAATAATAATATATATGTTAATATATTATAATAAATAAATAAAATCAGTTATTGTTATTATTATTATTCAGTCAAAATCCTGCCTACAGTAACAAACATACAATTATTCAGTAAAAAAAAACATATTCAAATGTAGTGTACATTATGTCATTCAGTGCATTGAATGTGTATGTGTGTGTGAGTGTGTTTGTCTCGGTGTCAAAGCTGTTTAATAGTCCACTGGTGTTTAGGACACACGTCTGGCCAATTTTATAACAGAAAAGGATCGGCTGATTAACATGCCACACCACTCACTTCCTCTCAAACACACTATTGTCGTCCACCGAGATGCCTGACAACAAAACACTTGTGTGTGCTTATGGGCAACAGTACTTCCCAGAAAGATCAAAAGGAGAGGGAAAAAGGGGGAATAAAGATGTGAGCATATCCTTATGGCCTAGAGTGAGACGACGAGACAACAAATATATAGAAAAGAAGAAAGGACAAAAGCTGGATGTTTCCAAAGAAACATCGAAAACATGCACACAACCAAACGTATTTAATATAAAGTTTACAAGACAATTTTTCATGGAACAGATTTTTGTCTGTTTCTTTACTATAAATTTGGCCAGACAAGTGTTATACTTTGTGTGTGTGTTGATCTTCAACTCTTTGTATCTCACTCTGAATATGTGTTTAGTGGAGTGAGAACAAGGTCAGAAGCTCATTGGTCAGTTCTGGTGATTGACAGGTCAGGATCTCAAAGCTACAGGCCCCTCGGTTACAGACCTATAAATAGACTCCCATCTCACTCTGCTCTGAATCGCTTCATTCTGACAAACTCTCTGCTGGTAAGTTTAGTAAGTTTTTTATTTCATTACAATGCTTTACAGCTTCTACTTACTTCATTATGACTAGAAATGTGTTTGCACAAGTGAAAGACAGAAAGAAAGTTAATGGTCCTTAAAATTGCTCCAACACTTAAACGTTTACAGTCGTTTGAGGGGAAAAAGTTAAACAGCTTGAAATTGGTTTCAAACATTTTCACATTTTTTTTTTGTGCTTTTAGTAATTATTCCAGAAAACGACGAACACACACCAGTACATTAAGATGTCTGACTTAGAAACCTGCCTTGGAACCATCATTGACACCTTCCACAAGTACTCGTCGAAAGAAGGCGACAAGTACAAATTAAAAAAGAGCGAACTCAAGGATCTGCTCGCGCATGAATTTCCGACTCTTACAGAGGTAATTAAAACAGAACTTTTTTTACACTATACTTTGTCTTGAAAATGTACGAATATTTGATTTACAATCAAATCACATTTATGTCAGAATTGAGTTTGTGTCTCAAAAATTTATGATTCAAATTTTGTGTTGTCAAATCGATTAATCGCATCAAAGTAAAAGTTTGTACATGTATAATACATGTGTGTGTCCATATATATATATATATATATATATATATATATATATATAGACACACGCACACTCATCTACATGTACACACACGTACACACATCTGTAAACAAAACTTTTATGTTACTAGTGATTAATCACCATTTATCGATTTGGCAGCATACATATTAGTGCTGTCAGATCGATTAGTTGCGATTAATCACATCTAAAATAAAAGTTTGCGTTTATATAAGTGTACAAGTGTGTGTGTGTGTGTGTGTGTGTGTGTATGTACACATGTATGCAAATATATATTAAATATGTGTGACACACACAGACACACTTATACATTCTATATAATAATATATACACACATATTATATAAACTAACTTTTATGTTAGATGCAATTAATTGAAATTAATTGATTTGACAGCACTAACACACACACACGCACGCACGCGCACACACGCACGCACGCACGCGCACACACACACACACACACACACACACACACACACACACACACACACACACACACACACACACACACATATATATATTTATAATCTTTTATGTTAGATGTGATTAATCGATTTGACAGCACTAGATTTAATATTTGAATGCTAAGAAAATTTGCTATTTTCTTATTTCTTAAGTTTTTCTCTTTATCTCCCTCAGCAAGTGAAAGATCAAGCAACAATGGACAGTTTGATGGAAAGCTTGGACACCGACGGCGACTCTGAATGCGATTTTCAGGAGTTCATGACCTTCATCACCATGGTTACCATTTGTTGCCATGAGTTTTTCGAACACCACGAAGACGAATGAGTCGGATTAAAAAAAAAAAAAAAAGTTCAATTTTCCGTAGTTTAATGAGTCACAATACATTCCTTCTCTTAAAATTTGCTTTGTTCTTTATCACACTGTATTAGGATTGTTGTTGTGTTTGGACAGAATGTACACGCTGCTTGTATGACAATTTGCTTGGCTTATTTTGCTAGAATCAAAACCAGTTTATAATTTATTACAAAGCATGTTTCTATTATTTTGCCTAGACATTTTCTTTCCAAGACATGCACATCATAAATCTCATCGAGTGAAATGCGGACCGGGTTTTGAGCTCTCTTCATTTCAATTCCAGACTGATTATAAAATGTTTTTTTTCTAAATAGCTTCAGACTATTAGGTTGACTTACAACTGATTGTTCCAGGGTTTTAGACAAATCGCACTGTGCTTTAAAAAGACCCACAAAAGCAAATTATTCTTTTGAAAAAATCTATCGAGCATATGGTATGATGTTTATGACCATCCAACATATGTTGTTTGAGGCATCAAAGCTTGTGTTTTTCATCTCTTAATTGCCTGAAACTTTCCTATCAGATTTGATTGTTTCTTATAGTACATAATTTGTGTTTCCAATTGTAACCTAAGCTAAAAGTTAATGTCAAACGATGTCAAAACATCAGGCCTGACTCATGAAACATAAGCGATTTTCTGTGAATCAAAGAAAAATCTATTTATGCCAATGTTTGTGTTGAACTGAATGCAACAGTTTACATAAGAACCATTTACACAAATTTGCTTGATCGTACTTAATGAATGGATGAATGTTTCTTTACAAAGTGAAAATGAAGTCTTTCTTTATAAATAGAAGGTAAATCAGTTTTAGAGGCCAAACTGTTAGAATTATGGAACGAAAACTAGCTAAATAAAATTGTGAACAGATGAAATTCAAGTAATGTGTGAGCAATTGTACTATCTATCTATCTATCTATCTATCTATCTATCTATCTATCTATCTATCTATCTATCTATCTATCTATCTATCTATCTATCTATCTATCTATCTATCCATCCATCCATCCATCCATCTATAAAAACTTGCTGCCTTAAAACAATAAACTTGGCAGTGCAAGTCATTTCAACTTAAATTACATTAAACTGACTTAAACATGAGTTTAATATCATTTAACTTAAAAAAAATACGTTTAAAACGGCTTAGCCTATTTTGATGAGTTGAAGCATAATTGTCAAGACTTATTGATCATGTCATTTTTTCATGTCAGATCTATCTATCTATCTATCTATCTATCTATCTATCTATCTATCTATCTATCTATCTATCTATCTATCAGTATATATTTTATCAGTTTTAAAATCTAGCATTAGTTTTAAAATAAAGATGTTCAATAAAATTCAATTTTATCCAATCATTAACACAGCATCAAGTTTTCTTTATCTATGAATCTTATCATGTTGATACAATTTAGATTTTCTCAAATGTCTTTGTATAGCTCAAAACAGAATGAATAATTCTAGGCTACTATTTATTTAAAATTGAATTTAAATGCAATTTGAGACGAATTCTGGCACTCACTGGGCTTTATAAACCGAAGAAAATCATTACCTAAATGCTTTGGAATTACCTTCTCTTTTATAAATAAATATGGACGTGCACTTTCTGCTAGAGGACGCCTCTAAACAACTGCTAGGCATTGTCCCTGGTGACTTCCATTGATTTAGATGTTCCGCAGGTGTCCTCATTACCCAGCACAAACTGTCAATAAGGAGGCATTCACATCCGGGTGCTAATTAACAGATCAATCGTCGCGCTGCAATACCCTGAAAGATGGTAAATATTATATGCGCACACAATCTGATAAAGAAAACCTTCTTCATCTTAAGTATGTTTACATTAAGCAGCTTGAAAATCAGCCAGATATTTATATGCAATTTACGAATTCAAACAGAGAAATACAAGTTTGTTTGAAGGACGTCTAAGTATTGACCAATCACATACTGCCGTACTGTATACTTCCGATAAGTGGCAGTGTTGTGCCGTGCCAGCACACGTTCTCTGATCTGAGAAAATGAGAGATGTGTTGAGGTGGAGAGTGGACGCAATAGGATAAAGTCACTGGATTTATTTGACAATGCAATAAAGCATAAATAAATAAATAAATAAATAAATAAATAAATAAATAAATAAAGCATGATAAAAATAAGTGTCCACAGTATTTCTGGAGTGAAGGATGAGTGCCTCGGGGTGATTGCTTTGGCTGAGTTGAGCAAATGAGGCGCTTTGTGTGTGTGTGTGTGTGTGTGTGTGTGTGTGTGTGTGTGTGTGTGTGTGTGTGTGTGTGTGTGTGTTTACCCAGCTGTGTGGTCTGACTAGCATCTTTTAGCATCCCACAGTAATGTCCCATGAGGTCATTGGACTGGACTTTAGGGTGGAATTTGGGAACTCGGCTTGCTGCCAAGAGAGAGTTCTGTGGTGGTGTTCAGTCTGCTACTTATGGAACATAAAGAAATATGGCATGATCACACAACTATGATTTTGATACTTTTGACGACAGTCACACCTATCTGTCTGTCTGTCTGCCTATCTAGCTATGTATACGTCTATCTATCTATCTATCTATCTATCTATCTATCTATCTATCTATCTATCTATCTATCTATCTATCTATCTATCTATCTATCTATCTATCTATCTATCAACTGTAACTTGTCATCACACTTAGTTTTGAGCAACGTTAAAAAAATTAAAATGTAAAATGTGTAATTATTAATAACATTTGTATAAATCAAATATTTATCACATTTGCACATTACACACACACACACACACACACACACACACACACACACACACACACACAGACACACACACACACACACACACACACACACACACACACACACACACACACACACACACACACACACACACACACACACACACACACACACACACACACACACACACACACACACACACACACACACACACACACACACACACACACACACACACACACACACACACACACACACACACACACACACTTTGGAAATTATATCATCACGAGCTCTGAGCAATGATTAACATGCATTAATTTCCCTACCATACAGATTTTTCATTTTCTTTCCATCATTAGGGATTCAAGGCAGCTTTGAGAACACTTGAAAGAGAAAGAAAGAAATGTAGAGAGAGAGAGAGAGAGAGAGAGAGAGAGAGAGAGAGAGAGAGAGAGAGAGAGAGATAGAGAGAGAGAGAGAGAGAGATGGGATTGAGTGACTGTAGTCTTGTTATAGGCTGATTATGCTTGTGTCTTGAGCGAGAGATGCAGACAGAAGGCGTTTTAATGACATCCACCATCATGGATAAACACATCTTTGATTATATAGATGTCTCAAGATGCAGCATAACTGCAAGTACCTCTCCGCCAGCCAGTCACTGATTGATTGTTTATGTCTGCGCGTGTGTGCATACCTTTACAGGACATAGTTTTTACATTGACACATTTGCTAAGTAATTCCGCTTTTCACCGTGGCCACACTATCATGTCTGGTTTGCAATTATTTACAATAATTCAGCAGCCTGTCATTAATTAGTGCTTTTAAATATTAAACTTATTACAAGGCGGCTACGGATGCATGATATATCGGCCACCATATCAGTATCGACCGATATAAAATACTTTTAATATAATCGTAATCGGCCCAATAAGAAAATTTGGCTGAAAGACAGTAAATAATGGATTATTTCCTTTAGCTGAGACACTTCAGATGCGTACTGTTCCCCGTGATGGTTTTGAATTGCTTGAAATATGATTGGAATCACTTCAAAAAAGGAAAATACAGTGTAACGTGCACCGCAAGTCTATCATAAAGACAACATAAAATTATAATGAGAACATCATAATTGTGTGCTTGGGACATGACTTTTAATAGTGAGACTTTTGTTTTTTGTAATCAGGATCTTAAAAATTAAATCAGCCAACATCTCGGTTATCGGCTTTCAAAAGAAAGAAAGAATTATCGTTTATCGGTATCGGCCAAAAAAGTTAATATCGGTGTATCCCTAAAGGCGGCAATGGATATTTTATAGACCATGGCTGACAAATATCTATATAGCACTGCATAATAAGGGCAGTTAATTTCGTTGTGCTCCCATGTGGACCGTATAGCTGGAAATGTTATTTATACTGTTCGGTTAACACTTTCTCCCAGTGCACTTTAAACGCAATCAAAAGGTGGCAGAAATGGAGAAGACTGAGGAGGAGGACAGCAAAATATGGAAATAAAAAGCCAGCATTATGCCTTTATTCTCCCCTCTCTCTCTCTCTCTCTCTCTCTCTCTCTCTCTCTCTCTCTCTCTCTCTCTCTCTCTCTCTCTCTCTCTCTCTCTCTCTCTCTCTCTCTCTCTCTCTCTCTCTCTCTCTCTCTCTCTCTCTCTCTCTCTCTCTCTCTCTCTCTCTCTCTCTTTAAGACAAATGCATCAATACTGTTACCCTCACATTTTCCCTCTTTTAAAGCAAAAAACAATTCCATAAATCTAAATGTTTAAAATGCTACAGAAAATACAACAAATAACCCGTTTCAAAGAATGACCCTTTTCTCTCCCCTATCTCTGCCTCTTTATGATGTTCATTGTTTAAATGGGAAGAAAAATGGAAGGGGTCTCAGAAGCGAGCAGAGATGCTTTCCTGGGGCTGCATGGATGCACATGATATGAGAAGCAAAATTAAATAAAGGCTGATTGTGTTCAGGGGATTATATCGGGGTTAGTCCTGCACGCTCGACTGGAAACATGACAGCACAAGAATAATTAGCTCACCTGCAAATATTCCTAACTCACTTACACCGGCCGACTCCAGTGACCACCCCGATGGAACGAGGGGAGTGTGTGCGTGCATATATATGTCTGCGAGCGCGTAAGAAAGAAAAAAGTAACCCCAGGAGCTTGTAGACCCTAGCAGTGAGAACAGATGTCCTATCATAACCCATAGCAGCCTGTGAGTGACCTCCATGAGAGCGGGCCGTCTTGCATTAGCACCTGCCCTTGCTCACGGGGAGGCGGAAAGGAAGTCATTTTAATTGGAGTATTACTGACGGGCCAGTGATTCATTAGGCCTTTAACCTTATCGTATATTATGTGCGTTTTTGAAGAACATCGGTATGTCCTGGAAAACATCTGAAGAGGTCAAATGGGACATCAATATGTGCTTATTTTACTGTAGGATGCTGATTGGTTTATATTATTTTTTTTACAAATTACCCAACTCTCCAGCAGCCCCCTTAGAGCCCACACTTATGCTCAATCTGATTATTCCAGCAACAATAACAAAGCAATAAGGACCTCAGGTGGGGTCTTAACCCGCCACCACATTGACTTATGATGGGGATTTCGCTGCAGAAATCTGAAAGATTTCTTTGGCATGTTTTAAAAGAGATGACTACGATATTGTTTTTAAGATCTTTTAAAGATCTTAAAAACCAGCATTTAACTAAATATATCTGCATAAGATTTACTTCATTTAAATTAATTTTAAGAGGCTTTCCAGACAGATTTAAAATACACGTGATTAATTAATCTACTTAAATACATACAATAATATTTTTATTTTATTTTACAGATTACCCAGCTGTCCGGCAGGCCCCTTAGAGCAGGTATAGTTCACCCAAAAAATTTAATTCTGTCATTAATTACTCACATTCATGTCATTCCAAACCCTTAAAACCTTCATTCATCTTCGGAACACAGGATCTTTTTGATGAAATCTGAGAGGGTTCCCTCCATTGACAGCTACGCAACTACCACTTTGATGCTTCAGAAAGTTAATAAAGAGATTGTAAAACTAATCCATATGAATTGAGCTGTCTAGACCAAATTATCTGAAGAAACTTGATCGCTTTATATGATGAACAGATTGAATTTAGGCTTTTTATTCACATATAAACATTCATCAACTCACACATCAGTAGTGGTAAACCAATGAGGTTCATTCTTGTGTGTTTAGCAGCACGTTTGAGCTTCTGCAAGAGGTTTTGTTCTTGCGTGTCAAGCAGGTTCGGTTGAGCTTCTGTTTGTGTTCGCTGATCAATGGGAGTAAAAGCCTAAAGTAAATCTGTTCATCATATAAAGTGATCGTGTCACTTCAGAAAATGTAGACTAAACCGCTCAATTCATATGTTTTACTTTTACGATCTCTTTATGAACTTTTTGAAGCATCAACGTTGTAGTTGCGTAGCTGTCAATGGAGGGACAGAAAGCTTTCAGATTTCATCAAAAATGTCTTTATTTGTGTTTTGAAGATGAACGAAAGTCTTACGGGTTTAGAACGACATGAGGGTGAGTAATGACAGATTTTTAATTTTTGGTTGAACTAACCCTTTAAGTGCCATCCGATTATTCTCCCAGGGAACTACTTCTCTAGCATTCTTTTAAAGAAATGACTCCGATATACGATCTCTCTTTTTTGGCAGCATTTCACTATACTGTATATTTGCATAATAAGATTTCCTTTATTTTAATTGTTCAATAATTTAAAAGTAGTCAATTGATATGCTGATTAGTTCATCAAAATCACCACTTTTTTATTTGTTGGTCTACGTAAACGTGTGGATACTTCGATGATTTTGTCCATAGTTTCCCATCTTACGCCATCAGCACCCCATGCAGAGAAACAGTATTATTTTATCCCATTTGTACTCTTCTCTTAAACACTGATACATCTTTTTCTACACCAGATTCTGGTGTATCACTTTAAAAAGGTTTGTCGCTGAAGGCTCGGAATAATGACGGAAAATGATCTGTCACACCGAGCAGCACAACAAGGGCCAATACTCCAAAACGTCACAACATATTTCCCTTCATATCCAGCGTGTGCTTGAGCAGACCCACAGGACAGGCGGAAATGGGAAGCTCTTGTGCCGAAATGATGTTTTCTGCATTCCACGAGTGGCTCTTCTCCGAATTCATTATGATTTTCTGTTTCTGATATAACCGTGCCGTCTCAGGAAGGAATATTTGTTTACAGCTTGCTCCACAAACAAGTGCGCTGTTATTTTGGATGCTGAGTCTGGTTAACCCCCCCAGTGTAGATGTGATTGTCTCTAAAGAAGAAGAGCCAGGATTTCAGCGGCGAGTTTGACCTCGGTCGGTCGTATAATGCTGTGATTTTAACCAGAGCTGTCTTAGTAAACCAAAATGCTTGCAGGTTTTTATCCTGAAGAGAACATTTTCTTTCACCCGCAAGTGTCAGTGCAGTGCTGGGTAGATAACTTACAAATTAGTAGTCCATTACTGATTCCAAATTACATGACAAAAGTTGTAGTTGGTGATGTAATCCATTAAACATTTTAGGTAATATAATCAGACTACTTTCGGATTACTTTTAGATTACAAACTCGTTCATCACATTGAATTGAACAGAATATTCTTGCACCATATTGACATACAAACACAAAGAGATAGAAAATATAGGCCATTCTTGGTTATCAACCACATGAAGTTTATTAAACATTACATTATGTCAAGGTTTCCCAAATCAGGGTTCTAAATTTTGCAAGTAATTATAGCCAATGTCATAATTAATAGAGTGCAATTTCACAAAACTAGTAGACTTTCTGATTGTGTATAAGCAATATGCTTTTTTTTTTTAAATGAAAAAGAAGAATTAGGGAGAATCAATAAATTATGAATGTTTTACTGCCATTGTGTGAATAATATGTAATCATGTAACCAATAAAAAAGTAACCATAGACTGATTACGAGTGTTCTACAACGTAACAATCTAATTACACAAGTGCTTAAATTTTGGAATCTGTTAACATAATCCAGATTGCAAGTAATCGGCATTTATATAACACAAATTCCAAGCTAACAATTTTTACATTGCTTTTTTAACAACATTTCAGTTTTGCTTCCCAGCTCTAAATTTGTTTAAAAACAATGGCGTAGTCGTGAAGTAGGTGTGCAATTATCACACTTCCAATTGAAGATTTTTGTCGAATGGTTGAAAAATCTGATTCACGCTTAGTTGTGTATGTTTGCACACACGCTCACATAAAAAAAACAAAAAAAACATCTGTGACCCCTGTCCAATTTTAGCCGTACACGTGCAGCATCAAAATAACTTCCTTATCGTTTCAAAATAACTTCCGTATCGTATTTCATTACTGAGTTCAAAGCACCTTGGAAGGAGATTGATGACAGGTTTATAAATGGTTTCCTCAAAAGTTTTGACATTTATTTATAACAGGAGTTTTTCTGTTGTGTCGTTCTGCTGCTCGGCTTTATTGTTCTTGTGTAAGTCAGATTGGTCGAGGTCAGAAACGCCTGTAGCAATAACAGAGTCCCTGGAGTCAAACCGCACCGTGACCTAATTTAAAATAGTTTGAAATTTATCCCTGAGTCAAAGCAAAGTCTGTCAGTTTTTAAGTATGACCTGTTCATCACATCTATATTACATTTAAAATAATTACCCTGTCATGCAAAAACTTTGTTACATACATACTGTATACAGTATGTAATGATTTATTATTTTAAATCAATTATTTTTTAATATATTAAAAAGTATTTTGGCTGGTTAAAATATCTTGTTGAAATGTGAAAATAGAAAAAATAAAATAAAATTGCTTTTGAAAGCAGTCTCTTATGGTCACCAAGGCTGCATTTATTAAAATAATGTAAATTGCTGGAATTTATTTAAAAAATAATGAAATAATAAAACATTCAGCAATTATTATATTAATACATAATAACATACAATAACAATAATATTATTGTTATTATAAATTATTACAAATTAATAACTACAATATCATTATTAAAGTAATATATATATATATGCACAGAGACGATAAAGGTATAGTTTTCAAACACGTGCATTTTGAAACCCGATTTCAAAAGCTCACGTTTTCAGGCCGCCAAAACGCTGTTGTCGTGTAAACGAACAGCCAAAACACAGAAAATGTTTCCAATTTTTAGTTGAAAATGGTGTCGTGTAAAGTTCCTTTAAAAGCAATCTATTAACTCCAAAGTTTTGGACACACACACACACACACACACACACACACACACTGTAAAAAGTGGTCAGTTGACTTAATTTAAAGTAAATAAACTATGCGTAATTTAAAAAATTAAGTTATGTGAACAAAAATTTCGCATAACTTATTTTTTGCAATTACGCATTAAGTTTATTTACTTAATAATTTTAAGGCAACAGGTTTCCTCACTTTTTTCTAAGTTAAGTCAACTGATCACTTTTTACAGTGCACACACGCACACGCACACAAACACACACACACAAAAACACACACACACACACGCACGCACACACACACACACACACACACATAAACACACACGCACGCACGCACGCACACACACACACACACACACACACACACACACACACACACACACTTTTCACACATTTCAAATAAGTCAAATTGACACATTCCTCTTTTTGCCATGAAAAGCAACTTGGAAACTAATGAATAACTAGTAGGCTATGTATGAATAATGAACAGCAAAATAATTTGTGATAGATTTGTTTGCGTCTTTGTTGATGTTGGCGGGTTTTCAATCCTCTCACACACATTACTCCTCCAGTTCTGCAGTGGAACTGTATGAGATCTCTCAGCTCCCGCTGTCCACAAGACAAACATCTCAACAGTGCAGTGTCCATTTACAAGACTCTCTAGGGTGACTGTGGGATGCCACAGAATAGAACGAACACACACACACACACACACACACACACACACACTCACTGACACACACACACACACACTGGGGACAATCAAATGTGTGGCTAGATGGAGTCGAGGTTGTATTCTCCTCGGAGACCTCTTTTCTTAGAAAGGATGCTTTATTTTGTCGTCTTTCCACTCTCTTTTTCTTTTCTGTCTGCCGTCTTTTTCAAGCAGAGGGCCCTTAAATGTATTAAGCCCATCAAAGAGTCTTTCAGGCTAAATAAAAAAGGCACAGTCGCAAAAGGACAGGCGAGCCTTTGGTTTTGAAGAAGAGTGTATAGGGACACGGTCGATGCTGACCAAATTTGATCCCAGTAGTTACCCACAATCCTCGGCTTAAGAGGAGGGGTTTACTGGTTGGTAGATTCGTAGAGTTGTGGCATCGGTCCATGTAAATACAGAGCAGTGTTGACAGGAGACGCGCGTCAGGGAATAAAGAGAGCGTGTATATGCAGTATAAAATGATACTTAAAAATGTATGCAGTTTTGGTGTAAAGGTTTCATGCTCATTAAAATTTTTTTTTAATAATAATAATATATATATATATATATATATATATATATATATATATATGTAGCCTACTTTATCGTTTTCCTCCATAGTGTTATAATCAGCGTTAAAACTAAAACTGAATCTAAAATCCAAAAAAGAAACATCATTGTTTTTTAAAATACTTGAAATAAAATAAATGTTAACTTAAATAAAATGAAATAGAATAAACATTAACTTAAATAAAATTAAAAAACGATTCAGCATAGTTGCCAAAACAGTTCTCGTTTTCATTTAGTTTAACTTGATGTACTAAAATAACTATAAATAAAATAAAAATGTATTTTTTTTAAATAAAAACATTACTAAAACGTTAACTGTTGAAACGTTAACTGTTTAATAACCAAATAGCTAACTAAATAAAATATACTTGAATGATTATTAAATAATTAAAATTATATATATATATATATATATATATATATATATATATATAAACACATTATTTGTATTATTATATTATTTCTTTAATTATTATAGACTGTGATTTTTACAATAATACTTTTAAAATGCTTTAGATTACTTATATAAATTAATTATACTTATATAAATTATTAATTATTAATTATTTCCCTTTTACATTATATATATATATATATATATATATATATATATATATATATATATATATATATATATATATATATATATATATATATATATATATATATCTTGAAGCAAGAAAGAGCAGTAAAATGTGCTAAAAAATGCAGATTTTTATCAAGGTAACACTACATGCTTTACTGTGACTAATTCTTAATTTTTGTCTCCAAAAAGGGAACATGAAATAAAGAATATGAAATGAGATATCAAGGGTTATAAAATCGTTTTTATCTCTGTCTCTGTACTTAAGACTGAAAAAAAAAACAATGAATACATAAAAAATATATATTTTGTTATTTCATTAGCAAAGAGTCTGAAATGCATATTAAATGCTCTTTTGGAATCTCATTACTGGCTTCATTTTCAAATGAGCTTTGAGAATATTAAACAGTGAATAATCAGACCTAATATAATGTAAATGCATTTATTAAAGAAGTTTACACAAAGGTTGACCCTGAGCTGATATGCACTATAAATATCAGGAGGGTGTAGGAACAGATCAAAGGAAGCCCTGCAGACTTCATTCCAAGGCTTTCTCCAAACCTTTAAAAATTCAGCAAAGCGTACTTTCACGAAACCTCACTTTGATACATATCTAGTGCTAAACGCCTGTGCCAAGTCTCTTATTCTTAATAAAGTGCCTCAAACAAAGTAGTAGGAGATACAGCTTCCATCTGAAAAAGTATTGTCTCAATTAATCTTAAATCGAGTCTTAGTTCTAATCTTACATTTTTGATGTTAGCTTTTAAAGATAGATTAAATTCAATTTTTTCCCCCATGAATAGAAAAGGCTGCTTCTTTGTTGCATATTCATACGCTGATGTACTGTTTATTGCAATCCCTTGTGTTCCCCCGTGTTTGTTATTGTATGTAATCAATGTTTATCAGAAAAGTCCTGAGAGATATTCTGTGACATCCATAATTAATTCATATGGCAGTCTTTGAAGGGAACAGACTATCCTACTGCTAGAGAGAGGGAGAGAGAACCGCTCTATTTATAAAAATAAAAAAAAAGACCCACCCACAACATTATAGGTAAAACCTAAAACCACTCTAAAGACATTAGCAAACACATAGAAACACCCTGGCAACCACCCACAGCCTTTTAGGAATTGCATAGCATAGAACACCTTAACAACTTCATAGCAACGCCCTGGCAACCACACATAACACAGCATTAGCAAAGTTCTATACTTAGAACAGACTCAAAACTGCATAGAAACACCATGGCAACTATCCACAACACTCTCAGAACCACATATCAATGCACTAATAATATTCAGAGCACATTATCAACTGAATAGTAACACACTGACAACCACTCATAACACAGCATTAGCAAAGTTCTACACTTAGAACAGGCTCAAAATTGATTGGCAACACCCTGACAACTATCCACAACAATCTCTGAACCTCATTGCAATGCACTAAAAATATTTAGAACACATTAATAACTACATAGCATTGCCCTGAAAACCACTCGTAACACCACTTTAGCAAAGTGCAAACCTTAGAACAGACTCAAAACTGCATAGCAACACCGTGGCAACTATACACAACACTCTCAGAACCACATAGAAATGCAATAATAATATCCAGAGCACATCATCAACTGCATAGCAATGCCCTGGCAACCACCTGCAAGATAACTACATAGCAATGCTCTAAAAAACAGACAAAACATGCAACGCAATGTTCTTCAACAGCATAGCAATGTAATACAAAATATTCCAAACACATTAGCAACTGCTTAGCAACACCCTGGCAACTACCCACAACACTTTAAGAAATACACTAATGTACTAAAAATATGTAGAACTCATTAGAATCTGCATAGAAACACCCTGGCAACCACCCACAACACTTTTGCAATTGCACTGTAACATACTAAAATATTCCGAACTCATTAGCATATGCATAGCAACACCCTGGCAACCACCACCAACATTTTAGGAACTGCACAGAAACATACTCAAATTTCCTTAATACATTAGCAACTGGATAGCAAAACCCAAGCAACTACCCACAACACATTTGGAATGGCACTGTAACATACCAAAATATTCAAATCATTAGATTCTGCATAGCAACACCCTAGCAACCACCCACAACATTTTAGAAACTGCACAGAGCTGTAATAAAAATATTCTTAACACATTAGCAACTACATAGCAACACCTTGGTATAATGTGGTTTAAAACACTGAAAATGTGTTATAAAACACTGAAAATATAAAATGTCAAACCTTGCCGTGGAGGGCATGTGGAAATATTCGTAGATATTGTGACAGTACATTAAACTCTTGTTTCAAAATCTCAAAATATCTATGATATGTCCCCATATATCATTATTATAATGCTGCATTTTTCTCTTTATAGCGTTTTGCCCAAAGTTTCTCTGTCCTAAACACAAGCCCACTCAGCCTGCAGTGCCATGCCGCCATATTGGATTTTATGGGTTATCAATCTCCATCTAGAAGTAACGTCTCAGATTAATGACCTCACTATCCTGCTGTCCCTCTCTGATTACCTCACCACGGCCACCCATAACAGAGACATTTGGACGTGTGGGAAATGGAGCCCTGGCCCATCATTTCTTCAGTAATGATGAAACGAAACAATAGTATGAGAAATAAAATGAGAGATGGGAAAGAAAATGAGAAATTGGAAGCCTCACGAAGGACCCGTGATGTAATCCTGTGCCAACTAGCACAGCCAAGGGATTCACGTCGCAGGTTTGCTTAAACACTCGCAAAATAAAAAATTAACTAAACACGCCGGGCTCGTTTTGTGAAGAGCTTAATTACCGTTATGTTTCATTTCTGGAGGACTCTACAGCTGTTTGAACTCATTTCACTGAGGAAAAAAAGGGAATGGCCTCCAATTTAAAAAAAAAACCCATAAAATCGCATTTGCAATGTGTTTAAACTTTTGTAATGTGCCATATTAAATAGAAAAAATACGTATTCCATTGGAAATAATTAAGGTGAAACTTTATGAGTCTATCCATTGGCAGTTGCTCAGATCATAAAGAGTGGGATGTGAATTTACATTAGTCATTTTAGAGGTAGATAAAATCAAATAAATCTCTTCCAAAAATGTAAAAGGCTTTGATATAACCTTGCAGTGGAGTGCAGAATGCAAACCTTGTTAGATGGACGCAGAAGTGCTGTGCTCGTTCCTCTGGTTGTCCGTATATAGGCAGGGGCAGATGTCTTCACGGAGCAGGAGTTCACTAGTGATGTTCAAGGACTGATGTGACGTGTTGGCAGCAATCATGATGTGGGATTTACCACCATCAGAATTGGTTGTATCAAGTGGAAGCAATCAGAATCCACGCCACTCAAGGCCTAAAACAGTAATTTTTTTTTCCACAAGGGCAACGAGAAAGGCTGGAGTCTAGACTAAACAACTGAAGTCAGATTATTTACACAGAAATTCTGGCTGATCTGACATTATGCAGAAAAAAGAAGAATTTTAAATTACATAATTGTATAGACACATTAACAAGTAGCTTTAGAAGACAACATTGATCGCTGACCTTTAGTGAACAGCAATCCATTTAATAGAGTTTGTCAATATGTCAGGAGTAGATTTAGAGGCTGTTTGAAAAAAAAACAGATGAAGCATGTTAGAATGGAACAGAATCCCAACATTAGGTTAGATTTATGCTTAAAACAAGAAAAAACATTTAGTCAACTTCAAAAAAATTCAAGATTTAGGGGCCGTTTACACGACACAGTTTTCAACTAAAACGTAAAACTTTTTATGCGTTTTGGCCGTTCATTTACATGACAACAGCATTTTGGGGGCATGAAAACGTGTTTCAAAGAGCAAGTTTTTGAAAAGGATACTGTTTTCGTCTCTGTGTAAACTACAAAAAACAAATCTTTAAAAAAGGTGATGTCATGCGCATGCGTATTACGTGCTCAGTCTAAAGGTGTGAATTTTTTCTTTACAAAGTGACATTGCCAACTACTGGCCTGGCATGAATAATATGGCTTTTTTTGTCGTTTTTGCAGATCCGTGTGAACGGGGATCGTTTTGTCGACGTCTGTACGGGAAAAAATGAAAAGGAAAAACAGTTTTTAGCACGTTGTCTTGTAAACATACCCATTCTCTCAAAACAAGTCTTATGTTTTTGCGCAATTTTGCTTCTCGATGGAATTTGAAGTGCAAATGGCACAAAAACATGTCTTGTGTCACGTGGTTGGTGAGGTGCATCTAAAGCAAGAAATAAAGATGGTACTTCAAACTTAAAGTGATAGTTCACCCAAAAATTTTAAGTCTGTCATTAACTACTCATCCTCATTTCGTTCCAAACCCGTAAGACCTTCGTTCATCTTCGGAACACAAATATAAGATATTTTTGATGAAATCTGAGAGCTTTCTGTCCCTCCATAGACAGCAACGTCATTGCAACTTTCAAGGCTCAGAAAGGTAGTAAAGACATTGTTGAAATAGTCCATGTGACTACTAGCCTGGCTAACGTCAGACCTAGTCTCATTGAGACGTGGGTCTGGGAACAACATCTTCATTTTCTCGTATTTGAGGCGTGGTTTACGAATGCCCAGACCCGTTTATTGGGTGCTACGAATGTCTATCAAATGCGCCTGTACGTAGGTCATAGCCAATTATTCAATTATACCAGATGACGTATGTAGAGCGACAGAAATTAGGCGAGAAAGAAGACGATGGGTCAGAGGTTTATGTGTACACAATGGCGTTCAGCGACTATTGCCATCTGTGCAAGACAGACATAAGGGTAGAAGGTATATATGGGCACTCTATACAGACATGTTTTATCGGAAAAAAGAAAAAAACACTGAGTCGTCATCGTCTTGCTGCTCCCTCCCCGTTCTGTGATTGGTCCCCTCACTGAGGTGAAAATCTGGTCCATGGAATCCAGGCTGCCTAGCAGCGTGAATAAAATTGCGCTGCGCGCAAGGCAGCATGGGGAAACCCAGGCTATGTTACTACAGTGGTTCAACCTTAATATTATGAAGCGACGAGAATACTTTTTGTGTGCAAAAAAAACTCAAATAACGACTTTATTCAACAATCTCTTCTCTTCCACGTTCTTCTCCGACCCTGTAGATGTAGTGTAACAGTGCAGCGCTTCTGGGTTGTACGTCAGAACGTCAGCTTATTATTGACCAGCATCACACGCATCACTGACATGACCAGCGTCGGCCAATAGTGAGCCGGCGTTCTGACGTTGAACCCAGAAGCACTGCACTTTTTACACTACGTCAACAGTGAAGGAGAATGACGTGGAAGAGAAGAGATTGTTCAATAAAGTCGTTATTTTGGGGGGGGTTTGCTGACAAACAGTATTCTCGCAGCTTCATAATATTAAGGTTGAACCACCTTAGACAAGTGGACTATTTTAACAATATTTTTACTACCTTTCTGGGCCTTGAAAGTTGCAATGATGTTGCTGTCAATGGAGGGACAGAAAGTTCTCAGATTTCATCAAAAATATCTTCATTTGTGTTCCGAAGATGAACGAAGGTCTTACGGGTTTGGAACGACAGGAGGGTGAATAATTAATGACAGAATTTAATGTTTTGGGTGAACTATCACTTTAATGGTTAAAATGTAAATGGTATTTTATGGGCCAGAACCATAATTAATTGTGTTAATTTTTTAGCATGTTGATTTCTTAATAATTCATCAAAATGTTAAACTGATAGCGATAACAGAAAATAATTTAGCGAGCCTGTAGGATTTTGGAACACAGATGGACAGCAAAATTTCCATTACAAAATGATGCAATCGCTCTTATCCAAAAGCTTGGATTTCTTCATCATTCCGAGCCTCTATAAACTCAAAGGCTGAAAAACATGTTAACGACACAATGCTTTCAATCACCTCCATGCTTCTCTGAATGAAAGGGCACAGTTTGAGTCATGCACGACGGTTACACAACATCCGCTCACCAGGTCTCAATGTCTCGGATATTACAAATGGCAGACGAGATACTGTATGCCGGCTTTAGTAATAAAAACTTAAAAACCAGCTGAAATGTTACCATATAACATTATTAAAGAACGTTTTTAAAATGTGTGTTCGTGTATGTGCAATCTTCAGATTGGATCTCTAAGTACAGTTTACCGTGAGAACAGAGAGTTTTTCGCACTCCCCAATTTCCCTCCTGCGGAGCGCATGGCTTTGAGGAGAGAATTAACTGTGATAGTTGCTAAAGCCTGTCTTCACCAAAATTCACGTTTTGATCTTCAGTGTTTTTGTCTGATGTGTCATGCAATGACGAATATTGGCGTAACTGTGCAATAATCACATATACAGGGTCCTAAAATGGTTGTCATAATTGAAATGTCACTGCAAAATATTAAGCAGAGTTGCAAGAACTAACTTCACTATGAGCAAAACTCACTTTGCATTTAAACAACTGGTTCCAAGGTGACTTTTATTGGATGTAAGAAGCCAGTTCATCACATTAACTACGAACTACATTCAAAAAGTGTCCAAATGCTTTTTAGGGCAGCTCTATGAAAAAATAGCCCCGCTATAGATCACATTTACAGTAAACCCGTGAGGTCTATTTCCAGCTACATTATTTCAGCATCTCTGAACATCAGTGGGATTGACTTCACAGACATTTCCCTTTGAGTAGCCTATATCGAGTAGTCGTTTATGAAAGTCTGTAAAACACATGCTGAGAGGACTATTAGGTCTGAAATAGCACTCAGTAGGATAATAATGTTGTCTGTCCCAGTTCCAGAAATTTACCAGAATGATGGACATGGAGGCCATTTATTGTCCCATTAATCCACTCAGCAGGAGTAATTTTGACATTTTTCTTACGACTGGAGGTGTAGCACGTTTCCTGCTGTCACCTGGATGTCTGCATTTATGTTTTTTGTGGAGCAAGTGCTACTAATTTTGACAGCTAAGTGGGGAGATTGACACATTTGTTCGTGAGGATGTTCGATGTGTTCCTGCAGCTTTTAAGTCAACATTCATAGGCTCATACAAGATGTTTATTTGCTGACAATATTTTATTGTAACAATAAGCTTCGGCACTGTGCACCTAAACCAAAACTTTGAAAACCCAAGATAAAAATAAAGCGCAAGTTGGTGAAGTTTGTAGAAGATGGTGAAATTGGATGAGTTGGGTTTTATGGAAAAAATGTATGACCTTAACATATCCTCTAAAAGTAGGGTAAGCAATGTTTTTCATAAACACATTTTTTGAGAGAAATTGCCGGATTACACTTTTAAATGTAAGTATTGGGTTTCAACTTACACACACACACACACACACACATATATGTGTGTGTGTGTGTGTGTGTGTGTGTGTGTGTGTGTGTGTGTGTGTGTGTGTGTGTGTGTGTGTGTGTGTGTGTGTGTGTGTGTGTGTGTGTGTGTGTGTGTATTAATGTATGTATAAATGGGTTCAAATGGCCTGTTTGAGAAGTTTTCAAACAAGTTTCCCAAACATTCTATCAGTCATTGATTGGACTATCGTGCAAATGTAACTGATACAATATTTTAATTCTGTAGCTCAAACAGCAGAGAATGGTGCTAGTAACGCCTAGGTCATGGGTTTGATTCTCAGGAAATGTATGAACTGATACATTGTATACCTTCAATGCAATGCAAGTCACTTGGGAAAAAAGTGTCTGCCAAATGTGTAAATGTAATGAAAATATCTCTGCAAATTGCTTTTGTCCCTTATTTCATATTTTATACGCTTAAATAGCAAAACAATTTGGTGGTTCACAGCTATAGGAATGTTTCCCCTGTGTGACTTGACTGACTGAAAAGTTTCTAATGAAAATATGTGATAATTGGCTGCTTGGTGGCAAAGCCCTTCAACGCGTTTATTCAGTTAGCATTCCTGGTGTATGAAGAGCGAAAGACAAACCGACTCGTCTTCTAAATATATCACTTAAAAATCAAGGTACAATTAACACAGACGTGTAGGAAGAATAATGCTGAAAATTGGTAGCAGGTGCACTGTAAAACTCTCTCCAAATCTGAGTTACATTTACATTTACGTTTACATTTATCAACCGATTTCAGTGGTTTGTACGTGGTGTACAAAAAGTTCCAGTTATTTAAAATCTCGATAGTTAGACTTATAAAATATTTTATTAATAAGAAATTGACAAAGCTCAGGCTTGTCATGTATTTGGATTTTATTCTTGGATAAGAATTGTGAAGCCTCCCCGTACTGTGATATAATTTAATTTTCACATTAAATGAAATAAAGTTTTCTTATTGTGGAAAAAAACATTTTCTGTCTTTAACCCGATTTTAGCTTTTCTTGTGCCTAGACTTGACCGCCATTGAGAAAATGAAACAAATCCACAAATATAAATCACACCGGCAGGCCGCTTTCTGTATTTTTATAGCACTAAAATGACAGCTATTTACAGATAGATATATACAAAAACAAAGATAACTGATGGATCCTTTATGGTAATACATATGATATGGTACAACTACAGTGCAATGCAAATAGCAAAAAAAAAATTGAGAAGTAATAGTAAATAGTTTAGTGTATAGTCAATAAAATAAACAAACAGTATACAGCAAATAAAATAGTAATGAATAGTATAATTATATAATATCATAAGTAAAATAATATAATAATACTATATTGATAATAGCACATAGTTTATGTATAATACTATAATAATAGCAATAGAATATGAAATATCAATTACATAATATAGACGATAACAAATTATAATAAGTTATAAATAAAGTATAAATAAAGTCGTTATTTTTGTTTGCTTTTGCGCACAAAAAGTATTCTCGTCACTTGATAAACTTAAGATTGAGCCACAGTAGTCACTTGGACTATTTTAACGATGTCTTTAATGACTTTTCGGGACTGGCAAGTTTCAATCCCTGAAGAAGCCTATGGAGGAGTGATCCAGCTCTCAGATTTCATCAAAAATATCTTAATTCGTGTTCCGAAGATGAACAAAGGTCTTATGGGGTTGAAACAACATGAGGGTGAGTAAATACTGACAGAATTTTCATTTTTGGGTGAACTATCCCTTTAACAGTGAGCTGTTATTCATTCTGGCTCCATTTTAGGATGTAACAGCCACGTTTCACCATCCAATCCAATTCCTGTGATTAAAATCAAGTCCTGTCCTACATTTTTTTCTTGTTGAGGATCCAGACACATTTGGCCATTTACAATGACTTGAAATGGGAAGCTTGATACGTCTTACAACATGCTTTAATTATTAACAATTATTGAACAACCTGAACAAATGGACTTCGTTGTGTTAAATGTGTTTATGCATGCGTGAACTGTCACGTAACGGTTGAACGGAGACGAGGATACAAGAGCAGGATGAGATGAGGTTTATTAAATAATACAAAATAAAACAAGCTATAAACAAAACAACCCCGAGGGGGAAAACAAGAGAGGTTTCAGGCAAAAACAGGTAACACAAGGAAACAGGAAAAATTGACAACGAACCAGCACAGGACTACAAACACAGGGAGGCTAAATAGGGGAACAAACAAAGGAGGGTAACGAGCAGGACAGGTGAGACAAATTAACCAATAATCTGATAACAAGATGGGCGGGGTTAGACAATAGACAGGAGAGCACATGGCACAAGAAATACAAGACAGTCATGTGCTTACAACAGACCAGAAACACAAACACATGACAACGTGACATAGCCCCCCTCTACGGAGCGGATACCAGACGCTCCAAGACCCACAAAAAACAAACAAAACAAGAGTCCAGGAGGGAGGTGGAACGATGGAGGATCAGGGGGAGGGATGGGGGCCAGGTCCATGGAAGGGAACAGAAACAGGGGGTGATGGTTTAGCCAACGGCCAGGGCGAAGCAGACGGTCCATCGGGTGGCCAGGGCGAAGCAGACGGCCCATCGGGCATCCAGGGCGATGCAGATGGCCCATCGGGCGGCCAAGGCAAAGCAGACGACCCATCGAGCGGCCAGGGCGAAGCAGACGACCCATCGGGCGGCCAGGGTGAAGCAGACGACCCATCGGGCGGCAAGGGCGGTGAGGACCCCTCGGGCGGCCAGGGCGGTGACGACCAGGGTGAGGACGACGACGGCACAGGAACAGAACCCCGTTCAGGAACAGCAACAGACACCGACTCAGGAACAGCAACCGGCTCAGGAACAGACACCGGCTCAGGAACAGACACTGGCTCAGGAACAGACACCAGGATAGTAACACCCACAAGGACAGACACAATCACAGAAACAAACATTGGCTCAGGAACGGCAGACACTGGCTCCGCCTAAGGAACAGACACTGGCTCCGGCTCAGGAACAGACGCTGGCTCCGGCTCAGGAACAGACACTGGCTCCGGCTCAGGAACAGCAGACACTAAAGGTCTGAAGGGCGTCTCCATGATCCGAGCTAGATGCTCTAAATAGCCGGTCAGTGCCCCTCCGGCCACGAGAATGGGCATCTCCCGATCGGTCTCTGACTGGGCAGACGTGGCGTGAGCCGTCTCTGTCTGGGCAGATGTGACGTGAACCATCTCTGGCTGGGCAGACGTGACCTGAACAGTCTCTGACTGGGCAGACGGGACGTGAACATTCTCCGAATCGGCAGACGTGACGTGAGCGGTCTCAGGTACGACCTCCGGAAAAACGGCGGGCTGCTCGGGCACGGCCTCCGGGTTCTCAAGGCGGCTGGAGGTCTTCCTCCTCCTCCACCATCTCTGACGGCGATGTGCAGACTCTGGGCTGGACAGAACCATCGATGAAGGCCCTACACTGGACGGAACCATTGACGAAGGCTTCATGCTGGACGAAACCAGCAGTGAAGGCACTGTGCTGGACGGAACCAGCAGTGAAGGCCCCGTGCTGGACGGAACCAGCGGTGATGGCCCTGTGCTGGACGGAACCAGCGGTGAAGGCTCAGTGCTGGGCGGAACCACGTGCACAGGAACCTGGCTGAAGGGTGACTGGACTGCGGACCGATGTTGGTGCCCGTGACGACCATGTCCCCCTCCATGGCCTCCACGAGTCCCAGAGAATCTGGCCAAGCGGGTTCCCCCAAAAGATTGCGACCGAGCAGGAGTCCCAGACAAGCTGCCAGTCGCAGTCCTGGGCTTACTTCCTCCAATCAAACCGCCGGCTCCCATGGTCTCCTCAGTCCTATGAGCGCACATATCGAAATAGTCCAATAAGGAGATAGCAGATCCCTTCTCTCCCGTAGGAAAAATCTCATCCCGCTGTATCCACATACTTGGCTGGTTCGTTCTGTCACGAAACGGTTGAACGGAGACAAGGATACAAGAGCAGGATGAGATGAGGTTTATTAAATAATACAAAATAAAACAAGCTATAAACAAAACAACCCCGAGGGGTAACACAAGAGAGGTTTCAAGCAAAAGCAGGTAACACAAGGAAACAGGAAACATTGACAACGAACCAGCACAGGACTACAAACACAGGGAGGCTAAATAGGGGAACAAACAAAGGAGGGTAACGAGCAGGACAGGTGGGACAAATTAACCAATAATCTGACAATAGGGTTAGACAATAGACAGGAGAGCACATAGCCCAAGAAATAACAAGACAGTCATGTGCTCACAACAGACCAGAAACACAAACACATGACAACGTGACATGAACACCACTGGTCTCTCGCTCAGTTCTAGCAGGTCACCGCATTCATCTGTTCAGAACTCATTATGTGGTCCAAGGACAACACACACACACACTCACACATGTGGATGGAACCTCAAAGCCGCCAGAGAGTTCTCTTTCTGATACTCCTCCATTATGACTCGTCATTATCACCTTGCATTAGCAGTAAATACTTTTCTACTGAGATATGCACTTTAATTATGTTTGGAAAGGTCTCTTTAGTCTTATTGTGAGTCGCCTACTTTACATTTTTACTGAACTGCTCCTAAAGCACAGGAATATTTTAAATACTCAGCTTGTTAGAACGATAGTGATTTGCTAGGTGGGGAAATTATCTTGCTTCCAAATCAGCAGGTCTGGATGAGAAGTACTTGTTATGTAGAGGGAAGATTTGAATATAATGACTAAAGAACATCTTTTTTTCTAGATTGGATGAGAATCAGAAGTTTTGGTCTCCTCATCAAGTGAGATGGAGCGTAAAAATGTCATATGAGAGAGAAATGGAGAAAAAGGGTGTGAATCATTCCATTTAATACGTGACCCCTGCTACAATAATTTCCAAGCGTGTTGAAACCATTCATCATTTTGTCCCCTTTAGAACACGGAATCAAATTCCACCCTTGAGTAAACTCTACAGAACCTGGGCTGCTTTGCATTTTATGATCCTCTGTCTCGTGCAAGCATAGGTGGAAGGCACATATTTCAACCTGAGAGCCTGAGACATGAGAAGAGACACAGCGGTGAATGAAATCTGAATTAAATGGATTTTTAAAAGGGGTCATGACATAAGAAATCAAATTTGCCTTGATCTTTTTACATATAAGAGGACTTTGTACCATTAAAACACACTGCGAGTTTCAATGATTACAATGTCCTCCTTATTATAAACAAAGCGTGATATTTGACGTTATTTTTAAACAAACGTCTGACGTTTACTTTGAGGTTAAATTTGCAAATGACGGCCTCACAAGAAAGACATTGATTATACATAAGTTATACATCATCGCTCCTTGCACCATAGGCCCCACCCACTGGCATTCAGTCACTTAACGGCTGACATTTGTCTACAGTAGTCTATACACAAAGTAAATATAACCCATTATAATCGCCGACGTTATCCACACTGAATGATCCGTCAAAAAACCTTCAAATATTCTGATTTGCTGCACAAGGAACATTTCTTTTTTTTATTGTGGAAACGTGATACTTTTTGATGAATAGAAAGTTATGAATATTATTATGCATCGTTAATACTTTTTAAATGCATTATACCATTATAGATGTAGTATTAACATAATTTATTTTAATAAACTATTTTAACAATCTATGCGCATGGTCTAAACCGTGTGGCGCAAGTACACTTAGGGCGTGTCTGAATCCACTTTTGCTAGTTTAAAGACTGGAAAATGGTCAGCGCACCCAGTGCATGGTCTAAAAGGGTTGTCCCTATTCTCTTAATGAGTAATGGGTGTGTTTTGGGTGTAAAGGGGAAAATAAACCAATCAGAGTCTCATCTCCCATTCCCTTTAAAAGCCAGTTGTGCTCACGCCATGGCGGATTTGCTATTTACATGGCGGAATTTGCAAGCAGACCTGCTTATAGGCGCATACAAAAAAATATTGCGTTCTGGTCTGAAAACGAAAACAAAGTGTGTTCAGGCGCATTGCTGGCACGTTGCTATTCCTATTTTGAGAAAACTGAACACTGAAAAAACTGGAGAAAAAAATTCATCATTGACTTTAGACCAGGTTTCAGTTGCTCAATGGTGCAATATCTTTTTAAAAAGTTTTTTCAGTGTTCAGTTGTCTCAAAATAGCAAAGTGCCAACAATGCGCCCGAACACACCTCATTTTCAGACCACCCATGGGCGCACAAATGGGTGCAAATGCATTTGCTATTCAAACAACTTGGGGCAGGACGTGAAGATGATAACGTCTCTGGTTACGTATGTAACCCTGCGTGACAACGCTTTGGGAACGCCCCTGCGTGAGTGCGTCATGAAGCACGTATGAAATCAGTCCAATGGCGAGACGGAACGTCATAGGCGGGTGACGTCATCGACCAGGAAACTATATAAGCACCCCAAAACACAAGCGCGTCAGCTTCTGATAAAACTGAAGCAAGTGCTCACGGGCATGCTGGGAGTATGGCACAGACACGCAGCGTCTCGTTCCCTTCAGGGAACTAGGGTTACATACGTAACCAGAGACGTTCCCTATCTGGAAACTTGAGCTGCGTGACAACGCTTTGGGAACGCTAATACCAACGCCGCCATAAGAGCAAGTGTCCGTCGTGTGAAGTCAGAGCGCACATTCGGACGAAAGCACCTTCACCCCTGGAGTGGAGCTGAAGTCAAGATGATAAAACATTACGAATGTATGCGGTGAGGACCATCCTGCCGCATCGCAAACGTCCTGAATTGATACTCCTGATAAAATAGCCTTAGAGGCAGCCATACTCCTGGTTGAATGAGACCGGACAGCCAAAGGAGAAGGCTGACCGGCGGACTCGTAGGCAAGTGAGATGGCCTCGACCACCCACTTGCTCAACCTCTGCTTAGATACTGGACAGCCCTTCTTAGGGGGTCCAAAGCAAACAAATATTTGTTCACTCTTTCTCCACGGGGCAGCTCTGTGGACATACACATCTAGAGCCCTAACTGGGCAGAGCAGATTTAGTTTCTCTTGGTCCGTCAAAAATGGAGGAGGACAGAAAGCCTGCAGTACAATAGGCCTGACCACATTAGTAGGAACCTTGGGAACATACCCCGGTGTAGGGAGGAGGAAAGCCTTAACCATGCCGGGTGAAAATTCAAAGCACGAGGGAGAGACCGACAGAGCTTGAATGTCTCCTATACATAGCAAGATAGCAAGAAGATATAGCAAGAAGAAATACAGTCTTTAGGGTGAGGAATTTCTCAGAAACTTCTGAGAAAAGAGACCTTCTAGAACATCCGCCAGGTCCCAGGTCGGCACCCTCGTGCGAACTGCTGGCCTCAGCCTCAGAGTGCCACGAAGGAAACGGGTTACAAGTGGGTGTCTCCCGAGAGAAGCTCCACTCAAAGGGACGTGGTAGGCAGATAGGGCCGCCACATACACCTTCAGTGTGGAGTGGGATAACCCTGTGGAGAAGCGCTCCTGAAGGAAGCTTCCCCTGGGCCCATAGAAGGATCTGGCGAGCCAGCTTGTATAACGGGTGCGAACGCAGACACTCCTGATGGTTTATGTAACAGACCACCGATGTGTTGTCTGACCAGACAAGAACATGATGACCTCTGAGGTCTGGGAGGAAGTGCTTCAGAGCCTGAAACACCGCCAGCATTTCTAGACAATTTATATGCCATTGAAGATGATGGTCCTGCCACAGACCCTGAGCTGGGCGACCACTCATGATCGCCCCCCAGCCTGTGAGAGAGGCATCCATCGTTAGTGTTACACGACGACACGGAGCCCCCAACACAGGCCCTTGGGACAGGAACCAAGGTTCTTTACACATAGCCAGGGCGCGAAGACACCATTGCGTGACCCTGATCAGGCAGAGCGGGTTTCCCCTTGGGGAGAACCCCTTGGCCCTGAGCCACCACTGCAGCGGTCTCATGTACAGCAGGCCGCAAGGTATAACGTTGGACGCCGCAGCCATCAGACCCAGAATTCTCTTTTACTCTTTTACAGTAGGTGACTGGCCTAGCTTTGCCTGTTTGACGGCTATACGAGCAGGAGACAGACGTGCCTGCAATGTCGTCGAATCCCAAACCACACTCAGAAAAGTGGTCCTGTGTAATGGAGAAAGCACACTCTTCTTGGCGTTGAGCCTCAACCCCAACTTCTTGATATGGGCGAGCACGACTTCTCGATGCCGAATCGCCTTGTGCTCCGATTGAGCTAGAATCAACCAATCGTCGATATAATTTAAAATGCGGATGCCCTGGAGTCGCAGCGGAGCCAGAGCTGCATCCATGCATTTCGTGAAAGTTCGGGGAGACAGTGCTAGGCCGAAGGGAAGAACCCGATATTGGTACGTTTTGCCCCCGAAAGCGAACCTCAGGAACTTCCTGTGTTGTGGAAGGATGGAAATATGGAAGTATGCGTCCTTTAGATCTATCGTGACAAACCAGTCCTCGGATCTGATTTGTGACACGATCTGCTTGAGAGTAAGCATTTTGAATTTGAGCTTCCCTACTGAGCGATTTAACAGGCGCAGATCTAAAATCGGACGTAGCCCCTCATCCTTCTTTGGAACGATGAAATATCGGCTGCAATGACCTGACTCGCTGCTGGGAGGAAGAACTCGTTCTATAGCCTCCTTCAACAGAAGAATTTTCACCTCTTGTTCCATAACCAGAGCCTGCTCGGGGCCCACCACTGTGGGCAGAACCCCTTTGAAGCGAGGCGGGCGTGATCTGAACTGAATCGCGTACCCATACTCGATAGTCTGCAGGACCCATTGAGATACATTTGGAAGGCTTTTCCACTCTGCCAAAAATTCTACTAAGGGTACCAGTCTCTCGAGACTGGCCTCTGGAATATTTTGAGTGACAGGCACAGTGCCCTGTAACGGCGCACCGGCAGGGAACAACTGGTCTAACCACTCCATACCGCTCCTCGGAGCGAGCGAGCATCCCTCGGGAAAGCGCTCGCTGGGACCGCCTACGCCCCGGCACGCAGGCGGGGTTGGCAGAACGGGCCCCTGAGGGCACCGAGAATGAACGGGCGCCGTGTACTGCGGCGAACACCTCTCTCTCCTGGTGGGGACCACCCTCAGTACCCTGACGTTTGTGGCGTCAGGGCTTCTTCTTCGACAAAGCCTTCCTGGCGAAAATAACCGTCCTCAGATCGGCTTTGCCCCTTCGTCTGAGAGCGCCGCGCCTCGGCCCAGTCTTGTTGGGGGGGGGGGGGCACGAGACGCAACGCTCCTTTTCAGTTGCGCCCTATGCGAGGAGCTACTCGACGGCCGGGGCTGCTCCCGCCCAGCAGCCCCGGGGACATGCACCCTGAGGGGGAGGAACTTCTGGAGCGCCGCCGCCTGCTTTTTTTCTTCTTGAAACCTCTCGATGACCGTATTTACGGAGTCACTGAAGAGGCCAGCGGTGGTCAGCGGGGCATCCAGAAGGAAGGACTTCTCTTTCTCCTTCATGTTCGATAAATTTAACCATAAGTGCCTCTCCGTTGCCACCAGGGCTGCCATAGAACGGCCTACTGATCTGGCCGTTTCCTTGGTGGCACGGAGAGAGAGATCGGCTGGCTGAAGTAATTCCCTCAACACATCAGCACTCATTTCCTCCCCCTCACTAATGTATTTTAACAAATCAGCTTGATAAGCTTGAAGAATGGACATAGTGTGCAAACAGGCCAGGAAGTGTTGGCGAAGTGTTGGGCTGAGGAAGGCTGAGGAAGTGTTGGCGAGCCACCTTTCTCCGATCTCGGCATCGTCCTTTAAGACACCGGCGTTGCCCACCAAACCACTGAGAAACACCTCGGCTTTGGTGGGCAACGCCGGTGTCTTAAAGGACGATGCCGAGATCGGAGAAAGGTGGCTCGCCAACACTTCCTCAGCCTTAGGCATCGCCCCGTAACCATAAGTTTTAGCCTCAGAAATATTTGAATAGACAGATGTTTGTTGTGTAAATATTCTGGAGGTAACCGGCTTTTTCCATGATCTTGACACCTCGGTGTGGAGATCAGGAAAAAACGGCAGACACTGGCACGGAGGTGCAGCGCGAGATGGCAAAAATCTCTCATCCAACTTGCTCTTAGATCTAGACTCCTGCCAATCAGCTGGCCACTCAATGCTTAATTTTTTAACTGCACGAGTCAGCACCTCTATTAGCTCCTCACTAGCAGGAGACTGAAGTGACGAGTCCCCAGTCTCTGCAGTATCCACACTCTCAACATCCAGTTCCTCAGAACTGGATCGCTGAAGTGATGGTGCCTCAGCCCGGGCGGAAGAAACCGCAGCGCGTGCTTCCAGACCCGGATCTGAGGCGCTGCATCTACCAGGTAAGGGCTGAGATAGGGCAGAGCCCGTCTCAATCCCCGCTGATAGATCCATCTGCGAACCCCACGATTGAAGCCTCCGCTGTGCCTCGGCAGCAGCGGGACCCGAACCGCGGGGAGCGCGCACCGAACTACTCTCCTCGAAGAGGGCTCGGCGGGAGCGGAGCGTTTTCATGGATAAACGCTCGCAATGCTAAAAGCCAGCTCCCTCGAGAGCTGACTGGGTATGCTGCACTCCCATGTGGGCAGGGATAAGCATATTATATATATATATATATATATATATATATATATATTATGTGTGTATCGTCTCTTTTATGTTTTTTCTTATATGTGAAAAACTCCTGCCTAGCAACTTCTAAGGACAGACAAAAACACTTTGAGACACAGACTGATATATTTACACACAGAGCGCTTGCTGAAGACTCAGAAGCTGACGCGCTTGTGGTTTGGGGTGCTTATATAGTTTCCTGGTCGATGACGTCACCCGCCTATGACGTTCCGTCTCACCATTGGACTGATTTCATATGTGCTTCATGACGCACTCACGCAGGGGCGTTCCCAAAGCGTTGTCACGCAGCTCGAGTTCCCTGATAGGGAACTGCGTTGGTCTGAAACTAGCAAAAAAAAAACTTTTTTGGCATTTTTAAAAGCACATCTTGTTTTTCATATAAAATTGTCTATTGTTCAGTTTATATTAAAAAGTTGTGAAAAACTAAAGACTAAACAAAGACAGGGGCTATAAGTAAAAACCGAAAAAGTATGAAATCAGGTGTTGCAACCAAACACCAAAGCCTAATCTTTTTTCTGCAATAACAACCATGGCCAGAACTGACCATTCCTGCTGTGCTTTTCATTGACAGAACTAATTGCATTAAATCAAGGCCAAGAGCAAAAACCTTTTAGTGCTCTGCATTGTGCCTCCATACAGCATCCATCCATTACACTCATGTCTAGCCGAACCAAAACGAAACAGCAGGCAAATTTAATATTTACAGGCCACGATGAACCTTTAATGGGCGCGAACAACTCTAAACGCACAGATGAGGCCTAGTGCAATATTAATGCTGTTCAGAATGAAAACACACAGCGTGATACCACTCTCATTTGTTGAGAGCTATGGGAAGAGAATGACTGTTTAGAGCAAACATGGGCTCTATGAATATCACTGATGAAAGCATAGCCCATAAGTAATAAGACACACGAGACTTGTATTTCCATCATGTAGACAGACAACATGGAAATGGATCTGTAATGGTCTGCAATGAATCAAATATATTGATGAAAGATAAAAAAAGTGTATCTTTACAATTTTACATTTGTAGGAATCAATAAATTGCTTGATGTTAGTTATTGGTGATAAACTCAACCATTTGAAAGGAAAATGGAAAACAAGTTTAATTTAATATCTTAAGTGTTTCTCCTAGACCACAATAATGAGACTATTTGGACTTTTAGCTTTGAAAGCCTTCTGCTACTGAGATTTTTCTTCTAAGATAAAGGACCCTTGTAATCTCGCATTTCAGAAGAGATCTCAAACTGTACTCAAACCAAGAAATAAAAATCACAAATGAGATCTCTTTAATGTCTCAATTGTTTCTTCTAGAGAACGTTGAACTATTTATAGACTTTTGCTGAAGCGAACTTATCATATTTTTCTCCTGAGAGAAAAGAAATGTGTCTTTGAGTTTTCAGAAGAGATCTCATCAATGTCTCTAACTATGCTCAGATTTGGTAAATGATAGAAAAAAAATTAAAAATAACATTAGTAAGTAATCTATGTAATGTCTTGTTTCTCCTAGGCAGCAATGAGAGCAAATGGAGAACAAACTAAAATTAGACTTCAGTCTCTTCAAATTTTACTCCTAGTAATCTCACATTTTTCCTCACAAGTTTTAGAAGATATATTAACAAAATGTCTTAAACTTTGCTCAGATCCTAAAACTGTGCCAGCCTATAGAATAATAAAAGATGAGATTCTACTTAAATCTTCTGCTTCACTTTCTCCCCCTGAGGAATGATCCCAATGTTATATCTACAATAGAGTCTCAGAAGAAATCACATAGTATCAAGCTCTGCTCAGATTTGCCAAGAAACTCAAATTTAAAACCAATAGTCAGATCTTAAGTACTCAAACATTTCTCATTAAGTTCTCTTGGCTATGTAATTCACAATTTTTCAATAGCTCTACAATATTTTAAACATTTATGTTTATTTGTGGTCATCCTAAGGACTTTTATAAGATACTTCTGAGACAAAGAGCACTCTATTGAGCTAAGAAGAAGCAAACTTTGAGCAACAAAATAAGATTTTCCTCTGGGTAGTTTTGTAATTGCAGTGAAAAAAGCTTTGTATTCTTGTAGGGACACCCAATCACATTGATCATTTTTAATCATAATTACTTTAAGCTGATCCAGGCCATAAAATGCATTTAAAAGACATTTCGCATATGGTGTGCTTGAATTGTTTTCTCACTTGCTTTAAATGCTTCTACTTTTATTATTCTAATTCATCAGTTTTTTTTAGATAAAAGTGTCTTCTTAAATGAATAGATATAATATTTGGCACACGGTGGCTCATAAGAGGAATTTCATCCCTACACTCATAGCTATCCAGTCTGCAAAGTGTATTAAAAAGCTGCTACCAATCCCCCTTGACCGGAAAAGTTGTCCGTTGAGTCCATTCCCCCAAATAAGTTCTCAGTGTGGTGACTAATCTGTGAATTCGGAGTCTTTCCAAACCCTTCTGAGACTCTTTGGAATCAAGTTGTTTTGTGCAATGGCTCACGATCATAACCGACCCTCGGTAAGAGGTCTTACGCCACAGCCGCAAAACCACTAAAATCCGACTGTTAAAGTGCCCTTTTCTGCTTGAAATCAATGTGTTAATTGATTATCGTCCACGAGCAAACCATCTCCGCATTCTCTCACCGCTGCGCTTTCTGGATCAGTGAACATTTCTGGCCGCAGGTGGCTGTTTTCCATGCCAATCTTACTGCACAAAAACATGAACCTTCATTATTGTCTGTTTAATATCCTGAGCGATCCGGAGCCTGATATCGGAATGATAGGAGAGGAATAAGAATGCGGTGAGCATCACTTAAAATCTCATCAAGCTCACACACACATAACTCCGACAACCTATACAATTCCCACTCTTCCCACATGGTGGTCTTTATGTTTTGTGTTCTAGCCTTGATGTGTTTTTTTTTTTATTTTTGGTATTTTTTAATTTTTTTTATTATATTTACTTTTTATTGAGAGTATGTGAAAACTCTATGCTGAGGCCATGGGTTCAATTCACATGAAACACGTATAAAGATAAAAATTTTACTTTGCATGAATAGTGTTTGCCAAAAGTTGAGTCGAGTGTGTCGAGAAAAAGTGGCATGGATTTGATTCCCGTAAAGGGAGGATGTCGACCTTGAATGCATGTTAGCCAAAATAATAAAAATGTAAATGTAAATTCTCACATGAAAATATAATTAAAATATATATCATAAATATACCTTTCCTGTACTGTAGCATTAATGCTTCAGGGCAACCTGAGTTCACATCCTGACTCATGGTCCTTTCCCAGACAGCAACATAGTGTCGGCCCAGATCCGGCCCACATCTGGGATGTGTGGAATCCATGTGTTCTAGATGTGGGCCGGATTTGAGCCGACACTATGTTGCTGACTGGGTTCCCAATCACATTCCCCTTTCTCATCTACGATCGACTCTTATCTCTCTTTGTCCCGTCAAAAATAAAGGCAGAAAATGTAAATAAATTTGATATATATTTACCCTAAATTTTTAAGTTCAATCAACTTAAATGAAAAACATTTTTAAGTTTGCAAGTAATTCAAGTGTATTCTAGGGAAAGAAAGGACGTTTATCAACATCATGCCTTGCTGACACCATTTGTTATTGGACCTGCACAGTTTGAATAAAATACGAGAAGGCTTCCCAGCGAGTGACATATTGCCAGTGTAAGACTCTGTTTGCGGGGTCGTATGTTATGTTTGTTTTCTTGCTTCGCTAGTGTTGGCTCTGGCAGTGCTGTCATTCTCATCACTAAATTACTGCGTGGTTGCAGCCTGGAGTTCATTAAAGCCGCCGGGGTTGACCGGTGAATATGACGTGCCGGAAGAAAAGGTTATAGGAAACATATTTCCCCCTCTCTCCAGAGTAAAAGTTAATTGACAACTGTATGATATTACATTTCCTCACAACGCCACATCAGCAAATTCCGCCTGTGTGTTCCAGTTGCGTTGTGTTTGTTTGTGCCGCCACAGTGTTGGCGTGTCCCATTTTTCATTGAGTTCTAACTATCGAAAACTTCACGTCCCCTCTGAAAACTCATTTCTTCTCTCTCTCTCTCTCTCTCTCTCTCTCTCTCTCTCTCTCTCTCTCTCTCTCTCTCTCTCTCTCTCTCTCTCTCTCTCGTGCACTCACTCTCCCCAGTAATCACCCACAAGCCATCTGTTCGTCTCCGCCCCTGTAACCGCTGTGGGAATGCTGACACTGTGTGTCCCCTCACGTCCTGACTGATGTGGGACAGTACTGACTTCTAGTGACTTTCACTCACACAATCCAACAGCCAAGATTGGCAATCCGGATTTGGCAGAGATGAACAGCCAGCGAACGTCCTGTTATGGAGGAAGTTAGAAAGAGAGAGCGAGAGAGAAAAAATTGACAGAGATTGAGAGCAAGAAAAAGATATACAATATAATTTTTTTAGGGACCACAAATGTGTTTGTGTTTCAATTGGCGACAAGTTAACATGAGAATAAACTGATAGCAAAATGCTGTAAGCATGATGCTTATGCTGTACATACTGTATTGGCCTACTTTTGTTCAAAGAGTATTGGCACGATCAAGTCATTTGGAAAAGTATTAAGAGTTCAATGCACATGAATGACATAATTGCGAGTTGGAAACTCAGGATTTTCTTTGAGCTTCGAGTTTCCGAATTGGGGGACGTAGAGAAACATGGTGGAATCAATGGATGCAATGTCTCTAGTTGATGATAAATTTTCAGAAATTATTAATAAGACATGCGCAATTGTTGTTCTTAATCTTTAGTTAAAAAATCTTGCTGTATCTTTGTTATTTAAGAGAATGTGACTTGAACGCACCTGACGTTTGTAATTATGACTTCCCAACTTTTAAATACGAACTTGAAACCAAACTGTTTCAAGCTGTGATTTAAATCTATGAGTGGTATCTAAAAAATACCTTCATTTTCATTCATTGTAAAATACATTTGAATATATAATTTTAAATAGATTTAATGCAATTTAAATAAAAATGCCTACATTGTAATACAGTATATAATTTTTTTAAAGTACAAAGATTATGCAACGATAAACAATACATGTTACATTGTTGTCATATGACCTTTCTACATTTGTTTAAATTAGCTTCAAAATAATTGCAATCAAACATGTCAAGTATTTTCAACTTTTATAATTCAACTAAAATTGTCATACATGCAACTCTAAACATTTCAAAAAGTAGTGTGCAACATGGTTGTGACGTGATCTTGCAAATTTTTTTGAGTTAGCAAGGAAATTCGTAAAGTACTATGTTAGTTATGGAAATCTCATACGCTACTTTATTTTTTTGAATTTTTAGGTGTCAAATGATATGAAAGCTTTAGCGTATTTCTGCCAGGGAGACTCATTTGTTACGTCACTCATCATGCCTTCTCATCTAACCAATCGTGTTCTAATAATCGTGGAATAAAAAAATCGGTACTTACAAATGTCTGAGTTCGCAGATGCTGACGCAAACATTCATCTCCATCCTCCCCACCACTACCAGGATGGTCCCTTCCCATACCTCCCAGGGGTGTCGGCTGCGACCCTGCCTTTGTTTTCAGACAGGAAATGCAGATTCCATTACCCTCGGATTGCAAGCTACGGACGGGTCCTACGCCAAAGAACGTTATAAACTTGCTTGCACGTTATAAATTTGTTAATAAATTTATGTTCTTTTACGTCAATTTGCCTCTCAAGTCTTTCTAGTAGAACTTGCTTTTTTTAAGTTGGTGACAATTCGTAAACTAATATTATTTACAAAATCTCACAAGTTACTATGCTATTTTGCATTTTTAATTGGCAAATGATCTTGCTTTTGTTAGTTAGCAGGAAAATGCGTAAACTACTCTGTCATTTATGAAAATGTTGAAAGCTGCTGTGCTATTTAGCATGTTTAATTGTCACATGATCTATCTTTTTTGAGTTAGTAGGAAAAATCATAATCTACTATGTTAGTTACGTAAACCTCGTAAGCTACTATGTTATTTTTAATTTTTAATAGTCGTTTAATTTGTATTTTTGGAAGTCTGCTTATTTGAAAGACAAGTAGGTTCAACTTAAATACTTACACAAATCAATGTTATTTTGCTTTTTTTTGTGTTTTTTTTTTTTGTTAAAATGTTTTTGCCAGTCAAATAATAGATTGATATCAGTTTCTATTTATTCATCAAACTGAAAACAGAAGGTCAAGATGAGTGCACTACATTGTGGGATACAGTATTCCGGCCGGTGTGCATCGTGTATTGATAACAGAACCGGAAGAGAATACAATGCTGAATAAAGTCGTCGTTTTTGTTATTTTTGGAACAAAATGTATTTTCGATGCTTCAAAAAATTCTAACTAACCCACTGAGGTCACATGGACTACTTTGATGATGTCTTTATTGCCTTTCTGGACAAGGACAGTATACCGTACATAGATTTTCAATGGGGGGACAAAAAGCTCTCGGACTGAATCTAAAATATCTTAAACTGTTTTCCGAAGATGAACGGAGGTCTTATGGGCTTGGAACGACATGAGGGTGAGTCATTAATGACATAATTTTCATTGACATTAACTTATCTAGTTCAACTATTCCATATGCTTATAGAAAATTTACATATATGTACACAGGATACTGTGAACAACGGTATGGCGGCACATTATTTTGAACAAATCCATAATTTAACCCTTTCACAGCTCTCCATATTACAGCATGTATGACACACTTCTAAATCCATCAATAAAATTTTTTTGATCAAAAGCCCACAACCTCCACAAGTGCCTGACTGAGAATTATAATGAACTGGATTTTGTTCGTAATCAATTGCATAGTCAATCTGCACTTTAAAAATGTCTCGACCATTGAAAGAAGGGATTAACCTCATTATTCAGGAAATGAAATTAATGAAGTAGATAAGCATAGCCTTGCACACTGAATAATTCATTCACAGGGTATTAAAGTCCTTCTGCCCTGGCCCTCATCAGAATAAACACACTGACCCCTGTAACACGTCCACTGCATAGTTGCCAAGCACTCAATGATTATATCAGTATTGTATATCGGCGCCAAAGGTTAAAGGCTGTTGAACTGTGATGGAGGGCTCTATTCCAAAATGTAAAACATTTAGAAGGATTACTAACTCTAAACAAATATTTCTGTTTTATTTTCGACCAATCCCACATGTGATCAAGGAGGAGAAGTGCAACAAATATTACAAGCAGCAATGTTGTTAACAATGAGCAGAGTTTAATTATGCATACATATTTAATTTATCAGCACAGGTGAAGCTGTGGAGATATCTGAAGATGGAGACGGACAACTATCTGGGAAAGGACTGCAAGGGGAATATTACTTCCTGATGAAGGAAATCATTTCCCCTCGGAGACCTTTATCTAATGAAGATTCATCTTTCGTGCTAAACAAGAACAAATAATTGACCATCTAAACTTGAAAATTAAACAGTCGACTTGTATCTTGCTTCATTCTTTTCATTTCTTTATAAGCAGATTTCCCAGGTGGCCACATCTGAAGGTCAACCCGACGGCGGTACCTCATCCTATTTGAAAATTGTGGCACAGGAAAATCCAGTAATTTAATTTAAAACAGAAGAGAATCTTTTTTTTCTCCATTTGCTTGAGGTCACCGGCTCCGCCGTCATTGTAGGTCACTTTCAGTAAAAAACGTAATATGCGCAAACTATGAAAGATCTCTATTAATATTTGACCCTTCCGATGGACCAACGTTTGATTCGGGGGGTAAAAAAGCGTGCCCTCTGAGGGAATATCGTATTGTCATTCTGCATTATGAATTTAATTCTAGATAACTTCAGCCTACTTTATCGCCGAATAAATTGAGTGTGTGGCTGCAGGCGAGTACCTTCAGATTGAAGGTACACTCAGGGGAACTTGGTTACATTAGCAAATGTCATGGAGCAACCAAGTCATTCAAAACTTTCCCTATTTTCTCGCCCATGCGGTGCAAACTACTTTTTGAGTACAGTTAATGTTGAAGTGCTCGCCTTTGCCTCTGATTAGTTGATAACGACAGTCCAAGGACGCTTGTTCACCACTTTCTTGAGTAAACAAATACTGAATCTAGTCATTGTTGACACAGAAAACTGACCAGTATAAAATATTAGTAGTATGGTTTTTCTCGCAATTCTGTTTTTTGGGGGTTTTTTTGGATGTAAAGGGTCAGTTCACTCAAAAAGTTTAATTATCCCATTATTTACTCACCCTCAAGCCATCCTAGGTGTACATGACTTTCTTCTTTCAAACAAACGCAGTCGCAGTTATATTAAATATCAGCCCAAAAAAGTGCATCCATCCATCATAAAAATAATCCATACGGCTCCAGGGGGTTAATAAAGGCCTTCTGAAGCAAAGTGATGTGTTTCTGTTAGAAAAATATCCATATTTATAACTACATAAACTAAAATCACTGGCTTCTGGTAATGGCTTTACCCGAGTCTAGTTCCAGTGGAAGAGTGACCTCTGACCTGATGCATGACGTATTGACGAATGTGGAAGTGCAGAGGAAATAGCAAAACAAAACACCGGTCATGAATTTGAATGAAATGAATGAAACGAGAATTTTTAAAGAGAAATGTCAGAGAATTTTGATATAAGAGAAGAACTTGAGTTTGTTGATCAGCCATATTTGTTTGAACCGCGAGAGGCATCTAATCTCACCTAAGCTTACTATACTCCTACATTCTACGTTATACGTTGGGTAAGAGGTCACTCTTCCGTCGGAACTAGACTCGCGTACGGTGAGTTACCAGAAGCCAGTGATTATAGTTTATAAAGTTATAAATATGGATATTTTTCTAACAAAAACGCATCACTTTGCTTCAGAAGGCCTTTATTAACCCCCTGGAGACATATGGATTATTTTTTATGATGGATGGGCTTTTTTGGGCTTCAAAATCTAAGGTACCATCACTCCCATTATAAAGCTTGGAAGAGCCGGGATATTTTTTTTAATATAACTCCGATTGTGTTTGGCTGAAAGAAGAAAGTCATATCCACCAAAGATGGCTTGAGTAAATTATGGGATAATTTTTCAGTGTTGGGTGAACTAACCCTTTAAGACCAAGAACGATAACTATAAAGATAACTATATTAGCGTCCATACCAACGGATATTAAAGTTCTGTTTATTATAAGCGTGCTTCAGTTATGTTGCATTTAAATGCTCAAGCTCTTTAAAGTCAGGTGGATTCTGATTGGCTTTTATCATTCATGTCTAAGCTACATAAATGCATATGTACTGTTACTGTACTGTCTATATTTTGGGTTTGTGATCTTGTCAAGATGACCAAGTGTGTTCAGTCGGCCAAAAGTTTTCAATAACTTTCTTGACCTTAGCTTGATCCGACCAGACGCTGAATCATTAACAATGTAAATGAATACCCGACACAACGACCCAGGTACACAGCACCAGCAATAATCAAAATGTCATTAACGCTCGAACTCATTCGCCTAATGACCCATCCCTGATTACACCGTTAAAAAGTCACAGAGTGTAAATTCATGCAAAACACACCCATAAACAATTGAAGCATAAGCACGTGCCTCCATGACAAACCTTTTCAATTGGTTGGTTATTATGTGTGTAATTCAGACAGATTGACTTGAGGGAATAGGTTGGGCTCCATGTTTTAGTGCCTGCGCTTGAGGACGTTGGTAAACACTTAAGCGGTTGGACTTTCTAGTCAATAAGCCATTTTATTTTACATTCACCGGCTCACATTAAATAAATATTACCAGGTAAATCCAACCCAGCGGCTGGCAGGCTCTAAAAATAAAATGACCCATCCTTGACTGGGAGAGGAAAAGGCTCCATGGATTGCCGTCAAGTGAGCATGACTGGGGGTCTGCCGAGCCGCGGGTGGGAGCGGGCATTATAATCCACATGTCATGTTCGGGACGCGAGAGGCCTTTATCTTCTCGCTGCAGATACACGCAGGCCGCCACCGTCATCTCTGAAAAATGCACAGCACAAGGACGGAGGTATATGCTAACCCTAAGCCACAGGATAAGAACTTGGCAATCGGTGTGTTTGCAAATACAATACATATTCAATTAGAGAGTTAACACTGCTAACATGCAGCTTTGCAAGCGGCGCTAATTGTGCGTTCATGCTATATAACAGGGTGCTTATCATCTTAGAAGGTGATGTTTGGTGTGATAGAGTCAAGTATGTACCAGTGAGTTTAAAAATATGGATATTTTCAGCTCATATTTTCTAGGCACGGCTTATGATATATGATTATATTGTCTTCTGAAGTCATATGATAATTTGTATTTTAGTTCTTTTTTTATATACAAAAACAGCCAAATGCTATGGAAGCTAAAAAAAATGAAAAGGTACAGTGGCATTATGACATCTTACAATTCAGATTTGTTTTCTTGTAATTCAAGCTTATATCTCACAATTATCAAGCGTAGCGTCAGTTCTGGCAGGTCACATTAGTCAAGCTCACATCAACTGACTCAGCTGACCCACCTGACCCTATAGGAATACGACGCCTATCACTGTATACATACGGTATATAAGCTCCTTCAGTATTATCAGCAGCTATGGCGTTTCTCAGGAGCTAATTCCCTCCTCCATCCCCAGCTCCTCCTGTCGTCAGTAAGTATGGCATTCTGATTCCCCTTGAATCAGAATACATTCTCGAATTATGTTGTACTTTAAAATTTAGAATGAATGATATCTGCAATACATTCATGTTGGTTCTGTTCTGTTTACCCTAAGGGGTTTACAGTCAGAAAAATTCTGTTTTCTTAGTTTATATCGCACAATTCTGACTTTTTCCCTCTCAATTCTTAGTTTATATCTCACAATTCTGACTTTTTTCTCACAGCTCTTAATTTATATCTCAAAATTTTGACTTTTTTCTCTGACCTCTGAATTGCGAGATATAAACTCAGAATTATGAGGGGGAAAAAAGTGAGAATTGCGAAATGTACTCGCAAATGAAAAATAAACTCCCAATTCTGAGAAGAACAGTCTGAACAATTAGACTCACAATTGCCGGGGGAAAAAAACAATTACGAGAAATCATTTCAGAATTCAGAGGAAAATTTGTCTGAATTGTGATATAAAAAGTTGCAATTAACTTTTACATTTTGTTTCAGTGGCGGAATTTTTTTCCATAAAAAGCACTAATTTACAATAAAATAACTAAGCAAAAGTCATTCAACATGCAAAAAGCAAAATAAATAAATAAAATAAAATAAAAAATAAAGCAAAACATACATCGGGGAAAAAAGTACAATTTGTCAAAAACTGCATACGGTTCCATATCTTCTCTAAATAGACATTTCCTCTACAATAGTATTCCCAATATAATTTTAGCCCACGTGTTTTTCTTTTTTTCTCTGAATGCTGAAACAGTGCTGACTTTCACATCTATTATGCACCTCATCTTATGGTCCACACTGCACAGCTGGAAACCTCCCGCACAATGTCACAGCGGCACCATAATTGGACGTTTCTATACACCACCGAACAGAAATCAGAGCTGCACTTTGCATGCCTCCCACTAAATTGAAGGCAAATCCAGAAGCGCAGACATCAATCAGTCCTATTGAGTGGGCAACGTGCTGTCGAGAACACAGCCGTGTCAGATAAAGACGCTGTGGTCCCGTAGGGTCCCGCTCAAACCTGCAGAGCTTTGCTCGATGGGAGTAAAATGACACCGAGTGACATCTCCATTTGAATCTGAGAATACCCTGATGGAAATGCTCAAGGTTTTCCCTCAGATTTATTGTGATCTGTAGATTTTACAAGTTTCCTTTAATATCCATCTGTTAGTGTCAAAAACAGGCAATAATTGACAAGAAATTAAATTTTTTTTTTGCTCTCTGTGAAATTGGCATTTATTGAAGCCCTTTTGTGCCTCAGAGTAAAATATAAATTAAGAGCTTGAAAAATAGTGTCATTTTGTGACTTTTTATTGTCATTTTGAGAAAGGAATTACAAGAAATAGTCACAATTATTGGAAGATACACAGTTGCAATTATGAGAAAGTCTAAATTAAGATATAAAGATACAAAAGAGATATAGTCTCAATTCTTAGAAAGTTGCAATAGTGAAAAACAGTCACAACTATGAAAAAAACAGCAATTATGAGTTATGAAGTCGTGAAACAAATTTGCAATTGTGAGAAACAACATAGTAATTATGAGATATGAAGTCGTAATTGTGCGAAAGTTCCAAATTTTGAGAAACAAATGTGCAATTATGAGATATGTCGCAATTTATGCGGAAGTTCCACCTTTTGAGAGACAAATTTGTAATTATGAGATATGAAGTCTTAATTGTGCGAAAGTCTTAATTGTGAGAAACAAATTTGCAATTGTGTCACTTATGAGAAACAGTTGTAACTGTGAGAAACAAAGATACAATTGTGAGAAACAAAGTCGCAATTGGCTTTTTATTTTTTCTAAGGTCGACATTAGGTGTGATTATTCATGTTGGTGCACTGTTTGTCTTTCAGTTAATTAACTACATGACATTGTTTATGGTTGTATTGTATTTTCATGTCACTGATCACAAACATTATTTGTCTAAATGTCACGATTAGTAACTTGCTCTCATTGCCGGAAACCCAGGATCTGAAATCTATAAATCTCTTGTGTGGCTGACCGTGAAGGCTAAAGCAGGTATCCACTGGGACGCAAGATGGATAATCTGAACGTCGACCAATTCATCCTTCCCACAAACCCACTATCTTTGCCTCTAGGGGCTAAATTTGCATTATGTAACCAGATGTTTGTCCTCTGCCATGATCTACATATACGAGACCTGTGTTTACATGACTACTATGTGTGTGATTGGACATGTAGGCTATTCATCAAACTTGAAGGGGATAAAATGGCCAAGAAACCCTGCCTCTGTGACAAAAACTATAAAATAACACACAGTCCCATCAGAGAACTTCTTAAAAGAACGTGTTCAAAGCTTTCTGGGTACCTTGGGAAAAGGTTTAGTACCAACAACCAATTTAAGTTTGCTTGTTTGCCCCCAAACTAATACAGACGTCAACATGAAACAAAAGAGACCAACCAAACCATAAAAAATATATCAAACCCAAACATCAGATTATGATTTAGAAACTTGAGTGTTGGGCTTTGAAATGCAAACAGATCCCTGTGGTGTGTTTGGGTCTATTTAAGTCTGTTAAATGTCTGTTTGCGTTATGAGGTTCTTTGGTATCACGTTAAAGACTTGATGTGTTTTGATTTTTCTCTGATAGAGCAAAAAAAAAGTTCAGTCAACGCAAAAACAAACAGCATGTTTCAATGACTTCAGACAGCAGCAAAGACTTCAGATAGTGAATAAACACATCAAAACACAAGCCTAAAGAGAGTGACGCCTTTGAGAGTTAGCAACATGCTGCTTTTAAAGTGTTTACAACAAAAAAAACACCTAATTTGATATTTGTGTGCTTCGATAATACCCATTAACAGGCCACGTCACCGCTTGCAAACGGCAAATCCAGTAAATGTCCAGATTTTTACTCTGATATTCACAATATCTCGCTAGCAATGCCTTGCAATGCCTTACGCCTTTGATGTCACGCATTCGCCAGATGCATCGATACCCATCTCCGGCCCGTATCAGATCTTCAAAGTGGTTGTTTTCTATGGATATTTGTATTGTCCTTGCTCCGTGGTTAAACATATGCTAGCCAAGGGCACTGCAATTTTAATCTCGTATTTGTTTTAATTAATAAGGCAGGTCAAACTTCGCCCCACACACGTCTTTAAATGGAGGTCTCGTTGTAAACATATCTGGGGGTCTATAATGAAGCGAACAGTAGCCTATAAGAAATTATTTTCTGATTAAGGCGGCATCGGTTCTCAATTATGAACTATCGTGCAATGCGAAACCTTGCACCTCTATGAACCAATTAGTTTGTGACTTACCAAATTATTTATATGTAAATTGCAACTTTCGCAATGGAACTCACTTTCTCGCCACAAAGTACAAACAGACGGCCGAATACATTTATTTACAGATGGCAGAGTTGGTTTATAAATCTGCCTCTGGTCTATTCATCCACCAAAGTAGTACTGTAATTATCGAGCCCTTCTTCGAAACCCCTCTTCATCTCCTGAGTTTCAAAGGAGCACATCTGACAGACCATGAAATCATAATTTTATCAAAAGAAAACAAATGTTTGAATGAATATTGCAAAATGAGAACAATGACTAATGAATTCTAATGAGGGGAACATTATGGCGCTTTCATCCGGCGAGGGAGATAGCAGCGGAGGGAATGATGTCACTCCTGCCAGCCTGACAAACACAGGATATTGTTGTGAGAAGCTTTATTTCATACCTTATTTATTACTTGCTCATATTGTGGACATTTTATTAATGTAAATACTCCATCAAATGGCCCGATCTTGACTTGACTTGAATGTTTGCACTGTAAGTGTGAAATAAACACGTGGGGCACCCGAACTGTGTGGCTATTTCAAAAAGAGAAATGCACTGCTTTGGTCATATGTGCACTTCTGTGTGCTGAAATGTCAAAAAAAGTGACACTGGCGTATATGGACACGCAGGGGGCTTGGAAGACGTGGCTTTATGGTTTATCTATTTTGAAACAATCTGCTAAATTGCAGCTAGTTATATATACAGGGCCTAACATTAACTTTTTGCTCACCAGCCACTGTGGTTAGTGGTTTCCCAAATTTACCGGCTACTCAGCATTTTCACTGGCAACAATTTTGACATCGATACCATGAGGAAAAACTGCTATATCTTTTTAATATTATCTCATAATTTGGTATATTGGGCTGCTGTCACTTTAAGACCTGACAAACGGAACCATTATACTGTTACACATGCGTTTTCTTTCTCGACTGTTTAAATTCACTTAAAACATAACTGACTTGCGTTTACGTGAATACACGCCAAGACCGGCATTTGGACATTATTTTGTGTGTATTTGACTGTTTAAGCGCTATAAGCAGCGAAAAAGAACTCGATTTAATGCAGAGAGGTGGCTTTATGTGCGCACAACGTCTGCAGGAATGAGTAAAATTATACACAATATGCGCAATCCCACGCAATCCAAAAATATTAGAAGCACAACTGCATTAGATATTATGACTATGTGTCTTGTTTTTAAGCATAATACAGAAAATTACTGATTTTTATAATTAAAACTTATTTTAGGCCAACTTTACCAATCGGCTAAGAAAATATAGATAATAAATAATAATAATAATAATAATAATACATCACACTTGTATAGCGCTTTTCAGGACACTCAAAGATGCTTCACATGAAGAATAAAAAGGGGATTTTAAGAAAAAGCTAGTTTGAACAGGTGGGTTTTGAGTACTGATTTGAAGATTTGAAGTGAGGTTAGGGTTAGTGAGTTTCTAATGGATGTGGGTAGTGAGTTCCAAAGGGTGGGGGCAGCAATAGCAAAAGCTCGATCCCCCAAGGTCCAGCGGTTAGTGCGGATGATCGGGGTAAGGTGGTTTGTACCAGATGAGCGGAGGTGGCGGGTGGATTGATGCGGTACCAGAAGCTCAGTGAGGTAGGGCGGGGCCAGGTGATGGAGGGAATTGTAGGTGAGGAGGAGGAGCTTATATTGAATGCGGTAATGAACAGGTAGCCAATGGAGCTGCTGGAGAACGGGGGTGATGTGTTCCCGGGACCGGGTGTGGGTGAGGAGGCGGGCGGCGGAATTCTGAATGTATTGTAGTTTATGTTGTTTATTGGTAGGAAGTCCGTAGAGAAGGCTATTGCAGTAGTCAAGTCTTGAAGTTATGAAGGCTTGAATGAGGATTTCAGCTGTTGACAGGGTGAGGGAGGGGCGAAAACGGTCAATGTTGCAGTATAATATAGTAAAAATATAAAAAACATATTGGAATATACACTCCTTGAAAGATCTTAAACAATTTTAAATGATTTAATTGTATACTGTGCCATTAATTTAGTCTATAATGAGAAATATTTCAGTTTGTATTAAACTTTAGACTTCTGATTGCAGACAAAGTGAGACATCTCTTCTGAGACTGCAGAGGGGACGCATGTGAGTTTACTGCAGTAAAACCTGCAAAAAAAAAAAAAACTCTTTTAATCTCAATGCTGTCCAGGGAAAACAAATGAGATATTAAAGAGATCTTATTTGTGATTTTTCTTTCCTATGGGTATCTTGCGATTGAAATATTTTGTTGAATTTGCAGTTCGTAGCAAGATCAATACAAGCATCGAAAATGAAAGCAGAAATATGATAAAGATTGAACGGGAGTGTTTAACTTTCACATAATGGTGATTAACAACTGAGCACCATCACATACAGATCAAATACATCCACTATCTTCTCGGCCACAAAAACACCTCAGGGACAAACACGATTTCTCCAGAACTACTGACAAATTTCTCAACAGTTTTGTTCAATATACAATGACCGTAGTCTGTGAATGGTCATGGATAACATGACTTTTCAGTTGCTAATCTCGAATGATAGTATGATATTTTAATTGCCATTTGACAGATGATAGCCGGGTAAGTAGGCTTTGATATGGAAATATTGAAGAGGAGTTGTCTGCGGAGCTCTGGGTTTCCTTGGTAACTTCAAAGGCCCGTCCTTAAATGAAGAATCACCCTGTAAAGAGCAAGTGGTGGCGTGGAACTTCTGAAAAAGAGGACAACATGAGAGGACAGAAAAATTAGGTCATATTTATGTTTGTGAATGTTAGGGATTGAAATCGCAAGGAATTGACAGATTCATGCACCATTTGTTTGAGCTTCCTGTTTCAATTAAAGTTTTCCATGTAGTTTTCATTTAATGTTAGTTCACCAAAAAATCTTTAATTAATTACTCACCCTCATGTCATTCCAAACCCATAAGACTTTTGTTCATCTTCGGAACACGAATGAAGATCTTCTGTCCCTCCATTGACAGCTACACAACTACCACTTTGACGCTTCAAAACGTTCATAAAGAGATCGTACAACTAATCCAAATGAATTGAGTCAAAATTCTCGGAAGAGACACAATCGCTTTATATTTAGGCTTGTATTCCCTTATAAACATCAATTAACTCACACATTGTCACAGTGGTGTTTGGTTTAGTTTGTTTTCATTTGGACTTGTCTGCCTCTCATCACGTCATGTGTCATCTTCACTGTCTTTATCAGTTCATCTGTATCACCTGTGTTTAGTTAATCTTCATCATCTGTATCACCTGTGTTCTGTTAATCAGTGTCATCTGTGTTTGTATTTAAGTTCCGTCTGTTTAGTCAGTCTTTGTCTGATCTTCGTTGTATTTAGTGCGTGTTGCTGCCTGTTCTGCTATCCTGTGTTATCTTATCATTAAAACCTTCATTTTGGAATTATATCTTCGCCTCCGTCTGCATTCCTGCAACCCACCAGTGACCCACATCAGTTGAGATGAACGGAAGCTCAAGCATGTTCACTTGAAGTGCAAGAAAAAATGGTCTTTCTCGTGTTATGCAGCCCATTTGAGCTTCACCAAGAACCAATGAGGTTCATTCTCATGTAACACAGTAGCTGTGTCCCAATGTGAAGGCTGCGTCCTCCGAAGGCCGTATTTGAAGGCTGATTGGCCGCATTTGAAGGCCGATTGCGTCACAGCGACGTGACGAAGGATGTCCCAATTCAAAGGCTGCATCTTCGAAGGCCGCATTTGAAGGCCGATTGCGTCACCGCGGCGCGATGAAGGCTGTCCCAATTCAATTTCGCATCCTTCGAAGGCCGTATTCAAAGGCCGGTTGCGTCATCGCGGCGCGACGAAGGCTACCCTGATTCAAAAGCGACGCCAAATGCACCCTTCGTTTCCCCGTGAAAGGAAGGATGCATAAATGGATCCTTCGCGGTCTATCCTACCCGATCCTACCCCATAAGTCATTGCGGGCCGGTGATGACACCACTTTTATTCAAAAAGATGACGGATGATTGTTCTTGTCGCCTAGCAACTGTGACAGCTACCGATGAAGAGCGGGAGTAACTTTGAACTGCACTTTTTTATATTCAACTGGGTTTTATATTCCCGTAGTACGGAGCCCGGAAAGTCTCTTTTGGGGGAAAAAACAATCCGTGGCCACGGTTGTGCAATCCTTCCCCTCAGTTTATAAACTGTAGGCCTACTCACGAATTCTTAAATTACCCTTGGTTTAACAAATCTTGCCCACGATGATTCAACCAGGCCACCTGTTTATGAGGGATGCTTTGCATAAACTTTTAAAAATGGAAAAAAAATTAAAATGGAAAATTTCTTCAATTTCTAAAACGAAAAAAGCTCAGTATAATAGAATAAGCAAAAAAAAGACTTCACATATAAAAAAGAAATATAACACAAACACAAGGTTAGGTTTTATATAAAAATAAAACATTCATAAATTATTTTATGATTAACATATTACTGTCTTCAGTGAATTCATTTATAGTTATAATTATAAACACAAATAATAATAATTATCATTATTATTAGTACATTTAGGATGCATAGAAGCCGCTTTTATAAAAAAAAAGGAACAAAGCAATTTGTCAAATGTCAGTCATAATAAATGGTTAGACAATAATAATACAGGGCTAAGATTGTCATAAATAGCCTAACACAAGATTTTGACGCATATCCAAGTGTGTGTGTGGAGTGTGGCTGTGGAGGCGCGGACTCAACAACATGCATTTTTATATCAACAGTGGAAAGAACTTACTCTATCATTTCTGGTCATACAGAAAAGAATAATACATCATTCACAACTAGCCTACTTTTATTTGTGCAAAAACGAATGGACGCAAAAGTACACGGACCCAAGACTAACTTTTTCTACAAATAGCCAACATTATTTGAAATATAATAATAAGGTCCGTGTACCTTTGCGTCCACTCGTTTTTCTTTTTTTAACCCGTAATTGAAAAACGAAAAATGAACTGTTGTTAGGATATTTTTAAAACGCAAAGTTGAGCACCAAAATTTGAATTTGAATTGTACACACCAAATGCTGCGCAAAAAAATAAATAGACGTATTTTCAGATTTTTGTTTATGACTTCTTTCCCGTTTATTAAATATTTGAAATATTCACAAATTAATATGGAAAAAATCGATGTTACTGGTTTTCTAAGGCCAAATTAGAACCTGGAAATTATATTCGAATTTGTTAGTTTAAAAGTGGACATTTCAAGCTTTGTATAGGTTGGCTATATTTTGTTTCAGTTAATTTTTTGAGAGGCGCTCCAGTTCATGGCGATCATGAAAGCGCGCCCGATTCTTAAATTTTATTTTACAAAAGCACAAAGTTTTCTTGTTATTGTGAGTTTACACAAATAAAATTGTGTATTTTTATACATTTATGTTTACACATAAAAATATTGTGAGTAAGGGACGGATTGCACAACCGTCACCACAGATTTTTTTTTTTTTTCCCACAGATGGAGGGTTTTTCCCTCCATAATACGGGGTTGAAATATATATTTACCATATTCATCACTTGTCCATTTATGCTACATAATAAAAATAATACACTAGCCTACAAAATCACATCAAGGTAACCTATATAAGTGAACATTTGAACCATATGCCTATGTAGGCTATGTTTTCTTTTCTTTTCATTACATTATTTACAAAAGTTAACACCCAATACTTGAACAGTTTAAAGTGTAGCCTAATCTGGAAATTCAGGAAGCAGCTTCTGAATTGGGATGCAGCAAACCAGCTCTGGCCATGATCTTGGCTATTAAAGCCGAAAATGACTGAAACATCCTCACCATGTCTTCCAGTAAAATATAAACAAAAAAAAAATGACAATAGCCAATTCTGGATCCATAGCTGTTTATTCAATTGTCAAAAATTAATTATCAGAATGGCAGCTGTACTCTCGCACCGTTGCTTGGCGCCATAATCGGGAACACCTGGTTGCCAATTAGGAAATCATGCGAAGGCTACATGGTGCGTCCTTCGAAGGACGAATAGGCTGCATCCTTCGAAGTCCGCGGCCTTCGGAGGATGCAGCCTTCACATTGGGACACAGCTAGCATGTTTGAGCTTCAGCAAGAACCAATGAGGTTCATTCTCGTGTTATGCAGCCCATTTGAGCTTCAGCAAGAACCCAATGAGGTTTATTCTCATGTAACACAGCATGTTTGAGCTTCTGCAAGAACCAATGAGGTTTATTTTCGAGTAACGCAGCACATTTGAGCTTCAGTAAGAACCAATGAGGTTCATTCTCGTGTTACGCACAGTGTTGTGCAAGTTACTTCCAAACTGTAATACATTATATATTACTTGTTACTGTTATTTAAAAGTAATTCATTACCTTACAATATTACTGTCTCAGAATTGTAATGCGTTACATTACTCCTGTATTACTTTTGAGTTACTTTCACCAAAATAACTATACAGAAGTAGAACTTAACATTCTAAAATGACTAGGGCTGTAACGATATGCGATATGAAACCGAAATCGCGACACTCAGATCCACGAACCTGCAGAATGGCGACACACCCCTTCCAACTCCCAGCGTTATCCATACCGTCCAGATCCAATGCTACCACATCTTTAAATTACTATTAGTATTATTTGAAGTTAACTTAACATTATAAAATATGTAGACCTACACCACAAAACTAGTTGAGGATAAATTATTTAAAATTTGGGAATTCCAGCGTTATGGACATGACATTTGCAGACTTGCAGTCAAAACTTATATAATTATATAAATTCTCAGAAAATGCATTAATACCAAAATATTGAAACGTCTGTTTATCCATAGGCTCCTCCCAGAAAGGAGTCCAGAAGTTTGTTCATATAAAGTGTTTGCTTTGCAAGTACGTGTTCAGGAAATGCATAATACAAATTGTATGGGTTAATGTAACGGTAAACGGACTCTACACAAAGCTCTTTTGAAGCTGTTAAATGGTGTCGCTATTGGACACTTAATTGTGATTATTGCTGCTATGATGTTGCTTATAGGCTACTGTTGACTGTTTTATCGTTGCGTGTTAAAGAAGCAGCAGCATTACTGTTACTCTTGCCTCGGAGAAAACAACACGGGCATAGCGACAATTTTGCATATAAATAACTACTTATAGGGCTTGAATTACAACCTGTGGCAGTTTTTCTACGTCCTTTTGTGAACGTCGTTTTACACTTGTATGCTGCTCAGCGGTTGGTTCATCTTTAAAGTGCCGTCGGGGCTACCAATCTCTGTATAACGGGCTTTGGAGCCCTCTGATGGTAGGGAATCGTAAGATGGCCGCTCGAACACTTCCGGTGGCTTCACTGCCTGATGGCAGTTTAGAACGTCATGAGCTGTCAAGTCATTATATAGATCAGTGGCGAGAACCAATGAGGTTCATTCTCGTGTTATGCAGCATGTTTGAGCATTAGCAAGAACCAATGAGGTTCATTCTCATGTTACGCAGAATGTTTGAGCTTCAGCAAGAACCAATGAGGTTAATTATTGTGTTATGCAGCACGTTTGAGCTTCCGCAAGAACCATTGAGGTTCAGTATAGTAAATAACTTGTGACTTAGAGATTTGTGACTCATTTTAAATAATTATTTAAAAATAACCAGTTTAAAAAAAAAAAAAAAACAAGTCATTTGTTTGCTAAATCAAACTTAATTTGTTGTCATGGATGACCAGCAAGGACAATGCAATATAAAGATTTATTGTCTTTATTTCGTGATATTACCTTAAAGAAATTATTGCTGAGGTTGTTTTTTTGTGCATGCTATTTTTGTACATTTGATCAAAAAAAGTTCATGTTTTAGTGCGCTTTGGAATATTATAATTCATCATAAACAACATAAATGATGCAAAATTCAGCCTTGAGCAAAACTATAAACCAATAGTATAAAGAGAAATCTAGTAAAATCTAATATATGCCATCATACCTGTGAGGTTACAGTGACGGGAATGTAATTTTGGTGTAAATAACATAAGTGGGTCTTCTTCTCCATTGAGTTTAACCCAACCCAACATTGCTCTCCATTTTATTTTCCTCCCTGCTTCTATTTCTGCCCGTGTTCATTCAAAAAAAAAAAAAAGAAAAAATGATATATTGCATAGCTCCACTTTTAAATTTGACAGTCGGTTACCTTTAGTCCTGCTGGTGATGTAATGCAGGGTCTGTTCAGTTAAGGATTTATAGGAAAGAATGTCTATTTTTACATTTTCTGAGGAACATTACAATATTACAAAACTCACCACCACATTGCAGGAGTGATTTCCAGGACAATGTTCTTGGTGGTTACTGGTCAAGTCTTCATGATATTATGTTCACTAAATAAAGCTAGAGACCCTCCTGTTACAATTTGAAAAATATTTTAATCCAGCCTAAGATGGCTCAAGCTGGTCTTCCAGCTGAGATGTACTCAAAAACCCAGTAAAATCTGCAAGACAGACCAGCACAAGTCCCCAAAAATCTCTAAACCATTAAGCAAGACCAGCTGAGAAATGCCAACGCTATCTCACAACCAATTCGTACGAATTTGTACGAGTGATTAAAAAGTGGCAAATTCGTGTGAATTTGTACGACCTCACTCGTACGAATTTGTACGATTTGTCTAAACCCACGTGATGGGTAGGTTTAGGGGCGGGGTCAGGGGTAGGTCATTCGTACAAATTCATACGAATTGGGCAACTCGTAAAATATGTACGATTTAGCAAAAAATCGTACTAATTCGTACGAGTGAGGTCGTATGAATTCGTACGAAATTAGCCACCTTGTAAAATTCGTACGAATTGCCGTGAGATCGGGCTGGAAATGCACAAAACCCCTCTAAAACCATCTTCGAGGACAAGTTCCCAAAACACCTCTAAAACAAACAAACTACAAGCCTGAGCCGCAGACAAAAGGCCCACAACCTCTCTAAACAATCACAGATAACAAATGGCCAAGACTAGACTAAAATTGAAATCTTAGACCAGCCCGAGCAGCTGACAGATGCCCAAAACCCCTCTAAAATGACCAAGCTAGACCAGCCTAATCAGCTGACAAGTGTCCAAAACCCTTCTGAAACCAGCAAACTAGACCAACCTGAATACCTGACAAATGCCCAAAACCCATCTAAAACTACTATAGCTGACAAATGCCCCAAAATCCCACTGAAATCAGAAAACTAGACCAGGCTGGGGTGCTCACAAGTATTCAAAGTCTCTCTAAAATAACAAAACAAACCTGCCTGACCAGCTAAAAAGTGCTAAAACCAGCAAACCATACAGCTAGAACATCAGTAGCAAACATTCATAGGTTGTTTTAACCTAAAGTATGTGCAACATTAATAGTGGTTGTCATTTGAGTATCAAGTAACTTTATCATCTTACAATGATTACAGCGAATGGAAGAGGAAATATAAGACCATTCAGAAGCAGATGATGCATGTATGGCTTCTTGCCAAATGCGGCAGACCACCGTCAGACATCTCTAGCCGCCTGAGCGGTGAAATCACATTGAAAAAGTCAGTTTTTACCCACGTCCCTCCATCTCAGGTGAGATATCTGATCTTATGAGCACATCCAAAGCGGATTTAACTGACACATGCCTGGTTAGGTAGCTCCGATAAAGCTCTGCCCACAGGTATGCGTCTCTTTTCATTGTGTAGGCAGGCCGAAATCTCCTCGGAGGCATCCACGAGTGGAAAGCGCCCGCACAGGCTGTCATATCACATGAATTTTTTTTTTTTTCACTTTAAAGAAGCAGCCATGTGACTGATCCTCTCCCCACATCTTGGACGGAATGACTCTGGCTGATTATTTCTTGTTGGGTTTTTTTCATCTTCATGTGCTTCCTCTCCAAGGAACGACAAGAGAGGGCCGTCGCATCACAACTGAGAAGTCCATGCTGTTTGGCAGAGAGGATTAATCCAGGGCTTACTCTTAGCTCCCGCTCTGTTTATCCATGGTTGAGAATTTGCTATTCATGAAAAAAGCGCAGTATTTCCATGGTTGGCTGAGGCTCCGGGCATCAGTGTGCACATCTTCCCTGGATGTAAAAAAAAAAAAAAAAGAATTGATTCAGAATCAAGTAAACAGCTCCAAATGTCAACACAATTACTGCAATTGGCATTAGTTTCATTACAGAAGTTGCTCATTCTAGATTGGAATTGTCATGCTTATCGAGACAAATTAAATGCTGCGGCCTGACTGCTTACATGTGGCCTGGAAACGGCTATTTTTGCTTACTTGTTTGGATTCAACCAAGTTTCTTTTTTCGTCTTGGAATGGAAAATAAACTGAATCCATTTTTACACAAGGTATGTTTATTAAAGGGGTGGTGTGGCGGAAATAGCAGAACCTGATTTCACCAAGTGCAACATTTTCCTGGATCAACATCTTTGTTGATCCTGAAACAACATTCAATTTAGCCAATTAGATTTGAGGGACAAGTTTACAGTGTATGTCAAGGTTAGGCTTACAACAAGGGTTAGGTGCTTCTACATCCGTGTTATTCACCTATCATGTCCCTCTGATTTTAGGGAAACGTTATGGGTAGGTTCAGGTTTAGGGTTAGGAATATGGTTAGGATTAAATTTTCGGACAGGAAATGTTGTTTCAGGATCAACAAAGTATGTTGGCCCTAGGAACGCGTCTAACTCTGCAAAATCAGGACGTGGGCAAATATATACAGTATATATCAGTGGTTCTCAACTCCAGTCCTCGGGACCCACTGCTCTGCACATTTTGTATGTCTCTCTTATCTGACACAGTTCAGATCAAGGAGTCTCTCCTAACGAGCTGGTGATCTGAATCAGGTGTGTTAAATAAGGAGACATAAAAAATGTGCTGAGCAGTGGGTCCCGAGGACTGGAGTTGAGAACCACTGCTATATATATATATATATATATATATATATATATATATATATATACTGTATATATATCAACTGCTTGATTGCTTGTATTATCGCCCAGATCTAATCTGCTAAATGTGATTATAAAACATAAAGGCACTCAGAAATTCTAAACATTAACATCATTATTTTTTCTAAGGATTCTTTAAAGAAAAATAATGAACAATTTTTTTTTTCCAATTAAGGATCATTTACAAAGAAACTAGAAAAGTGTATTAAGAAAGTAAAGAGTAAATTTTCATTTCATTGGGGGCTTTCGTACCGGAGGAATAGTTCATAGTTCCTTAAACTATTGGCGGAAGTACAGTACCCGCTTTTTTGGCGTGTTTGCACAACAGGAACTAGGAACGATTTTAGTTCTAGGAACTCCTTTTGGGGGAACCATTTTAGTTCCTACTTAAGAGTAGGGTCTAACCCAGTACAATAGGAACTACCAGTGACATAAGTGTATGTTGATTGGCCAAACACACACGGAACACCAGCACCCGACATTTTTAAAAAAGCTGTGTAAACACAGATTATAGCCTATATCTAACTCTATGAACATGGAAAAAAAGTGATAGATGGACCTCTTAACCTTTAAGCTAAGGAGAAAACCAACACAACTTTGAGTGGACCAAGCGAAACATGATTATGTATTTCTGCTCAGCTACATTCGGAATCAACCACACAGAAAACACTAATACTTTTTCATATACTGTCTACTTGTTTTTGTTTAAAGGGGTGGCTTACTTCTTTTTTTCTTTGCATGATTGTGTTTGGGTACAATTTAACATGTCTTCGTGTTTTTTTTTTAAGCCTTATTTTTCATAAATTTCACCTTTATTGTAAGCTGCTTTCTCCTCTGTCATTTGAACGACCGGTTGACTCCCTGATTCTATGAAACCACTCCCTCAGAAACAGGCAATGGGCTCAGATTAGTTAGTTGAGCCGTTGTGCTGTAATTGGCTAAACTGCGCAGCGCACGTTGTCCGGAAACTTCACGGCCATTACCTTTACAGGCGAAAGTTGCATGTGCTCTGTTAAATTTAAATAATGGTGTCAATACTGCGTATCAGTTTGAGCCAGAATCAGACCCAGAAAGCGGCAATGAAGAGAGTCAAGCAGAACCTCCCCAAACACGGCTCTTACAAAACGTTTCTGAATGGTATTTTTTTATTATTATTATTATTATCCTATTCTACTATTATTAGGCTATATAAGAATTTCGATACGCTGTTACTTGAAAATGCTACTGCTGCTTGTTAGCTTTTGAGATACGGTTTTCTCCTGATTAAACATTTAAAACTGAATAAATGACTGAGTAATACCATTTTTTAAAGTTATTGTTTTATCGATATAATGAACAACCGTTTATCTATTCAAAAAATTTAGTTTACTCAGTGTATTGTTTTCTTTAGATGTAAGTTACATGTGGCAACTGTGTTAAAATGCCAACAGAACGTGTAGACTGATAACAACAGCTGAAGTTTGCTGTTGCGATTACATATAATTTTTTGAACTTTATACACGCATTGGTTTACATTCTTGATCAAATTACGTCATAAAGTATACATGGAAAATACATTTACAAAATTAGTACATAATTACAAATTCAGGTCCAAAATGTTTGTACGCACTTGTCATAGACATGAAATAGCATAACTAATGGCTACTAAAGCCGCGGCATTTGTTTACGTCCTTGACAAAACTAAAACATTACGTCTGAAATTATACATGCAAATACATTTAAAATTATCAAGTCTTACTTACAGGTTGTGGCCCAACAACTGCTGCCTCTGGTTTTAAAGTTGGAATTGCTTCATGTTTTAGTAACAGTTTGTTGTTGAATCCGGCATTGAATTCATGGAGATTCTGGAAGCTGTCTTCCGTAAAATGCGCAGCACAGAGAGCTAAATTACGATTGTAATTTTCAGGAACATAATCAAACATAAATTTTAGCCATTGTTGACGAACTACAGCGTCCGTAGGAAGCCCGAACACAGAATACCTGACAGCTGGGTGAAAATAACACGCTTTCGCGCGGAGAGCGTGGCTACTGCTCTCCACTATAACTCTTCCTCTTCGACAAAGCCGCAGAAATATGGCCATGCTCCCTTTTTTGCATATTCCGGAGGGAGGGTTGATGTAAATTTATGGGTTAGTTACGTATAAAACCCGGAAAGTATCTCGTTGTAGTCCCATTCAAGTCGTTTTTGTAGGTATTAAACTTCCTGATTTTTAAAAGACGATATCTTTGTTTACGTTGAACTTTCAGTGCAGCAACTTTGCAGATACTGTTCATGCACCAACAGCAACATTACACACTATTTAAAATGAAAAAAGTGAAATCGCAATCAACCACCCCTGAAACAATTCTAATAATGTATTAGACAGGACTTTTAAACAGATAAACTAATGAAGATGGAGAATGTGAGTGCTGTGTGCTCAGGTTCTCTCAGCGGCGTGAAAAATAAAAGTCACAACAACAAGCACGGCTTATGTCACTTCAGCGTTCCTACTGAGGGTGCGAATGCAACCAGCAAAATGGCCCTAGGGGAACATTTAGTTCTCAGCGAACCACCATGGTGGTTAGTTCCTATAACTACCCAGTGCAAAAGCACTTATTGCAGACTATACAAATTACTTTGCTCAAGTTTTACTTTTGGAACATTCTAGAAACTAAAAGAACATGCAAGAATTCTAATCTTATCATAAGGTTTGTCCTAATATAATATAATATAAACCACATCAAATATAGCCCTAGAGAGTGACCAATTTCCTTAGGCAGTTCTTTTCGTTTTGCCTCTCCAATCCGAAGCACTCTGAGCTGTCTGAGTCACCTTTACATCTCATCTGCGGCGGTTCTCCGGGGCCACAACCGTTTTTCTCCTGGGTTCAGCCTGGTCCTACCTCCTCTCTGACCTTCACAGGCCTCCCAGGCCTCAACGTCATCTCCAACATTAGCTGGAGAAAAATTAGTCCCCCCTCCTCTGGAGTCAGCTCATTTTTCTTGTGCTGTCAGAACGTATGCGGGTGTGCTGTCTCGGCCGGGTGTATACCTAAAGTACATTCGGCCTTTATTTAATCTTAATAAGCTCATATCAGCTAGGCCTGGGTCGTATAAACTCAGACAGAGTTTTTGGCAGGGCGACTTTGTTTCTTTTGCACTCTGATCTTCTGCATACAGTTCTTAGAAACTGATGTTTCAGGGCTCAATAATAACTTTAACCTGATGGCATATGCCAAGTGTTATTTAATAAAAAAAATAAAAAATAAAAATAAAAATAAATATACAAACTGTATGTGTATTTGGACCAGTAACAAATGTTGGCAGGTTACATAAAAAGTACAACTAGGCCTGCAGATAAAAAAAAAAAAAAAAAATACTCTTATAGTTGAGCCCTGCTCTAAGTTTTTCGTTTCTTTCATGTCGTTATCTGTTGTCTCCACTCTTGTTGGCTTAGTTGTCTCCTTTTTTTCTGATTGTACTGATAATAGCTCACCAGTGTCAAGAACACTTCGTTCCCTGCCTTGGATCACGGGCATCCAGGCTGCCGTTGAGCTCTTAAACTGATAACGTCATGTACAATATTCAGGCTGGGATGTATTCTTCAAACACTCAAGAGTTCTTTATATCCCTGTCACTTCCTCTCCAGCTAAAATATGCTAATATGAACTCTGTAATCTTGATGTTCTTATTTGACAGGTACACAAAATGATTGTTCTCATCCATGCTGATTTTTCCCCCTATTTCACAGCTTAAGAAAGAAAATGCTACCCTTAACTGTGTTAAGGAACATACAAAAATGATTCTTTTAAACTCTAAACTCTAAGTTTTAGTACATGTATATTAGCTTGGAGGCTATATTTGCTAGTGTACTCTTAAAGATTCAAAAACTTATAGCAAATACATATTCAAGGGTTAGTTCACCCTAAAATGATAATTTTTTCATCATAAAATGGTCATCATTTACTCACCCTGGTGTTGTTGTAATGATAATTGGCCTTCTGTGCAGGTTTTGTGAGATTCTATTAGACTTACCCAGAAATAGCACACAAGTTGTGAGAAATCAAGACTAAGAAATACACAAATTCTGGTGCGGTTTGATCAAACTATGAATGCAAAGTGGGCCAAAGATATATACAAAAAAAAAAAAACAGGACATGATGTCACAAGATGCGACTCTAAAAAGGACAGAATGCTGAAGCATACCTGTTCCCTTTCGTTGTCACTCCGAGTTACGTCGGATGACGACGAATGGGGTTTCGCTTAGAACACCTATCGACTTCGAGTATTACAAAACGAGCCAATGGCAAAGAAATGCCATGGGTCTGCGGAATTTGCATGACGTAACTCCGCCCCACCTCGTGGGTATAAAAGGAGGACGCCGGCAACAGGCAGATATGTTTTCGCTTCGGAGCCAAGAGCATTTCTTCACTCCACAGTCATCTCTGACTTCGCTCTACGAGACGAGCTTCTCTCTCCGGTGTTGGTGTGACGGCGATCTGCAGCGAGCTCACAGTGCCTGCTGATCTGTGCAGTAATCTGCCAGTGTGTGTGTGTCTCCCTGTGCGCTTCAACATCGCGGAGTTTTTTCTCTCCTCTCATAAAAGAGCTTGCACGCGGCACGTCTTTTTAAAGACGGCTCGCCCGTACATTTCTGGTTGCAGCGGACTGGTATCGGACTCTGATGGGCACGAGCGCTGTCTAGTGTGTTTGATCATGCTTGAACAGCGCTGGTGGGTGACTCATGTTCTCGCAAGGGAACGTGATCATCACGTCATAAATAGGTCGAGACTCGGTGAACTCGCAAGAGTGAGAGTCCCCTCATCCACCCCCCGATCTTCGGCGGGTGGCCAGGGTGACCTGAGGGTTACGGTCTGGAACAAGGCGCCGACTATGTGTCCGTGACCCCAGCCCCCCTCTTCAATGACGGTGCCCGCTAGTGAACTGCTGATTCCCGCGAGTCTACCCTCTGGTGGCCCGCGTGTTTCAGTTGAAGCTACAGAGGAAGATGCCATGTCTGTTGCAGCATCACTAGGTGGGCTTGAGTCTTCTGGAAGTGAGGGCTCGTCACAGCTGCCACCTTCCGGTGTGCATACGGCTGTGCCTGAGTCTGATCCGGAGATGACGGCCATGCTTTCCTGGGACGATTGGTTTTGGGTAAGGCCGCCGACCCTCGTCCGTGGCAAACCCCAATACCTCTCTTCCCGGACGTGCATGATGAGATCTCGAAGTCCTAGAAGACCCCCTTGTCTTCTCAGGACCGCTCGCTGATCTCATCCGCCTTTCCTCCCCTCGATGGGGCCGCTGCCCTTGGGTACACTGGGGTTCCCCCGGCTGAACGCTCTGTTGCGATGCTATGTGTCCTCAGAGTGCTTCTTCTCGGCGCAATCCTAAGCACCCGCCCGTGGCCTGTAGTTTTTCGTCTACGCTTGTGGCGAGATCCAATAGTGCCACGGGACTGGCAGCCCCCTCTCTGCATGCCATGGTCATTCTGCTGGTCCACCTGACCCAGATGCTCATGGACCTGCACGAGGGCGGGACTGACCCAGGGCTCTTCACTGAGCTGCGCGCCGTCACTGACCTTGCTCTCCGAGCGACGAAAGTGGCCGTGCGCTCCCTGGGTCAGGTGATGCTCACCATTCTGTGGCTGAACCTGTCTGATGTGCTGGATGTCGCGCGGACCCGTCTGTCCGACATTCCCATATCCCAGGTCGGCCTCTCCGGCGGTGCGGTTGAGGGCTTGACCAACAGCTCTCAGCCGCTCATGAGCAGACTGACGTTGATTCCGTCCCGACGGCCCCGCCGTCCGCCCAGGTCTCTCGGTCTGCCCACCGCCGAAGGCGCCCTCCCACGGCTCCCACCCCGCCCGTTCACCCGGGCCGGCTCTGGGGGCCGCGGGCGGACGCCACAGCCCCTCTCCAGCCCCGCCCCCCGCTACACGCCGGGTTAAGCGGCGCTCCTGAGACGGGCTCCTCTGGGATGGAGCAGACTGAGGTTGACTCTGTCCCGACGGCCCCGCCGTCCGCTCAGGTCCCTCGGTCTGCCCACCGCCGTGGGCGCCCCCCGCGGCTCCCACCCCGCCCGCTCAGCCGGGCCGGCTCTGGAGGCCGCGGTCGGACGCCAAAACAGTCCTCTCCAGCCCCGCCCCCCGCTACACGACGGGTTAAGCGGCGCTCTTGGGATGGGCTCCTCAGAGATGGGACTCAGTTCTTTCCAGGAGCTGGTAGCAGGACCACTCCTTTCCCCGGGTGAGGGCCGGGGAAGAATCCTTATTCTCCAAAGAACTGACTCTCCCGTCTCTGAGCACAGAGAGTTCGGACGTCACAGAGCGCCGCCCACATGCCGTGCTCTCCTCGTCCCCCTCTGTCCCGGAGGTGGTTGACACGGCGTGCCGTCCACGACCGCTTCGCCCCTGTCCCCCTCTGTCGCCAGACCCTTGACAGAGCAGGCCCCCGTGGAACGCTGGTCCTTCCCTGGCCTCCTCTGTCAGGGTGCGGTTTTGACCTTGCCCCCACTCCGGGCCGCTATGCCGTCCACGTCTGGGCCGGTCATTCCGCTTCGCTGCACCACCGGGGGGACGTCTGTGGTTCTCGACGCCGCTGGCACAGTTGGGAGCCTGCCTAGAGCTTCCCTATCTGTTCCGCTGGGTTGTGCGAACCATCGGCTCGGCTATGCGATTCAGTTCGCACGGTCTCCTCCCTACTTAAGGGGAGTCCGCTCCACTTTGGTCGATGGCTATGCCCTATCATGAGAGAGGAGGTTGCTACCCTACTGGCGAAGGGTGCGATTGAGACTGTCCCTCCAGCCGAAAGGAGGTCCGGGTCTACAGCCCCTACCTCATTGTCCCGGAGAAGTCTGGTGGGTTACGGCCAATCCTGGTCCGAACCGCTCCCTTCACAGGCTGCCGTTCAAGATGCTCCTGGCCAAACGCATTTCTGGATGTGTGCGGCCACAGGATTGGTTTGCAGCGATCGACCTGAAGGACGCCTACTTTTATGTCTCCGTTCTCCCTCGACTCAGAACATACCTACGGTTTGCTGTCAGGGCGCGCGCATATCAGTACGCTGTTTTCCCATTCGGGCTAGCCCTGTCTCTTCGCGCCTTCACAAGGTTGTTGAGGCTGCCTTTGTTCCTTTGAACACGGGGTTCGCATCCTGAACTATCTCGGTGACTGGCTGTCTTAAGCTCACTCCTGAGACCAGGTTTGCGAATACAGGGACCCAGTGCTCCGGCACCTAGCTCGTCTGGGCCTTCGGGTCAACCGGGGAAGGAGTAGACTTTGCCCCGTGCAGAGGAGCTCTTTTCTCGGTATGGACTTGGTCGCCTTCTCCACTCAGCCATTGCTGACTTGCCTGAGACTATCAAGCGCAAGAGTGCGGTTCCACTGAAGTTTCTTCAGAGGCTCCTGGGGCATATGGCATCTGCAGCCGCGGTTCGCCGCTCAGATTGCTTCATATGAGACCGCTTCAGCTTTGGCTCCGCGACCGAGTCTCGAGGTGGGCATGGCAACACGGCACCCTCCGAGTACCAGTTACTCCGACCTGCCGTCAGACCTTCACCCCGTGGTCGAACCTCAGTTTTCTACGGGCCGGAGTGCCCCTGGAACGAGCTTCGCGGCATGTTGTTGTAACGACAGATGCCTCCTCCACCGGCTGGGGTGCCATGTGCAATGGACGTGCTGCCGCGGGCTCCTGGACAGGACCCCGACGCCTCTGGCACGTCAATTGCCTCGAGTTGCTGGCCGTACGTCTTGCTTTGCGCCGCTTCCGGGCCGTGCTCAAGAACCAACACGTACTAGTCCGTTCAGACTATACCGCCACTGTAGCGTACATCAACCATCAAGGTGGTCTACGCTCCCGCCGTATGTCGCAACTCGCCCGCCACCTCCTCATATGGAGTCAGAAGCATCTGAGGTCGCTTCATGCCATTTATATCCCCGGAGCCCTGAACTGTGCAGCCGACGAGCTCTCACGGCTTCAGCCCCTCCCGGGAGATTGGCGACTCCATCCCCAGTCGGTCCAGCTGATTTGGGACCAGTTCGGGGACGCACAGATAGATCTGTTTGCCTCTCACGACTCGACCCATTGCGCCCTGTATTATTCCCTGACCGAGGGCACGCTCGGCACGGATGCACTGGCGCACAGCTGGCCGCGGGGCCGCAAATATGCGTTTCCCCCAGTGAGCCTTCTTGCGCAGACCCTGCGCAAGGTCAGGGAGGACGAGGAGCAGGTCATTCTGGTCACGCCATACTGGCCCGCCCGGACCTGGTTCTCCGAACTAGTACTCCTCGCGACAGCACCTCCCTGGCCGATTCCCCTGAGGAAGGACCTCCTTTCTCAGGGACGGGGCACCCTATGGCACCCTCGTCCCGATCTCTGGAACCTCCACGTGTGGCTCCTGGACGGGACGAAGCAGGTTTGAGTACCCTTCCACCTACGGTGGCGGCTACCATCACTTCCGCTAGAGCGTCGTCCACGAGACATGTCTACGCGTTGAAGTGGAACCTCTTCGTCAACTGGTGCTCTTCTCACCGAGAAGACCCCCGGAGATGTTCGATTAGTGTCGTGCTTTCCTTCCTTCAAGATAGGCTGGAGCGAAGGCTGTCTCCCTCCACCCTGAAAGTCTATGTTGCCGCTATTGCCGCACACCATGACCCAGTCGAAGGTAAGTCTGTTGGAAGGCACGACCTGATCATCAGGTTCCTGAGAGGAGCGAGGAGACTGAATCCTCCTCGCCCTCCTCTCGTTCCCTCTTGGGACCTCTCAGTGGTTCTAACTGCCCTGCGGAGTGCTCCCTTTGAGCCTTTGCAATCAGTGGAGCTTAAGTTCCTGTCTATGAAGACAGCGCTCCTGGTTGCATTGGCCTCCATCAAGAGGGTGGGGGACTTGCATGCATTCTCCGTTGACGAAGCGTGCCTAGAATTTGGGCCGGCTTACTCTCACGTGATCCTGAGACCCCGGCCTGGATATTTGCCCAAGGTTCCTACCACTCCCTTCCGGGACCAGGTGGTGAACCTGCAAGCGCTGCCCCCGGAGGAGGCGGACCCAGCCTTGGCACTGCTCTGTCCAGTACGCGCCCTCCGCGCCTATGTAGACAGGACGCAGTGTTTCAGGACCTCAGACCAGCTCTTTGTCTGTTATGGTGGGAAGCTGAAGGGAAAGGCTCTCTCCAAGCAAAGGTTGTCTCACTGGATAGTGGACGCCATTGCCTTGGCATACCAGCAGCAAGGTCGACCGTGCCCCCTTGGTGTGACTGCCCACTCCACCCGGAGTTTGGCATCCTCTTGGGCTCTAGCGCATGGCGCCTCGCTAACAGACATCTGCAGAGCTGCAGGCTGGGCGACACCTAACACATTCGCCAGATTCTACAATCTCCGAGTGGAGCCAGTGTCCTCTCATGTACTCGCTTCAACCAGCTAGTACTGGACCCGCTCAGGTGTCTTCGCTTGCTCGCCATTCCACTCCACGGACTGGATACGTGCGATATTCTCCTCAGGTGAGCTTCCCCGAAAAGCCCTGAGTTCCTCCAGCACTCCTGACGTTGGCGCCAGTGTCTATTGCCTGTGCGTCGGCTAGGTGCCTCCCGTGTGCATGGTCCCTCCCCTGAGCGACCCCCACATGTGTATTTCCACTGTAAGCCTCCCGAGCATGTGTCTTCCCTTGGCAAGCCACCTTGCCACCCCTGGGGTTGAAATATTCCACCTGCGGCTGGACACCCCAGTGTTCTCCATGTCTCCTTCGGGTCACATGTGTATTCTCTAAGTCCCCCCCTCTGGGTTGGCAGTAATTGCATATTCCCCCTGAACTTGGGATATGCTCCCCAGTGTACCTTGGTATTCCTGTGCTAAATAGGAGTCCTTCGTCCGTGCCAGTCTCACGACAGGGATCTCAGATTTACGCAGGGCACTGGAAGACAGCTGAGAAGGTGGCGTGATTAGACTGGTAACCCCATTCGTCGTCATCCGACGTAACTCGGAGTGACAACGAAAGGGAACGTCTCGGTTACGTATGTAAACCTCGTTCCCTGAGTAGGGAACGGAGACGTTACGTCTGCCTGCCACTTTCCGCTGTACCGCGGGGATCGCCTGAGCTCAGTCTTGGCTCCTCAGCGAAGAAACATATCTGCCTGTTGCCGGCGTCCTCCTTTTATACCCACGAGGTGGGGCGGAGTTACGTCATGCAAATTCCGCAGACCCATGGCATTTCTTTGCCATTGGCTCGTTTTGTAATACTCGAAGTCGATAGGTGTTCTAAGCGAAACCCCATTCGTCGTCATCCGACGTAACGTCTCCGTTCCCTACTCAGGGTAGTCATAGACCAGCAGATCTTCTTTTGTGTGCAACGGAGGAATTCCTCCCGCTGTTTAGATTTCTTTAGACATTTTATGAACGTTTCACAAATTCTCAGCTGGCCAAAATACCATCATACGTACTCACATACAATGAGCACATTTAGCCCAGCACACAGTTTTGGATGTTCGGTAAGTTCTGTCGCAAAATAGTTTTTTTTTAAAATATATATTGCCAAGCTTTTCTGCAATACTGAACCCCAAGGGAAGTGATTAAAAAAATTAGATGGGACAATAAATTATATTTCTATTAAATTATATTTCAGTAATTTTGTTTACTCATAAAACTTTTGCATTCCCTTGAAAATGTTTCAATCGCTCACAAAAACTTAGCTTTTTTTCTCTCACCTCATATGATTTCAACCCGATTTAAAGGGTAAATAAACACTAAAACAACTTTTTTAGTTAATGATCTGTAAGAATGGAGCTTCATAAATGCTGTTCCCTTTCAAAAGCTACAATCGATGCTGCGCTGCTTAGCGCATTGGGAACGTCTTTAATCGTGACCCGCTGTGAATATAGTGTGTAAACACGTCGATAGAATCGACCGGAAGTAATATAGCCTCGGTCGGTGACGTCATCGTCGCGCGCCCGCGTGCACTCGCGCACACTCGCGTGCACCCGCGAGGCTATAAATAGATGAACCGCAGGTGCATCGTCAGGTCTTTTGTCTTCAGAGACCTCTCTGTGTTGGTGTGCAAGCATCTATTTTCTCTCTGCTACAGATCTTTGTTAGGAGTTATTTAGCTTTATACCTGACAGTGTGCAGAATTTTCACTCTTTCTCATCTCTTAACGTCATTTAAAGAGTTTAAAAAGCAAAAAGAGAAATGAGTCAGCAAGCGAAGCGCTGTGTCCCTCCATGTTCTCGACCCATGTCAGAACTGGATACACACGCTTACTGCTTTGTGTGTTTGGGGGAGGAGCATGCGGCCGCTGCATCAGGGGAGTGCGAGCATTGTGAGCTGTTCACTGTTAAAATGCTTCGCGCTCGTCTTGGCTACTTTCAGTCCGCAACCGCATTATCATGGGGCTCCCGAATGGATTTGGCTGACGAGCAAGAGACGGGTCCGTCCCTTTCGCTTGCTTGTTCACCAGATCCACTCGTTCCCTCGCGTGATCCCGAAGCGCATCCCGGTGCTTCTTCGGCTCACGCGGGGGACGATCATGAATCTCTTGGGTCTACGGACTTCGAGCAGCCAACTTCTGAGCGTTCCTCGCGCGACGATAAATCTGTCGAGGAGCTTCTCGAGGTGGTTACTCGCGCGGTGGCCAGATTGCAGCTTGATTGGCCTCGTGAACAAGAGACCCCCAAACGCAGTAAGCTTGAGGATAGGTTTTTGTCCGGTGGCAGGGGGGAGGGACCTCAACATCAGTCTCTCCCCTTCTTCGAGGACCTCCATGATGAGCTATCTAAATCATGGAGAAAACCATATACCTCTCGTGTCTTCGTGCCTTCGGCGTCGACTTTTTCGACTATCGTGGGTGCAAAGGCGCGAGGGTATGCGGAGATGCCCCAGGTTGAAGAGACGCTCGCCAGCTATCTCTCGCCAGGGTCTGCATCTTCGCTTAAAAAACCTACCCTCCCCTCAAATCCGTGTAGAATAACATCTTCGCTTGTGGGTAAAGCTTACCAAGCTGCAGGTCAGGCTGGTGCTGCGCTGCACACAATGGCTGTGTTACAGGCATACCAGGCTGACCTCTTGAAGGACTTGAGTGCGGGTACAACGATAGACGAGGAAGCGTTTTCTGAACTGCGCCGAGCCACAGATCTGTCTCTTCGTGCCACTAAGCAAACGGCCCGTGCCATCGGCCGTTCTATGTCCGCTTTGGTAAGCACGGAGAGGCATCTGTGGCTCAACCTCACAGGCATCAAAGATAAAGATCGTGTCTTTCTTCTTGACTCTCCAGTTTCTCCCTCTGGCCTGTTTGGCGACTCGGTCAACTCAGTAGTCACCAGGTTCAGGGAGGTCAAGAAGCATGAGGAGGCGTTTGTTCAGTTCCTTCCTCACCGCACTCAAGGGGAGGGGCCATCGGCCACCCAACCTCTCCCTGGTCCTTCAAAACCTAGGGAGGTTAAAAAGAACTGGAGACAGGCTCGGCAGGCTCAGCAACCTCCCAAGCCAGACCTCAGGACTATCATCAACAGAAAGAAGAAGTCCTGATGGTCTGGCGCCCAGTCTGGTGGGGGTAGCCCCCCGCGGGACGGGGCGCGTATTATATCTGACCGCCCCTTCTCGTTACCCTCACAAAACCTCTCCATCCCCGCCACCTTTGGTGCTTCAGGGGGCAGCGGTTTCCAGCGAAATGTTAGATGTTCCGTTGCTCCCTGCTTTCATCCAGGGCACGGAACATCTAACATCCCCTCAAGAGGAAGTATTAAAACTGATACCACTATCAGAGAGTCTGGCAGCGTGGCAACTTCTGCCAGGCATTTCTGCTTGGGTATTAAGCATAGTACAAATAGGATACAGAATCCAATTTATTCATCGTCCTCCGCGTTTCAACGGCGTGGTCTCCACTTCCGTGAGACCGGAGCTGATGCATGTACTATCACAAGAGCTACAAACTCTTCTGAGCAAAGAGGCCATAGAACATGTTCCTCTGCCAGAGAGGGAGTCAGGCTATTACAGCAGATACTTCCTGGTCCCCAAAAAGGACGGGGGGTTGCGTCCAATCTTAGATCTTCGAGGCTTAAACCGTACAGTCAAAGCGCTCAAGTTCAAGATGTTAACCGTCAAGGCGGTCGTGTCGCAAATTCAACATCACGATTGGTTCGTCACGATCGATCTGAAGGACGCATATTTTCACATACAAATATTGCCACAACACAGGAAGTTCCTGAGGTTCGCTTTCGGGGGCGAAGCATACCAATTTCGGGTTCTTCCATTCGGCCTAGCCTTATCACCCGGCACGTACACAAAATGCATGGATGCAGCACTGGCTCCATTGCGACTCCAGGGCATTCGCATTTTGAATTACATCGACGATTGGTTAATACTGGCACAATCGCAAGAGATGGTGCTTCAACACAGAGACATCGTGTTGGCTCATCTAGTTTCTCTAGGGTTGAGACTCAACACCAAGAAAAGTGTTCTTTGTCCTGCCCAGAGAACGACTTATCTCGGAATTGTTTGGGATTCGATTACGATGCGGGCACAATTGTCCCCCGCTCGAATCGAGACCATTCGGGTAACTATGAGCAAAGTCAGGCTAGGTCAAGATCGTACTGTTCGTCAGTACCAAAAGATGTTAGGTTACATGGCTTCAGCATCCACGGTGATTCCTTTGGGGCTATTGCACATGAGACCATTTCAGTTGTGGCTAAAAGCCAGGGGATTTCATCCAAGGGCCAATCCTCAAAGGCAAATAAAAATGACGCGCCGCGGGCTTTGTACACTATCTCTGTGGCTCAGACCCCGGTTCCTCGCCTTGGGTCCCACTCTAGGGGCGCCTTGTCATCGCAGATTGCTAACGACAGACGCCTCCCTGTTGGGCTGGGGAGCGGTCTTAAGTGGTCGTCCAGCTCAAGGGGAATGGGAGGGTCATGAGCTCGATTGGCATATCAACTGCCTCGAGCTGATGGCTGTATTTCTGGCCCTGAAATACTTTCTCCCTCAGTTGAGAGGCTGTCATGTCCTAGTGCGGGTGGACAACACAGCGGCAGTTTCTTATGTAAATCACCAGGGAGGTCTGCGCTCACGCAATCTGAACAAAATAGCGAGGCAGATTTTCCTCTGGGCCCAGGAGAAGTTCTTGTCACTCAGGGCAGTGTACATCCCTGGGCACCAGAATGTGGGAGCAGATTTACTGTCCAGACAGAAACTGCTGACGGGGGAATGGAAACTCCACCCAGAAGTAGTCGATCAGATCTGGACCAGATTTTACAAAGCGGAAGTGGACCTCTTCGCCTCCCATCAGCGCAATGTCCCCTCTACTTCTCTCTGAGTCACCCAGCCCCCCTGGGTCTGGATGCGATGGCGTACACATGGCCCAAAATGCGCCTGTATGCGTTTCCTCCAGTGGCTCTGCTCCCGGGAGTTCTAGCCAGAGTTCGCCAGCAAGGGTCTTGCCTCTTATTGATAGCGCCGCGTTGGCCGAACAGAATGTGGTTCTCGGAGATAATATCTCTCCTCAACAGCTCGCCATGGGCGATTCCGGAGAGGAGGGACCTTCTGTCCCAGGCAGAGGGCACAATATTCCATCCCAGGCCCGACCTGTGGAACCTTCATGTTTGGCCCCTGATGGGTACCAACTGAGGGACACTGGGCTTTCGCCTGCCGTTATTGAGACTATTCTAAGTGCTAGGGCTTCCTCCACTAGAAAGAGTTATGCCAACAAATGGGGTGTTTTTGAAAGGTGGTGTGTTTTACATAATGCAGATCCGGTCAACTGCCAGATTGCTTCAGTTCTGGATTTCCTGCAGGAAAAATTATCAACAGGCACATGCCCCGCCACTCTCAGGGTTTATGTGGCCGCTCTTTCGGCTTGCCACGCCTTGGTTGACGGGGTGCCACTTGGGAGACATCCTTTGCTCGCTCGCTTCATTCGTGGGGCCAGACGACTGAGGCCTCCCGTAAGAACCAAGATCCCTTCATGGGACTTAGCTATAGTCCTAGAGGGTCTGGTTGAGACCCCCTTCGAACCTCTAGAGTCAGCGTCTGACAAACTTCTGACCCTAAAGATGGTTTTTCTTATGGCTATAACCTCTCTAAAAAGAATCGGGGATATGCAGGCTCTGTCAATATCGCCATCCTGCTTAGACTTTGCCCCAGGAATGGTGAAAGTGATTTTGCATCCTCATCCTGATTACCTGCCTAAAGTACCGTTTTCAGCTGTACGTCCGGTCACTCTTGAGGCCTTCTGCCCTCCACCGTTCATAACGCTGGAGCAGGAGAGATCTCACAGACTGTGTCCAGTCCGTGCTCTTCAGGCCTACGTTCACCGTACTAGCCAGTGGCGTAAGTCAGAGCAACTATTTGTTTGTTATGGGGGCAGTAACAGTGGTGCTGCCGCTACTAAACAGACCATGTCACATTGGGTCAGGGATGCTATTGCTCTTGCCTATGAGGCGCGCGGCCAAGCTTCGCCAACGGGTCTAAGGGCTCACTCCACCAGAGGAGTCGCCTCCTCTACTGCTTTGGCAAGGGGTGCCCCCTTACAGCATGTTTGTGATGCGGCAGGCTGGTCCTCTCCGCACACATTCATAAGGTTTTATAGTTTAGATGTTCATGCCACTCCTGGCTCTCATGTCCTTGAGTCGACATCACAAGCTAATGTCTAGGGCTTTCTTGCGTTCTTGTGAGCACACCTACACAACCGTAAGGAGTCCAGACACCTTCAAGCACGGCGGCGTGGGTATTCTCGTTCCCAATGCGTTAAGCAGCGCAGCATCGATTGTAGCTTTTGAAAGGGAACGTTCCGGGTTACTTGACTGTAACCCTGTTCCCTGAAAAAGCGGAACGAGATGCTGCGCTACTTTGCCGTGCTGATGATGTCCCAGGACTGCTCTTCAGACAAAATATCCTGACGATGCACCTGCGGCTCATCTATTTATAGCCTCGCGCGGGCGCGCGACGATGACGTCACCGACCGAGGCTATATTACTTCCGGTCGATTCTATCGACGTGTTTACACACTATATTCACAGCGGGTCACGATTAAAGAGGTTCCCAATGCGCTAAGCAGCGCAGCATCTCGTTCCGCTTTTTCAGGGAACAGGGTTACAGTCAAGTAACCCGGAACGTTCATTGATTCGAGTGATTTTTTGACATTTGGGTCTAAAGTGTTTTAATTCTGCAATATATGGTGTAAAAATGTCTGAGTGCTGCCCTCTTCAGGTTGAATGGTGGCTACTGCAGTTGAATTTTCCTATTGGAAGTTGTGGTACCCTCTGATGTCAGAAGGTACCAGCTAACCACGCCCTTGCCTACACAGAGATGCTCTCAGGTGCACGCCCCCCCCCCTCCGGGCACTTATATGCACTTTTCCAGCATTTTTCAAATATTGCCAGTGGGCGGAGTCAGGCTCTGACCAGGGGTTTAGTTACCTTTTAATAAAATGCGTCTCTATAGCATACATTGTATTTATCGTGCAATTTATACGCGTAAATTAGTTTTTACGTGCATATGATACGCACTGTAAACCCCTTAGATATGATTAGTAATGTGGGTATATGTGCAAATTATGTGCTTGGGTAGGATTATTGGTGTGGGGTATGTGCGTATTACACCATATGCACGTAAAAACTAATTTTCGTGTATAAATTGCACTATAAATACCTGCTATGGAGACGCATTTGATGAGATCAAGCTGATTATTTTCATCATAAATGTTTTACAAGTGGATCCAAAGTTTCTTGGTGAATGCAAAAAAGTGAATCTACTGCTGCAATACACTTAAAATGATGACTAAAAAAAACATTCACTTTAATCGAAATGCAAATTGCAATATACCACTGCACCTGGCTAATGCATTTCCAATCAGAGCCCACACATCAACTCCTCCTTCGTTCATATTGAGTTAATTTTACTAGTCATTTATCAACCGAAGTCCTGAAAGAGTCCTACATTCCTATTCTCATTCCATTAAACAGCATTATAAGCAGAACTTAATGCAACATTTAATCAGCAATGCAGTTCACTGTGCACAAAGTAGTTCAAGTTCTTTAGCAGACGCATCAAGATGAAACAGTTGAGGTTATCAGAGTTTGGAGTGGCTCCCAGAATTAAATGTAATGACAGAGAATTCTTCATTCAAGCTGACAGTATAACTTTGCATTATACATGCTTATTTGTGAAGAAATTGCTAAAAGGTCTTTGAATTTAAGCTTGGGCCAAATTCATTAAACAGTTAAAACACATTTACATGTGGAATTTCAATACAAACAGCCTACAGTATGTAAATTAAACTTATACACTACACTTTATTCACAAAACTGAGTGCTATTAGCTTGAGGCAATTAGCTGTGCGCTAACAAAACTCAGTACTATAGCTATATACGGAAAGTGCTAAAAAATTATTTGGTGGCCCGAAAATCACAAAAAACATGTCTAAGATTATAAATTACAACCAACATTTACAACAATCTAAGTGAAACACTAGCTATTAGTGGTTTTCTGAGGTGTTTCCACACAGGTGTGTGGCAGGAACGAACAGGTGGTGTTTTGTCTACTGTGAAACCATTCATCATGAGTGACCAATGACTCGAACACACTGACCAGACACACCACTGCAGAATTTCAACCACACCAGACGAGGAAGTCAGAAAACGGGTTCGCCAGCTAGTTTCTTAAACAAAATATTATTTCCTTCTAACTTTTCTGTATGTACTACAGTGGCGTTTTGACAATGTGGTACTAAACAGCTTTTTTAATAATAATACTTTTTGGTCAAATTGTATTAGCATGTTTATTAGATTAGCATATTAGCCTCCCTACAAAACTATACTTTGATATAAACCATGATATCGTTTGATTACAAAACTTTATACACAATGGCAACTGACACAGTAAGATACCAAATAAGTTTTGTGTGAGAGCTACTAATGTGCAAATTCTAAGAAACATGCTAATCAAAAAAAGGATGTAAAATCACCTAAAATAGCTTCCCTGTGCAAATGGCTAAGCAGGTTCATGTCTTGTTTGAATTACCATAATTGCTAGATAACTTGGAGATCCTACACAGTTCACGTCTTTAGACTAAATTATTTGTTTCTATGGCAATGCTCAAAGGAAACTACTTAATTACTACATTAATCAAGCGCTGTATTCTCTCGCAAAATATTGAGGGCCCACCAGGTAACATCAGCTATAATAAAATGACACATAAAATGCTAATATATGTAAAGATAGATCCCTGGGGGTACCGTTAACGACTGGAACCCCTGCGGTTTGGGTTCAATTTATTGCTGGTTGGAAACGTCCATAAAAGTTTCCAACTAGTAATTACAACTTTGACAAAGGGCTTTTTATTACTGCAAACTTGTTGTTTGTAAAGTAATTGTTCAGCCATGTTTGAAAATTGTCACAATTTACTCATGTCAATATCTCAGTGCAAAAGGTATTCAAAATCTTCGAACTTTAAAGAGAAGTTCAAACTGTTCAGCCATGTTTGAAAATTGTCACAATTTACTCATGTCAATATCTCAGTGCAAAAGGTATTCAAAATCTTCGAACTTTAAAGAGAAGTTCAAACTGTTCAGCCATGTTTGAAAATTGTCACAATTTACTCATGTCAATATCTAAGTGCAAAAGGTATTCAAAAGCTTCGAACTTTAAAGAGATTGCTTTTTTCATTCTCATCCTCAAATAAATCTATTGCTTATAGCCGTTTTAGCTTTTTTCCCCAATTAAACAAAACCATATGTTACACTTCATTTCGATAGTCCACTTTAGACATTCTTCTAACTATAAGTAACTTTGCACTACAAGTCAACTAACTCTCATTAGAGTATTAGTAGACTGTTGGTTCGGGTTAGTAAATTTAGTTGGCATGTAGTTTTAAAGTTACTTATAGTCAGTAGAATGTCTGTTGGCGAGCATCAAAATAAAGTGTTAACAGATAAGCAGACAGTCTACTAATACTCTAATGACTACTAGTTGACATGTAGTTGCAAAGTTATGAATAGTTAGTAGAATATCTAAAGTGGACCATCAAAATAAAGTGTTATCAAACCATTTATTAAGCCCTTTATGGTTTTTTTGTATGGAAAAGAGCAGCTTGAAGTTTCTGCAAAACATCTCCTTTTGTGTTCCACTGAATAAAAGCAATTCATATGGTTTGGAACAACATGAGGGTGAGTAAATGATGACACCATTTTCATTTTAGGGCTAAATTACTCTATAACATTGTGTTTTGGAGATCTAGAGTGGTAGTATTTGTATTCTCCCCACTGAACTGCTGTGAATTTTCTGTAAACAATGTTTCTGCATAATGACCGTGTTCAATAAAGCTACGATTAAAAACTCACTATCACTTGTTTTCTATTCACCCACAAAAGATGAATACCTGTGGAAATTACCCACCGTATCATCCTGGTCTCCAATAACAGGCTCTCTGGCAGAACTTTCTTTTCTTTTTTAATGAAAGCCGGATCTCAGGGGAGTTTATGTCCTGCTGTGGGCGGCTATGTCCTCTGCACACGAGTGAAAACACTGGCCCTGCCGCAGGCTAAGCTCTGAGCGTCTCTCTTGAAATTGCAGTTTGTATTTACAGTGCCCAACAGATCAAGCCTGGGAACATGAAGCAAATGTCCGATCCTTGTTCTGTGCTCTTTAACTGCTGCTGGCAGGTGAGGCATTAGATCAAGCATTCTTCATTCATCCCCTGTTCATGAATTTGGGTTTGATGCGAGGTTACTTTCCCACAAATCTCTGGTCCGATTTATTTCCCCAGATTGAAACAGTGACCTGAAGTAATATTTAATAAAGGATTTCTACTGTAGTCAAACTACATACAGGTGAAACTCGAAAAATTAGAATATCGTGCAGTTTGTGTATTTCAGTAATTCAAATTAAAAGGTGAAACTAATATATTTAGTATATATAACTACATATGCATGATTATACTTTTCAGAGGGCTGACATTTCTATATTTAAAATCCTTTTTTTATTGATTTCATGAAATATTCAAATTTTCAGAGAATTTGGGGTTTTCATAAGCCATAATCATCAAAATTATAACTTTTGCACGATATTCTAATTTTTCAAGTTTCACCTGTATTCTATAGGACAGACAATTGCAGATTATATATCTTTAATAATTTATATTTTTTATTTAAATAATAAAATAATAAAATATTAGAAGGGAGGGAAAAAAGAAATAAGATTGGTAAAAAGTTTAAGGTCTAATTGTAGTTATAAAGTGATGTAAACTATCTGCAAATAATAGTTTATTAATATATTATGTCGAAAATGCAAAACGTTCCTTGTCTTCTCACATTCAGTTCTGAACAACATGAAGCAAGTAAAAGATAGCATATTTATCCCATAAATGTCTATGGTGGTTATGGCTCTGATAAAAATATATATGTTTGTGTTATATTTTATTATGCTTACCTTTTGTCCAACACAAGTTCATTTACACTAATAATTATCTCTAATGTTTGAAACCTTTCTCTGACAGATAGCAGGAGCATTAACGTTAGCTAACATCATCGTTGATTAGCTACAATACTAATTACCAGTTGACAGCTAGTTACTTTGGCTAATGGCATGTTAACGTAGTAAACGTAATATTAAAGTTTTTATTTCCAAAGCCTCTTTTTTGTTTGTTGCATACAATTGTTCATTTTTTTTTTTTAAATTTGCAGTTAAGTATTATTAATTTTCGTTAATGCTAAAACGTAAACTGCATGATGGAATTTCACGAGTTCACAGTTACATAAAAGTCAAATAGAATAAATGGTATGCATATTTGGCGTGCTGTCCGAGGAGCGGGCTCCGGGCTCGGTATTTGGCCCAAACCCAGAGTACTCCCCTCATATTCCTGTGGAAGGAACAAGTCGAGTGGAGGTTGGAGGGATGCACAGCTCCAGCGGAGGTGGAAGAGAACACTGCTGCGACTGTGGAGCAAGTTTGGATGGAGTAAAGGAGTTCCTGTGGGAGCGGAGTAGATGACGCTGCTGCGACAGTGGACAAACTTGCTTTCAACTTGCTTCCAAGTATCCTATGGTGAGTTGAATGGAGAATTGAGCACCTGCTGGAGCTGAAGAAATAATGGTTCCGCGGGAATGGAGCGAGTTGGAAGAAGAAACAGAACTCTTGCGGGAGTGGAGGAGATGACACTGCTGCGGCAGTGGGCCAAACTTGCTTTCTGAACTGAACTGTCCAAAAAGTAAGTTGGACTAAGAACTGGGCTCCTGCAGAAGCAGAAAAGATAACGCTGGAGTAGATTGTGCTGTAGTGGAAAGACTTGGTTCTGACTTTCTCTCGAATTTTCCGATAAGCCATTTCGGAAGAACGAGCTCCTGTTGGAAAGGAAGAGATGATGCTGCTGCGGTGTTGGAACCAAACTTGCTTTCGACTTGCTTTCCAAGCTATCCGAAAGGTGAGTTGGATGGAGAGCTGAGCTCCTGCGGGAGTGGAAGAGATGGTACTGCTGTGGTAGTGGAGCAAGTTGGAATTGGGAAACGCAGCTCCTGGGGGAGTGGTGGGCTTGTAGGGTTGGGTGTATGAGAAAGTTGATACTAAAGAAATTTAGCTGATGAGGGTTCATTGAGCTTCTTTGATATGGAAGCGATTTAAGCGGATGTAACAATTTGAAGGCCTTTGACGACCAGCTGCAAAGTTCTTGAATCTGCTGCTGGGAGAGGCCTTTTTGGGCAGCTGTGGTTGCTGCGCCTATACGAAATGAATGGCTGGAAAAGTTAGAAAAAAAGTTATAGAAAAAGAACAGGCCGTTCCATTGTTTAAGGAAGGTTATCCATAAACTGAGCTTGTTACAGCATGAAATAGTTAGGGAGATTTGGTCCTCTAGTGCTTTAACTGAAGACGCGAAGAAGAGGAGATGTGAGATGAAAGGGCGGCATTGTGACGTGAGGTGTGGTGCTTGAGAAAGCTGCAGTCTGTAGCGTGGCGGAGCGGAGAGAAGAGTGTGGCCTGGCGGCGACGGCAGAATCTGGTGTCACGGCTGTGTAGTGGAAAGGATCGAGGACTCAAGTGCAGGAAGAGGATTTAATAAAGTAAATATAAATACAAAAACTAACAAACAAAAACAGAAAAAGAATAAATCAGATCAGCAGGAAACACAAGGAACATGATAACAACGAACCCGCACAGGACTACAAACACAGGGAGACTAAATAGGGGTGCAAACAAGGAAGGTAACGAGGAAAAACAGGTGAGACAAATTAACCAATAATCAGATAACAAGGAAGGAGGAGTCAAGACAGAGACAGGAACACAGAAACACCACATGTGCTACATATCACAGGACAGACTTGTGACATTACCCCCTCCTTAAGGAGCGTCTACCAGACGGTCCAAGACGTTACATACAAAACAAGAGTCCAGGCGGGAGGTGACACGGTGGAGGATCAGGGGGAGGGATGAGGGGCCAGGTCCATGGAAGGGAACAGAGAGAGGGGGTGATTGTTAAACCGGCGGCCAGGGCGAAAGCAGACAGTCCATCGGGCGGCCAGGGCGAAGCAGACAGTCCATCGGGCGGCCAGGGCGAAGCAGACAGTCCATCGGGCGGCCAGGGCGAAGCAGACGACCCATCGGGCGGCCAGGGCGTAGCAGACGACCCATCGGGCGGCCAGGGCGAAGCAGACGACCCATCGGGCGGCCAGGGCAGTGACTCAGGCGCAGGAACAGCAGACAGCGGCTCAGGAACAGCAGACAGCGGCTCAGGAACAGCATACAGCGGCTCAGGAACAGCAGACACCGGCTCAGGAACAGCAGACACCGGCTCAGGAACAGCAGACACCGGCTCAGGAACAGCAGACACCGGCTCAGGAACAGCAGACACCGGCTCAGGAGCAGCAGACACCGGCTCAGGAGCAGCAGACTCCGGCTCAGGAACAGCAGACTCCGGCTCAGGAACAGCAGACTCCGGCTCAGGAACAGCAGACACCGGCTCAGGAACAGCAGACACCGGCTCAGGAACAGCAGACACCGGCTCAGGAACAGCAGACACCGGCTCAGGAACAGCAGACACCGGCTCAGGAACAGCAGACACCGGCTCAGGTACAGCAGACACCGGCTCAGGAACAACAGACACCGGCTCAGGAACAACAGACACCGGCTCAGGAACAGACACAAGAGCTGTAACAGTCACAAGAACAGACACAAACACAGAAACAAACACTGGCTCTGGCTCTGGAACAGTCATTGGCTCCAGCTCTGGAACAGGCCTTGGCTCTGCCTCCGGCTCTGGAACAGGCACTGGCTCTGACTCCGGCTCTGGAACAGCAGACACTGGCTCCGGCCCTGGAACAGCCACCGGCTCCGGCCCTGGAACAGGCACCGGCTCCGGCCCTGGAACAGGCACCGACTCCAGCCCTGGAACAGGCACCGGCTCCGGCCCTGGAACAGACACCGGCTCCGGCCCTGGAACAGACACCGGCTCCGGCCCTGGAACAGATACCGTCTCCGGCCCTGGAACAGACACCGGCTCCGGCCCTGGAACTGGCTCCGGCCCTGGAACAGACACTGGCTCTCCCTCCGGCTCTGGATGGGGGACTGGCTCTGCCTCCGGCACTGGAACGGGAACTGGCTCTGCCTCCGGCTCTGGAACGGGCACTGGCTCTGCCTCCGGCTCTGGAACGGGCACTGGCTCTGCCTCCGGTTCTGGAACGGACACGGGCACGTGAACAGTCTCTGACTGGGCAGACGGGACGTGAACAGTCTCTGACTGGGCAGACGGGGCGTGAACAGTCTCTGACTGGGCAGACGGGGCGTGAACAGTCTCTGGCTGGGCAGACCTGACCTGAACAGTATCTGACTGGGCAGACGGGACGTGTCTCCTCCTTCTCCGGACCACCGGACTCGGGACCACCGGACTCGGGACCAACGGACTCGGGACCACCGGACTCGGGACCACCGGAACTGGGACCACCGGAACTGGGACCACCAGACTCGGGACCACCGGACTCGGGCCCACAGGAACTGGTACGGAGGGTTTCTTCCTTCTCCTCCGCCGACAAATGTGAGACGGTGTGGGATGAACTGCCTCCGGAGGCGCTGGCTGTTGCCACAACGGCGGTTTCCCTTGTGGGTCTAAAACGTTAATAAAAGCCCAAAAGTCAAAAGCTCTCAGCACTTCCATCTCCGACACACCAAATGGCTTATCCAGGGCATAATTAAAGAGGTCCTTAAGAGCCGTCTTTCCCAACCCTAAACCCTCACTGGCGGAGAAAAATTCCTGGGCAAAGTCTCTCACATTCCTCCCCTCCTGGTGCAAGGAAACCAATATAGGGACCTTCATGATCCGGTCATAGTGTGGGCAGTCAATCGGCACGACTGGTGGTTGACCCGAAGTCTTCCGCTGAGTCCTCATCAGGGCTGGTTCGTTCTGTCACGGCTGGGTAGTGGAAAGGATCGAGGACTCAAGTGCAGGAAGAGGATTTAATAAAGTAAATATAAATACAAAAACTAACAAACAAAAACAGAAAAAGAATAAATCAGATCAGCAGGAAACACAAGGAACATGATAACAATGAACCAGCACAGGACTACAAACACAGGGAGACTAAATAGGGGTGCAAACAAGGAAGGTAACGAGGAAAAACAGGTGAGACAAATTAACCAATAATCAGATAACAAGGAAGGAGGAGTCAAGACAGAGACAGGAACACAGAACACCACATGTGCTACATATGATAGGACAGACTTGTGACATCTGGGGCACGGCCCAGGCTAGCTGAAGGCCTGCTGCGGCCTGACGCCCGTGGAAGACTGGGACCTGCAAGAGAGGGAGAAGGTGTTTTCTGCGAACGTGAGTTCGGGCTCTTGTGATTACTTGCCTTTTTTGCGGATTTTGACAGTGGAGTGGATTTTGGAGAAGGGAAAACTGCTTGGAGTGAAACGTACAGGTTGTACAGTTGTGCTTTATTCATTCTCCTAGAAAAATTAACATTGATTAGTGCTTGTCTCAACCCCAACACTGTCCATTTCTCTATTGCAGGAATGGTGGGTTGTGCTGAGGTGTAGGAGGATGCTGGAGAGGGTGGTGGAAGTCTTGATGGTGGAGGTGAGGGCAAGCCACTGCGCTTTGGGGTACAGGAAGTGGTTCGGCTAGGCCCGGCGGCCACGCTGTGTTGCTGGAGGTTCAGTTGCGGTGTCCTATTGAGGATGGGAGCTCGTTGCAGCGTTGGGATGCTGTGATGGATCCTGGGCAACGAGGGAGTCGTCATCAGACAGGTAGAGTTCCATCTCTGACATTGCAAACAAATGGGTGGGACCAAATGCTGAAAAACTGTCAAGGAATGTAGGTGAGTCGACTGAGTGCCTATATATATGCTTCCTCTCATGCTGATGGGATAGTCATGATGATTGTTGATGACAAATTAAAGGGTAACTCCACCTCTGGAAAGATGAATGTGTATTTAAAATGGGTAATATATGTAGAAGAAATGTGAAATTATTTTTGAATTTGGAGCTTTCTAGATTGAGAAAAGACAGAAAATGTATTTTTGGCTTATGTAGATGAAAGACAACAACTCCCAGAATGCACTTGCTTTGCTGCCCCAGGAGGCCACGCCTACTGGTAACAGAGCACAGTAGTTAAACAACAAGTCTAGGCTAATAGTGAGTCTCCGTGAGTCTGCCCGAAAATGTGTTTCGAGATCGCCCAAAATGTCCGGGATTCGGCTTTTGCGTTCTACAGTCGCCATTCATCATGTTTACTGTGGCGAGCAGGATGAGTGAAGGCCGTGTGGAGAACGACGCGAGGCTGGTGGCGTGATTACTGATGAGCGACACCTGTGAGTCGCACCGGTCTCGTATCTCTCACGGAGGGGCGGGAATTTTCTTAGCAATGTTAAAACGCACATCAACCGATCACTTGTTTAGGGTTCATGTAAACACTACATTCAGATTCACCAATCAGAATGAATTCAGTTAGATTGAAACAAAAGCTGTGCATGTAAACAATGAATGGCGACCGCAGAAAGCAAAAGCTGAATCCCGGACATTGACGGCCGGACATGTCTGGGAAAAAGAGGACGGTAACCCCTAAAGTTACTACTCCGCTTTCTCCACAGAACAAGAGCCTGCTAGCTTACCTTCCAAAAAAGATGGCTGACACTATGTGTAATCCCAATCCTCCATAATGCATCCGTCTGCGTATTCAGTACCTTCGTCCATATTTTCAAAAAGTTTCTGCTGGTGAAATCAAACACACTGGCACTGATCTGTGATTGGTCTGTTAGCGCATTAGGTCCAGCCCCCTATGGGTGGCTTTGAAAGGGTTAGATCTAGTGCTTGTAGTCTTTACAGAAATCCCCCTGTCTTACACTTCCTCCTACAATGACGAAAAATGACGATTGTAGGAGGAAGTGAAAAAGGTAAATAGAGGATTTCTCTCGTCTCAGGGGAAAATGAGAGAGTTTTGCACGACCATTCAATAGTATAACTCTGTTTCTAACAATGGAAAGCTTAATGCAAATGGGTGGAGTTACCCTTTAATTGGATTGATTTTTTGAACGTGCTCCTCCCGGACTTTGTCTAGTGAAACATAATTTGGTTGCATTTATTTTCGCTATCGTTTCTAGAACATTTTTTCAAATGCAACTGCAACCAAAATTTCGAGGTAGTTATTTCACATATCGCTCCACTAGAGTTGTACGTGAGGGTAAGTCTCAGGGGCTGTTTACACAACACCGTTTTTAATTAAAAACGTAAAACTTTTTATGCGTTTTGGTCGTTCGTTTACACGACAACAACGTTTTGGGTGTCATCTCAAATCGTGTTTAAAAGTCTGCCAAGATTTTCCTAAGAAATCAATTAAGCTCTGACAAAAAGGACAAACTGATCTGAGCTAAACTTTTACTATCGACAATCGTATAATTTGTGGAAAGAATATTTACTCAAAAATGTCATCATGCACTCACCCTCATATTGTTCCACATTTCACTCTTCGGTGGAACCAAAATAAAAGTTGTTCAGCAAAACATACAGGCATTTTTCCCCACACAGCAACAATAGACGTGACCAGTAGCTGTGAAGATCCTAAAGAGAAAAATAATCATAAAATAGTCCATTTACTGCTATAACTGTATGTCTTATTTGCATCTACTTTATTCCCCCTTAAGAACTTAAGTAGAAACAACTGAGACAAAGTTTTATAAATTAAAAATAGCTGATTAAGGCTCCATTAAGGGCCATGAAAGAGCAATAAAATTTTCCTCTGGGATTAGATGGTCCCCTGAGAACTATTTCCCAATACTAAAAGCTTTAATGTCTTTTTAAAAGCCATGAAAAACAATACTCCCAGCATGCCATTATAAATACTTCTTAATCTTTAGGCGACGTTTCACCCTTGTTGGGAAGAAAGGATATTTTTCTTTATAGTCATAAACATGCGGTCTGCAGGCCTGGCGAGACAGATTGATTGATCAATGGTCATAATGAGATGTTGGTGTGATTAGTGACCGGACGGGCATCTGGCCGCTCCAGATGTCTCGCACCCAGCAGCAGCTGATAGATTCTAGCCAGCTCATTGCTCTGTCTCTCTCTCCAGGAACACACCATTTTTGTCAGCATCTCACGTAGACCCCGAGTTTGCCACCGATTGTGCTCACACACAGTCACAGATTCTCGCTTGGGCTTGCTCTCTCTTTTCTCAGTCGCTACACATACATTTTTAGGACAAACTGCAAGATGATCTGTGAAATGAAAAAAGATGGTTTCATATTCCAGAATTTTGCCAAGCTGATGTGGGAAACTGAAGCTATTGGGAGTAAAATGTGTGAGTGTATGTGTGTGTGAGAGAATCAAGGAGGACAGGTCTATCATTATCTGCACTGTAACAGGACCATCATTCATTTGGGAACAGCACGTACTGAGCCAATCAAGTTGCATCTGGTTTAAAATTGAAATCAGTCAAACTATAGCATGGACAAAAAAATTGCTGCTATTGTGTAATTACATTAAAGCCAACCATGGTAAAACATACTATATATGGGTATTGTATATTTATTATGCCATTGGTTTTTGGTGCCTACTTTCACACTTTTATATCAACTATCAGTGGTGATACAGTATTGACATACTAATCAAAAACTACTAAAACCATTATGAGGTTTTTTGTACACTGCCCTCTTAAAAAGTACTGTGCAAGTGGCGTAGTATAGATATAGTTTCAGATGGTAAACCAAGGTATTTTGTATTATTTGACTGATAAAGTGAGTGTGTGTGTGTGTGTAGTCAAAATATGGTGTGCAACCTAATCCCTCCATTTTCTTTTTGTCTAAGGGTCTCTCAAATCCAGTTTAGCTCAGACCCTGTTCAAACTCACCTATCTGCAATTTACTAACTCGGAAGACCTTGTTAGCTTGTTCAGGTGTGTTTGATTAGGGTTGGAAATAAACTCTGATGAAAAGAGGCCCTTTAGAACCAGATATGAGGAACCCCTACAGGATACTTATATTATTGTTTTTTCCCCCACCCCTGTACATTTATGAGAACATGGTGCAATGTCTCGATGTTATTAATGATATCAAACTACCCGAAACAACTAGGCCTCAGTACTTGGTAACCTTCAGATCCTTGTCTGGGCGAGAGATTCTTAAACATGATGAAAAATGCTTGAAGACACACACTTACTTACACATTTTGACCCTACCTGTTTCAGGCATCTAAATATGGCCATTTGTGTTATCAGCACTATTCAGCGGTCCCCGGGGAACCTCCTCTATCACGGGCAGCGAATGACAAGATAAACAGTTGGCGTCGCAGGACAGGCAGGGATTGATTGTGCGTTTGTGCGATTAAAGCGAGACAGAGGTAACATGCAGTCGGGAGGCAATTCGAAAATGGTAATGAAATTTAATGATGCGTGAAGATGGGTTTGGCTTTTTTTGTCAGTGGAGAACACAAGATATAAATGCTTGGCACTAAAGCGATTCGTAGCTGTAGGAAATGGTCGACCAGGGTTGTCGTCAGAGGGAAGGACAAATGGGAACGTTGTTCCGGGTTCTGTGACCCATCAATATAAATGTCGCATGCATGTGATCACACACGTAGGCTATACATACAGACATGCAGTGGATCTCCTGAGATGTTTTTTTTTTAATGCATTTGGCAGTTGAATTCATTTACAGGATATCTTCTGGGATAAAGTAACACCTCTTAAGTGAATGAAAGTCATTGATTTTAATGAAAGTGTGGACCTGCACTTGCAATACCAGATTATACTTTAATAGAACTTCTTAATATCCCTTGAAGGTCAGAAAGCCGCCAGGGGGTTTATCATTAAACTGATCAAATTGAAATCAATATAATATAGGCTAAAAAAAAATCCAGTTCAAAAAGGGAGGAATATTCTTTGAAGGGAAAACCCAGAAATCTGTCATCAACTCACACTCATGTTGTCCAATGTTTTTGGTCTTCTGTGGTAAGTAAAAGGAGACATTTAACAAAATGTTCACGCTTCTCTTTTCTATATGAGAAAAGCAGATGGTGATCAGGAGCTGTGAAGATGCTAAAGGTTAAAAATTTTAAGTCATAAAAATACCCAAATTGCAGCAGTTATATTCAAAGTATCTTCTTTTTTGTTCCAATCCAAACAAGTATATTTCTTATAAATATACAATATATGTTTTAAAAAAAAAATTGCAATAATGAGAAGCCACAATGCATAAGTTATTATGACTTGTTTTGTAACATTCACAATGTATCTTTAATATACAGTAAGTGTATTTTTGTCTTTCCGCATGGCAGATTTTTAATAATAAAAAGTAATATGAAATACACTTGTATTAAATATATCAATCTATACACGTTATGCAGCGTTGCAAGTACATTATTTTTTAGATATATTTTTTACTTAAAAACAAGTAAAACTTACTATTGATTTCAGCAGTAATTTGGAAGAGATTCTAACATTCCTTGTTCCAGGTGATAAGGCCTCTGCAAGGTTTATGAACCACCTACTTCAAGTTAAGATTTAAAATGACAGTCAACTGATGATACACTCAATTATGATACTCAAATACTAACCTTTCACAATCTTTCTGCCGCAGTGGAGGGCTGTATGCACATTATAGCATCATTAAGCTTTCGGGATACACAAGCAATGTCAGCTTCAGTAAAAATGAAGGCCTTGTTTTTCACCGAGTTGTTTTGCTGGAGATAACTAATTATGGAGACCACAGCTGAAAGGTTGCTTCACTGCCACATAAAGATAAAACAAATGGAAATGCACAAAATGCATGACAACACATTAATAATGTTGTGGTTCTCTGTGGCAGCCTGTCCAAGGAGATGTTTATATCGCATTGAAACATAAAAATAATGCAAACATAATGGGACGAACATAACAAGGCTATGTATTCACAGCAATGCATTGTGGGTAAAGGTGCACCCTTGTTCAGCAAATGAACCTTGATTACTTACCAACCCTGGATTCTTACCACCTGCTGCATGCATGGTTACATCTAGCAAAATTACACAAGCAACATGATAGCCATTGATTTGAAGGTCTTGTAAGAAATTCTCAGACTGTCGTGTTCAATAGGGATGATATGGTAAAATGAGGGAGCTGATGAAGAATAGATTAGTTTTAAACGGTGAGACTGATATTGTGTTATTGGAACGCCATGATCACTGCCGCCTGTTTTTCGTGATGCCAGCGCCCCCGGGGAGCTGATGTTCCCTGTGCTGTAATGGTTTCCAAACAAGGTTCATTTCATCAGGGTAAGGAACATTAAATATATGACAGCCGTAATGTAGCAAAGCTGAAAGCTGTGGTGCTTTATATAAGGTTTAAGTTGCAATTTCCGTTACGCAAGTGGCTGTAAATTGTAGCTTACTCATTTATGTCAACATGAAATCAAAATGGATTCTATTTACAATTTTTAGTTGTTCAGTTGAACATTATTCAAGAGTACAATAATGGTAGTTGTTGCAATCTTTCATCAAAATGTCCTGCTACATTATCTCTTATTTCTATTATTTTACCACCACCACATGGAAAAAGCTATTCGTTAGCATTCCCATTCATGTCAAACGGTAGTTGAACTGGTAACATAACTAGACAATGATAAAGAGAATACAATTATTTAAATTTCTTTTGAAGCTCGAGAAAAAGCAGAACCATCAAATTATTGGTATTGGTGCTGACAGATTTTGTTGAAACTATTGCATCGGCGCACCGATTCTGTATCATTCTACAACTTAAGTTGTGTACTGTATGTTTACACAAACTTCCTTCTCCATCTTCATCTGTCTAAAACATCCGTATCTAACGATGCCCCAGCCGTGATTTCAGCAGCTCTGAAAAAGCTGGGTGTCTATGAGCCACTGGCAGGATTAATTTCTCAGGTCATCACTTACAGCGTGAGACGCTCGCAAGAAAGCTCCAGGCAAGGACAGAGTAAACTCTAGGGAGACATGGAGAGAGAGAGTGTGAAAGAGAGATAGAGTGGGTGAAATATCGAAATGTGTGAGTGTGTGTTTGTGTGAAACCATAAGCTGCTCTCCATCATACTAAAGACCAAGGGAAAATTGAAGAGGTCATCGGTCCAGACCCGCAGTCAGCCAGAATTCTTCAACAGTGACGCCATGCTAGAACCATCCAATTTGTCATCTGTCGGCTAATTGCATAGAAATGCTTCTTTATTTACCCAAGTAGGACGTGATCCTAAAAAAAGAGCCAGAAAACCATAGCTAAAATTACAGATTACAGAGAGATGTTACGTTAATAAGAACATTTTCTGAAGAATAAGTTCTTGCAAATGCAAAACCCACTATCAAAATGCTAAGACTGGCATTCAGGGTGTTGCTATTTGGTTGATAGGATGTTCAGTGTGGTTGTTAGGTGGTTACTTGCTGGCTTGAGTCAAAAGAACCCAATCTATGATATTCTCGCTCCTAGATATGGGTCGGGACCCTCTTTCAATGCTGGTCAATTAGATTTTTTTTGGCCTTTCTAGGTCACATAAAAAAGTGAAATCATGTATCATCACAATTTGTCATTCATTCCTGTAGTTAAAATGCTATGGAACAAATTAGATCAGAAATATACTCTTTGTATATACTGACAAAAATATCTGTTAAAGCGATTTTTGGTCTATTTATGTTAAGTACTCTATGGGGCACTAGAGTTACCTTGAAATATCTGTTGCCATTAAACCAGGTACTGGTAAGTAGCTATACTTATTTACATATAACTGACTCAGCAAGATACTCTTAAAGCTATTCCTCTGCCAACAGTAGTTGACCTGGAAGGACAAACTGACCGAAGAAGAAATCTGTTTACACCAATGTCCACATTTGCGGTAACTTGCAAAGAACGGCGAATTGCACTCGAATTTGGAATTCCATAATGTAAAATTGAACCTGAATAGATAAAAGCATATTTATACATACTTGGATAGAGTTTGTTTCTGTTCTTATGCACCAAAGTTGATATTTCAGGTTAGCAGTTTATCAAAACCTGTAACTTTAAAGGGATAGTTCACCCAAAAATGAAAATTCTGTCAGTATTTACTCACCCTCATGTTGTTCCAACCTCGTAAGACCTACGTTCATCTTGGGATCACAAATTAAGATATTTTTAATTAAATCTGAGAGCTGGATCACTCCTCCATAGGCTTTTTCAGGGATTGAAACTTGCCAGCCCCGAAAAGTCATTAAAGACATCGTTAAAATAGTCCAAGTGACTACAGTGGCTCAATCTTAAGTTTATCAAGCGACGAAAATACTTTTTCTTCGCAAAAACAAACAAAAATAACGACTTTATTTCAACTATTCATTTCTTTCTCTGTGGGCCTCTAATCAGTTAACGTAGTGTGATTGCGTATACGTACAACAACATAAGCTTACGCTATTACACTAGTGAACTGACTCAAGGCCCACAGAGAAGGGAATGAATAGTTGAAATAAAGTCGTTATTTTTGTTTGTTTTTGCGAACAAAAAGTATTCTCGTTGCTTGATATACTTAAGATTGAGCCACTGTAGTCACTTGGACTATTTCAACGATGTCTTAATAACTTTTTGGGGCTGGCAAGTTTCAATCCAGTGATTCAGCTCTCAGATTTCATCAAAAATGTCTTAATTTGTGTTCCGAAGATGAACAAAGGTCTTACGAGGTTGGAACAACATGAGGGTGAGTAAATACTGACAGAATTTTCTTTTTTGGGTGAACTATCCCTTTAACTGAGCAACAATAAATAGTACTATTTATCTTAGCAAGCATAGCTTGATAAAATTAGTTTAGGCCCCTGAACTCAACCCAATGTCATTCCAGCACCAACAAGGATGTTGAACATGTTGTGTAAATCACATTAAGCACATCCTCACAGGTCAATGCTAGCTCAAGAATTAGCACTTTGATGTGAATATATGCAAATCTACAGGGTTCCCCTTGTTTTTTACCTTAAAATCTGGAATGTACAAGTGTCATCTGTGTGGGATCTCTGGGGCATCAGTGGTCTCCTCTGTGCTGTCAATCTCTGATCGTACCGGCTGCCCTTTTTGCCCCTTATGTATTCATTTTGCCTGTCCTGAAGGCGTAAAAATGAAAAAGAGAAATGAGAAGAATAAAGTGACAGATTAATTTATTGACCAGGCATCCTCCTCTCGGCTCACACCTCTCCGTCTATCGCCGCCCCAGGTGTCGTTGTTGCCAGCCGCGTGATGGTCTGACGTCAAGTGACTGAGAGGTGATGCGCGGGCAGAAATTGAGAGCGATGGTCATTCATCACGCAGGGGTAAAAACCAGCACCTCTTTCCCCGTGAGACAGCAGCAGGTGATGGGAAAGAAAAAAACAGGCTGAGGGTTTTTACGTTGTCTGGCCCATATATCCCATAATGCCGTTGGCTTTGTTAACATCAGCCGTGCAGTGGAGAGTCGGGTCATCTTTATCTCAGAGTGTTCCTGTATCCTGTTTTGGAACATCTTTATTATGACGGTGTTCTCCATCTCGACCTCTCGTATATATCACGCCCTTGTCTTTCTGCTGCTTTAGGTTGATGTAAAGGGTCTTGTGGTTACCACATGGACCATGGTTTGATGGACAGTATCTGTTTAATGCAGGAAAAGAATAATATTTCATACTGCCAAGCTTTAAAAAAAATGTTTACACGCTTGACAGGTACTGCACACTGGGATTGACTGTTGGCAGTCTTCTATTACTGCCAAATGGGAAATAAATTCTATTTGGATTAAAGGAATAGTTCACAAAAAAAGGAAAATGGACATTTACTCACCTTCATATGAGAGGGTCCAAAAAACACCATAAAAGCTATCAATAAATGGTCCATACTCATACTCTTCCAAGTCTTCAGAAGACATACAATACAATAACTTTGTTTGAGGAACAAATCAGAATTTAAAGTCACAATATATAGAAAGATAATTTCTTCCATGTTGTCACACAAAAACGAGTGAAACAGATAATTGAAAAAATAAAATGTAGGATTTGGTTCCATCTATCAGTTGTTGATTGGATGGAAGAGCTTGACCTGAGAGTTGAGAGTTAATTCGAATGCGAGCTTGCAATCCATTGTATGAAAGTAACAAGGTTTGAGGACAAAATTATTGGAGAGGTCCAGAGACTTCCAGTCGTTTCACTGGAAGAGTTGAATTTTTTTTTTTTTTTTTTTTTTTAAAGTATGAGGTCAAAAAGAGCAGTAACATACTGTATCAGTGACATGCATTTAGATAATCTTATTTGATTTTGGCATTTTCAAACCAAACCAGTTTTAACCACCATTAAAATGACTGCATTAACAATTTATAAGATTTAACTATAGCCTAAAACAATATGGATATTTTATTAGATAATTAGCATGTGCTGGATTGGTTATGAGCTGAAATGGAAGTTCTTGAAGTTTGATGAACAATTATGAAGACAAACTATCTTTAGAGCATGCACTAATGAATCGTCCACAATAAGACCAGGAATAAACGTTTGGCTGCAGCCGCTGGACCAAAACTTTCTATACATCACAGAATTTAAAAATAGTACATCGCTGTGTTGTATTTGATCTAAATGCACATCTAAACTTCTACTGTATCTTTGTATAATGTGAATTATTAAAAGTCACATTAATAAGTCAAGGCAGAACAAGGCCGCAACTTTCATATCTCGCATTACGCCTCATTCATGAAACACAAGCAGAAAGAATTTCTGCGTGAATAATTCGTAAAATTCATTATTACGTAATGCACCTATTTATGTGTGAATGATTTTACAGAGGATATATGGATACATTTGTTCTGCTTGTGTTTTATTAATGAGGTCCAATGAGTTGCTGAATTACTTCCACAAGCATACAGAATCTGATAACAAGGTATACTAATTCTCCAATTGTGCAAGATTGAAAAGATGATGAAAGAAAGGACGGTACCTATATAGCTCTAGGTTCAAAGATTTCATTTTTGGGCAGCAGGTCTAGCGAAAAATGCCAGAGATGTAGCAGGCGAGCAGACAAGAGGCAAAAAGTTTGACATACGCTTCTTCCGAGTTTCAATCAAGACGTGTGGCTGTAAGCAGGAGAGAGAATGAAAGAGGGTGAGTGAGAGAAAGATACCTAACCTGGCCAAGTCATGATGGATGAGTCCAATTGCTCTCCCTCATCAATCAGCAAATGCTGCAGTACTGTAAAAAAAAAAAAAAAAAAATAAGAACGAAATGAAGGCTGGGTGGAGGGTATGAACGGAGAACAGGGAGGATGTGGTGAATGTGGAATTTTGTGGGATCTATCTATTTGAATCTTCACACCCTGATTGTTTCTTTTCTCTCACAAACACATACACATTTGATTTCCATTGCTATGTTAGGAAATGCATACTACTCTTACTCTTTCTGCAGTATAATATGTAGCTATAGTGTGCAGAGTATGCACATTTGGTAAAAAGTAAGGTATACAACATAACACACTACATGGACTGTTGTTTCTCTAAATGTTATGTGCTTGACTTTGCTCAAATTTTAGGACATTTTGTTTTCCAAAATTTGACTTAACCATAAACACACCATTCACACACACACATATTATATATATATATATATATATATATATATATATATATATATATATATATATATATATATATATATATATATATATATAATGTATACAGAACCGTACGGTATTCAATACTTAGTAAGGTAGAATTCCATTCCAAATATAGCGCCACACAAACATTTTTTCATGGCTATTTTCTAAATAGCAAATTACCATACTACTTGTACTATTTCTCCTGTCTGGAAATTTCTGTGTATATGCATAAAATATCCTGCTTGACAAATATACAACAGAGCACACTGTACCCCACAATGCAAAGCTTGTTGCATAATGTGCACCGTTTCTCTTAATATTTTTTTTTACAATATTAGGCAGTACACAGTATATACTAAACAGTATTCAGTGCGTAGCAATCTAGTATCCATTCTGAACACAGATGATACGCATTTTGTAAACTGAAACAATTTCTTTCATTCGGCTCAATTGTAGTTTATAAGGCTGTGAAATCTTAAATTATTTAGCTAAAGGACTATATCACAAAATGTATTATATCCTTTATGTATTACCTTTATTAAAATAAATAAATAAATAAATAAATACAGTGATTTAAATTGTACTGTCATGGCCCATTGCAAGATGATCCCTTTTCAAGCCATTTCGCAGGAAGGTCACTTTGCACGGTGCATCCGCTCAATATCAATAAAAAGAGGCTCAATATATTTTCTACATGTGAAACCGTCAGCCAGTAAATGGTAAAAGAGAAAATGGACCTTGTCACAAAATGGTAGCCCTTAAAGGTGAAGTTCATATGAAATCAATGTGGGCCGTGGACATGAACAGATAGGAACACACAAATCAACATGTTTATACCGGCCCTGAGTGGCTGAATCCAGCTCAGCAGCCAAAGAGGAGATGCACTGTATCATGCTATAAATATAGACTGATGTAAAATTAGAATGTGTGCAGTATATATTTTAATACTTTGTTTATCCGACCCCAAAACCGTAAGTGTTCAGTAGATTGTACAGACCCATTTGAGCAAAAGGCAGCATAAAAAAGCAAAAAAAAAGCAAATGAGTTTAAAGAGATAGTTCACCCAAAACTTTCAATTCCATCATCTTCTTCTCACCCTCATTTCAATCCAAACACATGCTGCACCATTTGGCACTAGGCATGACATGCTGGGAATATACTGACAAAAACTGCACAGAAGCATCAATCCTTATTTAACATTATTTAAAATAGGACTAATGTTCAAAACAGTTATTCACATGACATGACACAACACAATTTCAACAGAATTACCCGTAAAAAGCTAATACCATGGTAGGCTACAATAACAGTGATACCAAGATAATAAGTAAGTACCATGGTTTTAGAAGATTAATAATAGTAAATGGCAACAAAATTGTGTAGGCTAGGCTAATATTTCTTGTTCTATAAGTGTTTTGTGAAGGTGTTTTTTTACCAGAGTTGTGCAGTAACGACCTTCATTGTCGATAACAGGATGCATGTTTAGACTGTAGCTAAATATCCACTTCATCGACCTCTTTTCATTTTCTGAGTTGTTGTAGTTGTTGTTGTCTGTTTCACTGAGGGAGAATCCGCGCCAAACGATTCAATGTGTGTGAGGTGTCCGGTCCAAATGATTCAGTGCTTGAGTGTGCTGTCCGATTCTGAATCACAAAAACGATTCAGACCATATGATTCAGACAGGCTCCTAACAGGTTTGACTGATTCATTGCACTTTATATAAAAATATGAATCAAACGGGAAGAGCTTAGAGAAAACATGACGGCACATTATTTGACTCTCTGTTTCTCTAATGTCACTGAGGTTCTTAATCGAAGACAGGCTTGATTTTGAATTTATTGTTAAAAAATAAATATATTCCACTTTCCATCCAACGCTCATTTGCGTAATTCGTTGTTCCAAACGATTCCGTCCAAGAGTTAGCTGTTCGAATCATCCAAACCGAATTTATTCTATAATTTATCCCGATTCAGACTTGAAAAATGACAAATCAAATGACAACTCCAAATGATTGAGTGGTGAGTTAGATTTCAGAATCATAATGAATCTAAACCTTTTCAAACCGTTTTCCTTTGACAGATTCATTTATCATTGAGCTCAAAGAGTAGGCCTAATTTACGAATTGGTCAACCGTAGTTCGTTTCTGAAAAGCTGAGAGGAAATGAGACATAATTGAGCGGCAAAATATTTTTGGTTCGTAAACTGCAATCTTCAGTATTCAGTCAAGGACATGACAGCCGTCAGCCAACATACAATATTGGCATACTGGAATCATCTTTTCAAGTTGAACGACAAGATGGTGAGTAAATGATGGGATTTTCTGACCTAACGCTGATAATTGGAAAGGTAAGAAAACTTCAGAGCATTTTGAGAGTTTGAATAAAGCCTATTTATTGAGAGGGCTGTAAGCATAACGTCCAAACAGGCTGTGTTGTAAAATAGGCCTGCAGCCCTGAGCTCTGTCCCAAAGCTTGTTGCGGCAGGTGTCCGTGTGATTGATTGCATTGTTCTGTCCACATTTGTCCGATAATAGCAGTGTACTTGCTTGGGGGAAAAAAGTTAAAAATATAAAGTTTGATTCCGGACTAGGGTATGGAAGGCGTCACCTTGAGATTTTGATAAGTTTTCTCTCATGCGTTAGGTAAATAAAAGAATGTCACGTGCAACTGGTCGAATTATCCTTGTCAGTAGAACCCTGCTGATGGCCATTGACTTGAGGCCAAATTATTACATTTAATACATGCTTTGAGGCAAAATGTTTAGCTGTAGTTTTGCTTTTTACTGTTGATGTTTTCTTTTAATTTTCTTTTATTGTTTTGTTTCACAACTATCACACTTGACAATCTAACAATATAAAAGAACTAGCCTAACAGTAGGCTACAAAAATAATTTTATATTGGGAAAATACCCTACACATCCAAATTAAGTTAATTTGTAAGTATTTACTATATCTCACAAAAGTGAGTAGGCTACACCCCTCACATTTTAGCAAACATTTTAGTATATCTACTCAAGGAACAATACTATAGAAATGAAAATTGGATATATTTTAGAGTCGTCAATGTGTTGCTTGTATAGCAGTATATATTTACTGTCCTCTGAAAATAACTCAACATACAGCCATTACTATCTAAATACCTGGCAACAAAAGTGAGTACACTTGTGATACACTAAGTGATAATAGCTGTATGTCCTTTAACCATGCAAAGTCACATGTCCTATCCATCATGTTCATGTTTATGTCTGCTTGACAGTAGGGCTGAACGATTAATTGCATTTGCGATAATATTGCGATATGATTAAATGCGATTTTGTAACCGCAAAAGCTGCGATTACACTGGTCACGTGACACGCGAGAGAAAAGTAGTCTACAGATCAAGCATCAACTTGGCACGCTACGCATAGGTCTGGCATACAGGAAAGAACAGTTTATTTTTTATGTATGTGATATTGTGTTATTTATTCTCTCTCCAACAATTCTGGATCGATTCAGAGAATTTCAGAATCGAGTCTGAGCTTAGTTTTTAAACACTATGCGTGATGACGCTGCGTGTGCTTTAGAAACAACCGTATTCTGCTTGCTTCTAATCTCTCTCTCTCTCTCTCTCTCTCTCTCTCTCTCTCTCTCTCTCTCTCTCTCTCTCTCTCTCTCACACACACACACACACACACACACACGACACCGCTCGAACCTTCCGAAAAATAAGCTTTCATAAAGTTCGGGGTTTAAGCGAATTACAAGGACAGTCGCGGGCTTCATTGCACAGGTTTTGCCGCTTTGACGTTACTCTTGCTGTGCGCGGTCTTGGCCGCCGGAATTTTCCTTACAAATGCTCCACAAAGGCATTATTTATGTCTTTTGGAATGCAGTTGGCTTATATATTAAAAATATAAAAATCACTGAGAAAGCTGCTTTCATTTTAAAATACTTTGTGAAGAGTGCTCGTGCATGCGGCTGTGAGCTACTCATTGGTTAAATGTACTTGCATCTCAAAATGCTTTTGACGTGAAATTAATGTAAATACGGTCAGTTATATCTTAAACCAAACCACATTTACAATTTCAAAAGAGATATGTGCATTAGTGTGAATGCAGCTTATCGTATAGGGGGAAAATCACTCCAGCTCTTGAATGGAAAACGTTCAGACAGCCTACTTTTAAATACTGAAAGCACTCTTTGTTTATTGCTTGTAATGTTTTTTTTATTCCTCTTTATTTACTAGCTTTTATATTTTGAAGCTATATTAGTTTATAGCCCATTTAAAATTCTTAACATGTAATTGGTTTAATTAAATGTTTATATATATATAATTTAAAGTATGTATTTACACATGCAATTAAATACATTTTTAAGTGTTATTAAGATTAATAAGAAAAAAATTAGATCGGATCATGAGCTGCCTAAAGATTCCCATCCCTACTGTACAATGATTTATTGCTTTTCTTTGTCGACTAATACAGAAGGTAAAGAACTTAAAGTAATCGTATATTAAATCGCAATCGCAATATTGGTTAAAAAAATCGCAATTAGATTATTTTCCATAATCGTTCAGCCCTACTTGACAGGACCATACAAATTTGTGTATCTTACAAATTTGTGTATTAGAGCAGGTAAAATTTGTGTTTTGAGTACAATTCTCTCATACTGACCACTGGATGTTCCACATGGCATATCATGGCAAATAACTCTCTAAGGATTTGAGAATTATAATTGTTGTTCTCCACAAAGATGGCCTAAGCTGTAAGAAGATTGGTAACACCCTGAAACTGAGTTACAGTACCGGCTATTGTCATACAGAGGTTTTCCAAGATGGGTCCCACTTGAAACAGGCCTCGCAAGGGTCAATCAAAGAAGTTGAGTCCTCGTGCTGTGTGTCAGGTGCAGAAGCTGGCTTCAAAAAACAGACGCATGAGTGCTGACAGCATTGCTGTCGCAGGTCGCAGAAGCGCAAGGAAAGATTGTTAGTGCTCAGACTATACGCCGCACACTGCAACAAGTCGTTTTGCATGGCCATCGTCCCAGAAGGAAGCCTCTTGAAAGCAACCTGTCCAAGAGCATGAATTACTGGAACCATCTCCTGTGGCCTGATGAGACTAATGGCGCTTTTCCACTACACAGTACCAGCTCGCCTCGGCTCGGCTCGACTCGACTCGACTCGCCTTTGTTTGGTTTTCCACTGTGTAAAAGTTGTACCTGTACCTGCTTTCGGGTACTTTTTTTCGTACCACCTCCGGCGAGGTTCTAAGCGAGCTGAGGCGAGCTAAGGCGATACTAAAATGTGACGTGAAAACAATGCCGACTGCTGATTGGTCAGAGAGAATCGTCACTATTCACTGCGTCATCATTGCACGACCCAGATGGAGTATCCAGAATAACCCCGCCTTTTTTAAATAGTTTAGCCAGAGATAGTTACTAAACTTACTACTATTATTATGGCAACTCGGAAGAATACGCCGTGGTCAAACGAGAAGGTGCAGACATTCCTTTGTTTGGTTGCCGAAGAGAGGATCCAGCGAGAGCTTGATGGGGCAACGAGGAACGAAAGGCGTTGCTATGACGACCGGGTACTATTTGTGGCGATACTTTCTGCAATGGAAAACGGAACGAAAAGCGAGCCGAGTCGAGGCGAGCCAAGGCGAGTCGAGTCGAGTCGAGCTGGTACTGGTAATGGAAAAGAGCCATAAGATAAACTTGTTTGGCTCAGATGGTGTCCAGCATGTGTGGCGATGCCCTGGTGAGGAGTACCAAGAACATTGTGTCTTGCCTACAGTCAAGCATGGTGGTGGTAGCATCATGGTCTGGGGCTGCATGAGTGCTGCTGGTACTGGGGAGCTGAGCTTCATTGAGGGAAACATGGATACCAACATGTACTGTGACAATCTGAAGCAGAACATGATGCCCTCCCTTCAGAAACTGTGTCGAATGGCATGATAACGACCCCAAACACACCGCCAAGATGACAACTGCCTTGCTGAGGGAGCTGAAGGTGAAGGTTAAGTACTTCTCCAGACCTGATACCCTATTGAGCAGCTGTGGGGCGTCCTCAAGCAGAAGGTGGAGAAGTACTGTGTGTCTAACATCCAGCAGCTCCATGATGTCATTATGGAGGGGTGGAAGAGGATCCCAGCAACAACCTGTGCAGCTCTGGTGAACTCCATGCCTAGGAGGATTAAGGCAGTGCTAACAATGGTGCTCACACACTTTGGACACAGTTTTGACATGTTCACTTAGGGTGTACTCGCTTTGGTTGCCAGCTATTTTGACAATAATGGCTGTATGTTGAGTTATTTTCAGAGGACAGTAAATATATACTGCTATGTAAGCAACACATTGACTACTCTAAAATATAGGCTTATCCAAGTTTCATTTCTATAGTATTGTCCCTTGAGAAGATATACTAAAATGTTTGCTGAAATGTGAGGGGTGCACTCACTTTTGTGAGATACTGTGTGTGTGTGTGTGTGTGTGTGTGTGTGTGTGTGTGTGTGTGTGTGTGTGTGTGTGTGTGTGTGTGTGTGTGTGTGTGTGTGTGTGTGGTGTGTGTGTGTGTGTGTGTGTGTGTGTGTGTATCAGGGCTCCAGACTAACTTTTTTCACCTCCGTCCTGGAACCGTCCTGAAAAACAATTTGAACCGTCCTAAAGTGAATGTCAACCGTCCTAAAATAAAAATGTTGATCTACTGTAGATTTAGTCGGCTAAAATCTTATTGTATTTCATCGACTAAAAATAGACTAAAACTAAAACAATTCATTAACTAAAATATAATGGGTTTAGTTCAATTGTAATGCATTAATTTAGAATGTCTCTAAAATTCCGGAGAAAACATCTATTAACCTGTTTATATGAATGATTTTAAAGTTTGAACATGCAAGATACAGATTTAACTACTGTGATTTAAAAAAATATCTTAAAATTAAATAAAACCACTTTTCCTAAAGTAGAACAGTCTTCTTTTCCATGAATGATTTATGCATTCTTTATAACTACTTGCATACATCATTCTTTATTATATCAAGCAGCAGACATATTTATTTGTATGAATTAAATATAGTGAATCCTTATTAAAGCTATTAACGAGGAGTGAATGCTTTTCTCTTTCCAATCCAATTGCACTGATGCACATCCGATAGACTCACAACTTTTTAAGACATAACCAACATAGTTTGTGAATACTCTCCAAAACGGACATTTCGACATAATGTTGTGTGTATTTGTCCATTCAGACACAAAAGAGAGCTCAATTCAGTACTCGCGCGCTGTATAGGTGTCTATGTGCATGGCTGCACGCTTCGGGTCGGGTGTGTGCGCACAGAAAACCGTACCGAATAGAGCTCTTTATTTGCGTCGTCACTCTTATTCAGATCTATATGTCTGCTCTACTCATTCTCCCAGACGTTTACATTTTTTAACGTTTCATGAGACATGCAGCGCATGTACAAATGTGCGCATCTACCACACACGCAGGACATCAGTTCTGACTGGATCGCTTCCCAAATCGTCACTATCTAAAATTTTTGTCTAGTTTTTATTCGTTGAATAAAATGTCAATAGAATTTTGTCATAGGTTTTGTCATTCAAAACTAGTTTTTATTTAGTTACCGTCTCGTTTTCGTCTGTGAAAAAATGTCGTTGATGAAAATAAACGAAATTAACACTGCACCAATAACAGGGACTGTCCCCAGAAAACGTGAAAGTCTGGTCACCCTAAATTAAACCGACAAAGAAAAAAGACCACAAATATATTGAAATCTAAATGTATGCTTTAGCTAACATACACACACATAGCCGGGGTAGCGCCCGTTAGCTAGCTAACGTTAGTAAGTTAGTAGCAAGCAGTTAGCAGCAAGCAGTTAGCAGACTGTTTCAATCCAATGATGGAGGAGATGCAGGGCCGTCTTGGTGCTCGATCTGTTTTACCTTACCGTTGTGTAACCAGCGCAACATATTTGCGATGTCATTTAAGCCATTTGATAGATGTACCGCGGAACAAATCTCCGGGTGAGTAGCTGGCCAGTGATATTAACTATAGTAACGTTAACAGCATGAAGACGCGCTCCTTTGTAGTCAGCACTTGGTCAGTTTATTTTGGCATTTTCTAAGTAAGTTTGCCTAATAGGCTAGTAATAAATGAACACGCATACAAAAATGTCTTTCGTCCTGTAGGCGTCCTGGAAAATATTTCTGTTCGTCCTAAACACATTTTCTATCGTCCCCAACAGAGTTTTTTTTCCCTCACAAAAGCACGCATCGAGGGTGCATGTCGGCCGCAAAGGGGGTACTCACAATCACCCTTCTGAAACCTGAAATGACAAATGGGACACCCAACAGTCTTGTGCACGTGGCGGTCATTGTAAATCCCCAAGACCACATATGACATGCGCCCTTGATGCACAAAGCTCCGCTGCAGACTTCTGAACGTGACTGTCCCAAATGGCATACTTCATGTATGAAGCTTTCAGTGTTAGTTTCCCGGAAGTTGCCAGCTTATGCAACACGTGGGGTAAGTTGAAACTTACGCATGGATTATACAACCAGCCCCAAGGTCAAAAAGGAGGAAAAAGGAATACCTACAAAAAGCTTACATTTCTTCAATTGGCCCAGCGTTATAAGTCTCTTCAAAACATAAAGCGATTCAACCGTTGGGTTAAACGATCAACATGAGAAGTTCATCAAGTGTTTTGGAAAGGCAGTGAGTCTGTCTAACAGTGTTTACACATCATAGATAGCCGAATAAGGGATTGGTCTCAGTTCATCAGGGCTAGATGAGGTTTATACTCCCCAGTCCTTCAGATTCTACTCACTTTCACTGTCCACTCCCCTTTGAATGTCAGCGATCACTTACAGTTATTTATGAACGTGTCTCTATTCAACCTCTTACGAAATGACACAAGCCATAAATTGCTACTGTATTTGTAGTGACGGAAAAAGGTTTGTGGATGCCTGTCATGGAGATTAATTTATTTTATCGGTCCCAAAGGAGAGTTTATGTTGAATTATTTTGGTTTGAAGTGGGGTTTTTTTTGGCTAGATTTTGATGCACACTATCTACACATGCCAATGTTAGGCCTACGTTTTGTATTTAATATATATATATATATATATATATATATATATATATATATATATATATAATATATATTATATCCTGAAAAAAAAATACATAACTGTTTTCAACATTGATAATAATAATAAATGTTTCTTTAGCTGCAAATCAGAATGATTTCTGATCATGTGACTTACGACTGGAGTAATGGTGCTGACATTTCAGCTTTGCATCACAGGAATAAATTACATTTTAAAAATATATTAAAGTAGAAAACAGATGTTTTAAATTGTAATACTATTTCACAATATTACTGTTTTTTTTTTTTTAAATCAGCCTTGGTGAGCATAAGATACTTCTTTTAAAAACATTAAAAATCTTACTGATCCCAAACTTTTGAACGGCAGTTTATCAAGTCAAGTCACCTTTATTTATATAGTGTTTTTACAATGCAGATCGTGTCAAAGCAGCTTTACAGAGATAACAGGAAAGTAATGTTGTAATACTATTGTTAAATATAAAATTAAATGTTTTCCTCTTGCCAACGAACGAACAGTGTATGAATATGATTCAGGCAGCATTACAGGTCAGAAGTCAGATTGGAACGGAACATTATATTATGCAGTTCCTCTTTTTGACGAGTTTGTTGAGGATCAGTGTCGATGGTGTCAGGGATGGTACAGGAGCCAGACTGGTGGTAAGTGAAGTGGTTTTATTTCACAGGTTTTGCAGGAGCAGACAGAGATATGGTGAGTATGAAGAAATAAGGATCAGTGAAGGGTTTTAACAGGGAAACTGTTAAACCAGTACTGTGGAGGAAGGTTGAGTCTGTATGTGACGTCGTTCAGCTGCCTCTGTATGGTGAATGGACCGATGTATCGAGGACTCAGCTTACGGCAAGGCAGGCGGAGGCGAATATCCCGAGTCGAAAGCCACACCTTCTGTCCTGGCTGATACTGAGGAGTTTCCAAGCCCCGACGATCAGCTAGGTCCTTATGCCTCCGCACTGCCTGCTGGAGATGCATGTGAGCCGAGTCCCATTCCCTCTCGCTCTGATGGAACCAGTAATCAACAGCTGGAACCTGGGAGGGCACACCCGACCAAGGGAAGAGAGGAGGTTGATAGCCCAGGACACACTGAAAGGGGGTGAGCCCAGTGGTTGACTGCCGAAGGGAGTTCTGGGCGTATTCCACCCAGGAAAGGAACTGGCTCCAGCCGTCCTGGTACTGGTGGTAGTAGGTCCTCAGGTAACGTCCGATCTCCTGGATCTTCCGCTCAGTCTGGCCGTTAGTCTGAGGGTGGTATCCAGAAGACAAGCTGACTGTAACCCCGAGGAGTTTGAAGAATGCTTGCCACACTCTAGAAATGAACTGCGGACCTCTGTCCGAGACAATGTCTTCGGGAATTCCGAAGTTCCGAAATACATGATTAAAGAGGGTCTCAGCGGCCTCGAATGCAGTAGGAAGTCCTGGTAGGAGAATCAGCTTGCAGGCTTTAGAAAAGCGATCCACAACTACGAATACACGTGTGGTTGTCGGATCGGGGCAGGTCAGTCATGAAGTCCACTCCAATATGAGACCATGGACGCTGGGGAATAGGCAGTGGCACGAGCTTGCCCTCCGGGAGTTTTCTGGGGGTGTTGGTAACGGCGCTGACTGAGCAACCCTTGACGTACCTGGACACATCCTGGGCGATGGACGGCCACCAGTACCGGTTACTGAGGAGCGAGAGGGTACGCCTGCTACCTGGATGTCCAGAGCCCGGAGTGGTGTGAGCGGAGTCCAGAAGAGCGGTACGAAGGTGGCGAGGAACGAAGACGTGCCCTTCTGGACCTCCCGGCGGAGCGGGATGGAGATCGTTCTCATCGGCTAACGGCCATCTGTCGATATCCCAGATGATTTGGTTGACGAATACGGCTGGAGGGAGAATGGATTCCGGAGCGTTTTCTTCACAGGGAGGACTATGGATTCGGGAAAGAGCATCAGCTCTGCAATTCTTGATGCCAGGACGGTAAGATACGAGGAAATAAAAGCGAGTGAAGAAGAGGGCCCATCGAGCTTGGCGCGGATTCAGTCTCTTTGCTTCTCTGAGGTATTCCAAGTTGCGATGATCTGTGATGGCGTGAAACTGATGATTAGCTCCCTCTAGCCAGTGCCTCCACTCCTCCAAAGTCAACTTGATGGCGAGCAGCTCACGATTGCCGATATCGTAATTCCGCTCCGCCGGGGACAGCTTCTTTGAGAAGAAGGCACATGGATGGAGTTTGGGAGGATCACCCTGCCGCTGTGAGAGTGCCGCTCCAACCCCGGTTGAGGACGCGTCCACCTCGACGACAAAGGGAATCTCGGTATCCGGATGAACCAGGATTGGAGCGTTTTGAAAGGCTTCTTTGAGGTGCTGAAAGGCGATTGTGGCTTCTGGGGACAAGGACAGAGACTTGGGCCGGCCCTGGAGTTAAGAAGTGAGGCGAGCACTGAAGTGACTGTAGTTCTTGATGAATCTCCGATAGAAGTTAACGAATCCTAGAAACCGCTGCAGATCCTTCACTGTTGAAGGAAGTGGCCAGTTCTAAATAACTTCCACCTTCCTCTGGTCCATCCCCACTCCAAACTGATCAATGACATAGCCCAGGAACTGGACTGAGGCGGTGTGAAACTCGCACTTCTCCAGCTTGAGGTACAGTTGGTGGGCTCTTAGTTTCTCCAGGACCAGAGAGACGTGACATTGATGTTCAGATAGAGATGATGAGTAGATGAGAATATCCGCTATGTAGACGACCACGAACCTGTTGAAATACTCTCTGAAGACCTCGTTCATGTACCCCTGGAAGACAGCTGGAGCGTTAGACAGTCCGAAGGGAGTGACCCGGTATTCATATTGAGCAGAGGGCGTGAGGAAAGCAGTCTTCCACTCATCGCCTCGACGAATTCGGATCAGGTTGTATGCACTGCGTAAATCGAGTTTAGAGAAGATGCGGGCTCCACGCAGCTGCTCCAGAGCTGCTGGGACCAGAGGAAGGGGATAGCTGAACTTGACAGTTTGAGAGTTGAGGTGACTGTAATCTATGCACGGCCTCAAGCCTCAGTCCTTCTTGGCCACGAAGAAGAAGCTGGAAGCGGCAGGGGACGTGGATGGTCGAATGTATTCTTGCTTGAGGGCTTCCTCCACATACTTCTCCATGGCCTTCTGCTCCGGGATGGACAGAGGGTAGACACGACCTTTAGACAGAGTGGCTCCAGGTAGCAGGTCGATAGCGCAGTCCCATGGCCGATGAGGTTGTAGTTTGGTTGCCAGTTGCTTGCGGAACACATCCTTGAACGCCCTGTACTCTGCGGGAATCTCCACCTGGTGTTGGTTCTCTGGACTCTCAATGGACGTGGAACAAACGGGAAACTCGGGGCTTCCCTCGGAAGATGAAGAACTCTGATGAAATCTTTTTACCGTCGATATGCAGTAAGGGAAGCAGTTCTCACCCCAACAAAGGACCTCCCTGGACGTCCAGTCGATGAGGTGGTAGTTTGGTTGCCAGTTACTTGCTTAACACATCCTGGAACGCCCTGTACTCTGCGGGAATCTCCACCTGGTGTTGGATCTCTGGACTCTCAATGGACGTGGAACAAACGGGAAACTCGGGGCTTCCCTCGGAAGATGAAGAACTCTGATTAAATCTTTTTACCGTCGATATGCAGGAAGGGAAGCAGTTCTCACCCCAACGAAGGACCTCCCCGGATGTCAAGTCGATGGTGGGTTGGTGTTGGACCATCCAAGGGCGTCCCAGGATGAGCTCAGCAGTGGACTCCTCCAGCACCATGAAGGAGATCTCCTCCATGTGAAGGGAGCCGACGCAGAGCTTCAGTGTGGGGGTGACATAGCGAATTCGACCTCGACCCGGCGGTTTACCTTGAATGGTTTGAACTCGAAGATCTTGGAGATTTCGTTGTTTACGGATGTTCAGTTTCTTAAGGAGTTGCGTGGATATGAAGTTCCCCGTGGAAACAGAGTCGAGGAGGGCTTGTGCTGAGACGCATACATGAGAGGTTAATAGGTAGACAGTAGTACGATTCAGAGGTGCTAACTTGGGAGGAATATGAATAGTGCTTACCGCTGGGCGTTGAGGTCGAACAGGGCAGGTGCTGATGAGATGTTTATCACCGCCACAGTACAAGCAGAGTTGATGTTGAAAGCAACTCTGCCGCTCAGAAGACGAAAGATGAGTGGAGTCTACTTGCATAGGCTCGGGTGCTGGAGGAGCGCATGATTGAGCCGGGGGCGGAGGACATACAGCGGAAGCAGGGTTATTGCAGACAGACAAATGTTGGGACACCCGAATGGTTCTCTGAATGAGACTTTCAATTCCAATGGAATTTTCAAACACCACGATCAGCTGGCGGATGTCGGGGTTGAGACCATGAAAAAAGCTGTTATCAGAGCGGTTTCATTCCAGCCGCTCGATGCCGCCAATGTACGAAACTGGAGTGCATAACAGGTTACTGAGGACGCTCCTTGACGGAGATTGAACAGCTGATCGTGCCCGGAGAGATCAGATGCTGTCTGACCAAACACTTCCTTGAAATGCTGCACAAAGTCCGATAGAGATTTCACTACAGGAGAATTCGAATTCCACAAATACTGTGCCCATTGGAGCGCTCGACCGGATAACAGGGAGATAATAAAGGCCACACGGGCTGAATTGTTCGAAAACTGGTGAGCTTGCATCTGGAAGTAAAGGGAGGTTTGAAGGAGGAAACCGCTGCAGTCCTCCGCCTCTCCGGTGAATGTCGCTGGTCGGGCCATGGGACTCGCAGAGGCAGCTGACAAAGCAGCGGATGTTTGCGGAAGTAAGTGCTGGCGTGCCGAGTGGATTATATCTTCGGAGACGGCGGGTGGATCGGTAGGTGTTGAGGAAAGTAGCGTTTGGCAAACTGCCCGGACGAGTTCAGCAAACGGATCGCGGGATAGATTCTCCACGGGCTCCACTGAATGCTGCATGCTTGGTCTGGTCTTCTGTCACGGATGGTACAGGAGTCAGACTGGTGGTAAGTTTTATTTCACAGGTTTTGCAGAAGCAGACATAGATATGGTGAGTATGAAGACAGATGATACTTTGAATGTCTGTACTTTTGAGTCTCTTTTGCAGATGCAGGCGAAGGATCCCAGGAACGGATGAAGACAGAAGACGGAAGACTGATGATGAAGGCTGAAGGCAAGGCTTGTATAAGGTCCAACGGAAGGCAGGTAAGTAGCGGGTAAGTATTGTGGGAGAGTCTGTGGGTCATGTATAGACGAGACCAGACAATAAGTGTGTGAAAGGGAGCTAAATATAAAGGGAGGTGTAATGATGATGTGCAGGTGATGGTGATCAGTATTCAGGTGATAGTGAACGAGAGGGAGGAGTGAGTGAATGAGTGGGAGGAGTGAGTGAAGCTGGTGGAATCCTAACAGATGGCTGTCGTGTCGATGAGGCCTTCACAGGTGAGAGTCTAGTTGACACAAGCTCTGCTGACACTTCAGGGATGCGTTGTGGTCGTGTCTAGGTGCAGGTCCACCATCTGATCTGGATACAGCCTGGATCCGGCTGATTACATCATGCGTTGTGGTCGTGTCTAGGCGCAGGTCCACCATCTGATCTGGATTCGGCCTGTATCCAGCTGATTACAATAAACCTTGGAAAAAACAGAAAGAATAAAATTAGCGTAGATGCCATTCTTTTTACGATGTAGCGAGTACATCAGGTGTTATAGGAAGAGTTCCCAGTTCCGGCTGACCTCATTTATGCAGCCTAATAATCATCTAACTGATTTGAATAATAGGAATGTATACTGTTCTATGTTTATGCCAGGTTGAAGAGATGTGTTTTTAATCTAGATTTAAACTGACAGAGTGTGTCTGCTTCCCAGATAATGTTAGGAAGACTGTTCCAAAGTTTAGGTGCTAAATAGGAAAAGGATGTACCGCCAGCAGTCGATTTTGATATTCTAGGTATTATCAACTGGCCGGAATTTTGAGATCGCAATAGACGTGAAGGACTATAATGCGTTAAGAGCTCGCTTAAGTACTGGGGAGCTGTACCATTTAGTGCTTTGTTAGTAATCAGCAATATTTTAAAATTGGGTTTGCAAACAATTTTCTGCTTTGCATACATCAAAATTCAGAAATTTTAGGCTATTTTGAGATCCTTTGGATTAGAAAAAAATAAACAATTCAGTAAATTGTGTCACTCGGTCGATCCCAAATGTCAATTGTTGGATGTCAACTTTGTTACACTTGACTGCTCAGATAACTGCTTTACCAAAAGAAAAAGTGAGACGACACTGAATTCTTGAGTTTGGGGATGGTGACAGCAAGGAAAAGAGGGAGAGCGAAGGGAAACCAACAGGGCTATAAGGAGGTAGTAGACAGCAGTAAGAATACCCAATGTGATAAACCGTAAAAAAGTCACAAATGAAAAGCTGTTTCATGTGTCTTATCAGAAACACACCTGCGTCAGTGACAACAGTGTGACAGCTCTGCGGTGATAAATGACTGTATTTAAATACCAAATGAGGGATGAGACAAACACATGAAGGTCATTGGCTTAAGTCTAACGCTGAACCCGGTTACCCCCATTATAATTGCTTCTCTCAGCCAATGTTTATCATGAATATTAAGCGGGATTTAACATAGACACACCCCCACCTCTCCCAAAAAAATCCAGCAGCAATTTTATCTCAACAACGTTTTACACCGAAATGCTTTTCCATTTGCATAGAGCAACGATGAGTGAAGATAAATTACACTTTGGTCATTGCCGAACACATATGGGTTAAACTCACAAAAGCATGTCTAGGTAACATTTCACCTCCAATTTAAAGGGAAAGAAATGCAATATTTTGTATAAATAGCATTTCTATTTTGTTTTGTTTGTTGTGTAATTTTTCATGTATTATATAAATAGAAATGCTTACATAAAATGTATAAGTTACTTTTTTAACATTCCTATACTGAGAACTTGGAGGAAAACATTTATATATAAATTTAAAGCTAAATATAATAGCTTTTTCTGGTGGTGAAATAGGATAATATTGAGATGAATTTGTAAGTCGTGGGTTACACATATATTTCATAATAAATCTATTAGGGCTGTCCCTGATTACTCGATTAAAGGGGTGGTAGAACACGATTTCACTTTTCTAACTTTAGCTAGTGTGAAATGTTGCTGTTTGAGCATAAACAACATATGCAAAGTTACAAAGCTCAAAGTTCAAAGCGAAGGAAGATATTTGCTTTTAAAGAAAAGGACTACAACAAATGGCCGGTAGGGACTACACGACATTCCTCCCAGGTTAGTGACATCTGCTACCCTAAAATGTACATAAACCCCGCCCCCGGGAACACGCAGTCCATGTTGAGAAGAGCACAAGTTGTTGTATAAGAGTACTTTTGTGATTCAGTTCAAACTTTAGCATCCCTCTTTTCACATGCAATAAAAAATGTCACTCTGTTTGCATCTCACAACACTTCCTATACGAGCGCTTTTTAGATTATCATGACAGAATTATGCTAATTGAAGATAGTTAACTCCACATCAGCAACATAAATTCATCAACTAACCATTCAGAGACGTCCTGTTGCATTTTTCATGTTGTCACTTCTTCTTGAGTCCCTCCATCTTTGTCTGACTCTGTTTTAACATTAAAGGCAGAACAGTTTCTGTCATTTTAGTGTGTCTGCGTGAGGTAATCGAAGCTGCTAAGGCACAAGAGCTCTTGAAACCCCGCCCTCTGAGGCAGCTCATTTGCATTTAAAGGGCCAGGCACAAAAGGGTGCATTTTTGCTAACCCTCAAAAAGTGACAACTTTAACATATATAAAAATATCTGTGGGGTATTTTGTGCTAAAACTTCACACACACACACACACACACACTCACTCTCTAGGGACATCAGAGATTTATTTTACATCTTGTGAAAAGGGCATTTTACCACCACTTTAAAAAAAAAATCCATGAGGCTAACTGCATTTTATATATATATATGTGTCACGGATACTTCTACAATCCGCCCACTCGTTCACCCTCACCCGAATTCTAATCATCCGCACCTGTCATCACCACCTGTCTGCAATCCGCATTCACTTCACCACTGCTTAAAAGCCACACCAGTTCCCCTTCCCAGTTGTCTGGTCTCATCTATCCATACGACAACCTGACTCACGATCAAGAAACCCTTCCAACCTGCTGTGATACTTACCCGTCTGCTACCTCGATCCCGTCTTCCACTCCACTCCAGTCCGGTCCGTCTTCAGCCAGTCTTCCTTCAGCCTTCCTCCATATCTTCATCACCCTGCATCAGATAAGAGACTCTATCAACCATTATGCTACCATCCATTCATTCATCTTACTTCAAACCTGCTTCTCACCTGCCTTATCTGTCCCCGAGTGCATATAAATAAACCTTTTGCTTACTTTACCTGTTTGTGTCGTACTGATTTGTGACAAAAATAATAATAATAATAATAATAATATATATATATATATATATATATATATATATATATATATATATATATATATATATTGTGTATGTGTGTATAATGGGTTTTTTTTTTTTTTTTTTTTTTATTGAGTACTGTAATATAATAGAGGAATCAGGGACAGCCCTAATAGATTTAAGTGGATAAGTGAACATAAGTTATTTCATGGATCCAGGATACTATGCATCCTGATAAAGTTCCCTTGTCCTATGGAATTAAAATATACCCACATCATCATTTACCCTTCACCATACCTAGAGATTGGCATGGTTTTATTTCATTTAGCCTAATAGCTGGTTTGATTTGCATTGAGAGATGATCTTATGGAAAGTACCCCATGCCAATCTCTAGGTATGGTGAAGTGTGTGTGATGATGTGGGGCTATTTTAATTCCATAGGCCAAGGGAACTTTATCAGGATGCATAGTATCCTGGATCCATGAAATAACTGGCCTTTCAAAATAAAAATCTGCCTGCCTCTATGGGAATTTAACATAGGGGTGTGCTGACTTATGTAGTGCACCCTGTATTTTATGGAAGAACATTTATTTACAATACATTATTCATTCACAAAGAAAATTGGTGTCCTTAAAGGTTGAATTTTTCCTCATTTTTTTAATTAAGGCATTAAGATCAATTTCCAAAAGATGATGTTTTATTCCTCTTTATAGTCAACTTTATCATAGGTGTGTTCACTTATGCTAAGCACTGTATATATAGGCTATATGGTACACAAAACTGACGGTTCGGTTCCTACCTCAATTTTGACGTCACTGTTTGGTTCTGTACAGCAGGGGGGAGAAAACTAAACATAACATTGCTTTTTTTTATTAAACAGTGCTTTACTGAACAAATTGTGTCTCTGTCTTTAAATAAATCAATTCAATTATAACTAAAACTTTCTTAAGGATAAAAAAAATATCTCTGGTAATCAGGGACGTACTGTGACTGAAATTCAGCCTGGGACTTTAAGATGGAGAGGCCTTTTACGCGAGTGCCCTTGGTGCACGAGCAGAAGGATTTTTTGAAGTTATTTTTATTATAATAGTGTTTTTATGTTATAAAGAGAATCAGATTACACTGAAGACCTTCAAGAAACTTTCGGATGACACCTGCTTCCTCAGGTTGTATAAGCAAGTCACCACTGCACTGAACACAACCAGGTCAGGAAACAAACAGACAAAACAGGTCACAGTATACTGCTAACTACCAGCATGTCATGTGTACAGTCAGTCGGAGTGATACAATAGTTACAAATACTAACACATACCCACTCAGATACTCAAAAACTACAGTGCAGTCCCATAAAATAGAGATTTATGTGTGTGTGTCCTCACTTATAACTCTCCCTGGCAGCTTCCCCTGTGCTGGACCCTGTTTCTGCTTACTTGATTGTACAGCTGAGAAGAACATGAGAAGAACAACAGTAATAAATATGACTAAAAATAATACATTTTCTAATTCAATCTGTGCTTCAGTCAGGTTATTATCTAGTATGTGGAACTATTGGCATTTTATCCTATATGTAAATATGTAATATTGTGCTGTATTTTTCTATTTTGTGTGTGTGTCCTTAATAAAGCTTTGATTGATTGATATGCCTAATATGATTCCCTACCCAACCCTGCACTCTGCCCCTCTACCTGTCTGTTTCCTGGTTCCTGCTCCTCCTCTCTTCTCCTCCTGCTGCTTCTCATCCTCCTCGCTCCTCTTGCTGCTCTTTCTCCTCCCTCCTCCCTCTCCTCTTGCTGCTTCTCCTCCTCTCCCCTCTCTTCCTGCTGCTCCTCCTACTCTCTCCTCCTCCTCCTGATGCTCCTCCTCCTCTCTCCTCCTGCTGCTCCTCCTCTCTCCTCCTCCTCTCTCCTCCTGCTGCTCCTCTTCCTCTCTCCTCCTCCTGCTGCTACTGCTCCTCTCTCCTCCTCCTCCTCTCTCCTCCTGCTGCTCCTCCTCCTCTCTCTTCCTCCTCTCTCCTCCTGCTGCTCATCCTCTCTCCTCCTGCTGCTCCTCCTCTTCCTCTCATCTCCTCCTCTCTCTCCTCCTGCTGCTGCTCCTCCTCCTGCTGCTGCTCCTCCTCCTCTCTCCTCCTGCTGCTCCTCCTCTTCCTCTCCCTTCTCCTGCTTCTCCTCTTCCTCCTGCTCTATAATTATTTTGTGTGTGTGTGTGTGTGTGTGTGTGCGCGCGCGCGTGTGTACTGTATGTGTGCAAAAATAGAAAATAAAAACAATTAGCTTATCAAAGCAAATATTTGGAGACAGAAAGAACCAACATCCAAGGTATACATGCCTAAAACTCCTAAAAACCTAAAACTGTCCAACATCACATCACCAGCAATCTTTGGAGGAGTTCACTGGACTCTGCAACTCTTTACAAACTTGAGTGTAGAAAAGGTCCTCTCACAGGCCACTTGACTGAAAGAGAGTGTAAGCAAGAACTTGTAGGCCAGTCCAATTACATGATAGGCATCAGTGAGGAGGTTGTATTTGGAGAGGATATGATAAACACAAATTGCACAGTCTTTACAGGAGGTGCTGCTGGTGTTATTCAGTTCCATCTCTTCTCCATCCTCTGTCTCTTCTGCAGTCCGGACAGTGTATGACTCCGCATTAATATTATGAACAGCAGCTATGCTAATTATCTCCCATCTGCTCTTCTGCTGTTATCTCTGGACGCTAGTCCCGAGGTAAATAGCGTTTGTCAGCTCCAGTTTGTATCCAGCCTCTCACGGAGACTTCAGATGCCCCAACACCTGCGATGAGATGACTAAACGCCTGTGAAGAGACGACTCAACGCCGGCGATATGTTATGCCCTAAATTACTACATGATTAACTAACTGTATTTTTTCTATGTACATTTCTGAAATGCACTTTCTGTAAAGCTGCTTTGAAACAATATGTATTGTGAAAAGCGCTATACAAATAAATTTGAATTGAATTGAATTGAATTGAATTGAATTGAATTGAATGTGGCAACTTAAGTCTCTCCCACTGGTTGGCCAGACTACAGAGCTCGGTATTGAGCCTTCCAGATGTTGCTCTTTCATCAAACCTAAGGAGGCATTTACTGAGGTCGGTGTTTGAGTGATTCAGATGGAAGCCCCCTATTTCTTAGTGTACCAAAATTTCTTGGGTCGAGGCATGCAAAATCATCATAAAGAGCTCCATATGCAGAATAGCGAGTCTGAATGCTCTTGAGTCACTGAGCCCAAAATTACATTGTGCAACTTGATCCTGTACTGATCCTCTGTATTCAATGAATGTTCTTCCTCTGCTACTTCACCTGGCATAGACTTCTTCTTTCTGATTTTTTTTTCAGGTAAAGCCCCCTGAACCACCTCTTTAGATCCATTTTCCTCCAGCTCCTTGTCAGCCCATTCAACAAAGACATTTGCAGCTTTTGTGACACCATCCATGTCCCTGTTGCAGGATTTTAGGCTGTCTTGGGTCCCCGTAACTAGTTAATGAGCAGTGATTAGGTCCATCCTCCATTAGGTCTGGAGGTATCTGGAGAGTGGTGAGAGAATTTCAAAGATTCTCAAGAATATCTGCGCTGCCAGCACCGTCCCATGCTTCCGTAGGGACTCCATTAACCCCTTAGCTCTTGCTCTGACATTTGCTTTGATTGACATATCTTCCACTATCCTTTTCAGTGTTATGATTAAATCAACATACAAAGCATTGTCTGGGTTACCAAAACAGCCTAATATCTTGCTTAGGGCCTGGTCCTTGGCCCACCATCTTGTCTCCCCGATAGGAAACAGCCGTCTGTGTCGCTTGTCATCACTCACTTCCTCCCACATTTTCACTTCCTCCACGCTTGTATGAGTCCTTGATAAATACAGCAACATCGTTCACAACGGAGAAAAGGGATGCACTTACTATCACAGCACTCGTGGTGTCTCCCAGAACAAGATTAACCCTCCTATTATCCTTGGGGTCAATTTTTTTGCTTCAGATTTAATGACTTTTCCTAATTTAATGGGGACAACTCTGTAAACATAAAATTAACCTTCTGATATTTTTTCAATGTCCTGTACACATTTTGAAGCATCGGTGTTCCTTGGGGTCAATTTGACCCCAGGCTCTTTTAGCTGTATAAAACATAAGAAATATTAAAATTTCACACACATTTGTTTTGGTTGTTTTATTGAGGTCACTATAACATGTTATAATTGTATAATGTTCATTATAATTTTACATAAATTTATTCCCCCCTTGCCGTGGGGGAGGGGAAAACATAATTCTCATGGTTTACCAAACAAAGGGGAGGAGCAAACATTATAAAAGCATGAACAGAAGCCTTTCAAACCATTTCTCTTTGTGCTCTGTGTGCTCTCTATGTTCTCCATCTCTCTCAGCGGTGGTGGTTACCATCACTTCCGCTTAGCATCGTCCACGAGACATGTCTACGCTAAGTGGAACCTCTTCGTCAACTGGGCTCTTCTCACCAAGAAGACCCCCGGAGATGTTCGATCAGTGTTGTGCTTTCCTTCCTTCAAGAAGGGTTGGAGCGAAGGCTGTCTCCCTCCCCCCTAAAAGTATACGTTGCCGCTATTGCCGCACACTATGTTACAGTGGAAGGTAAGTCCGTAGGAAAGCACGACCTGATCGTCAGGTTCCTGAGGGGAGCGAGGAGACTGAATCCTCCTCGCCCTCCTCTTGTTCCCTCTTGGGACCTCTCAGTGGTTCTAAATGCCCTGCAGAGTGCTCCCTTTGAGCCTTTGAAATCAGTGGAGCTTAAGTTCCTGTCAATGAAGACAGCACTCCTGGCTGCATTGGCCTCCATCAAGAGGGTAGGGGACCTGCACACATTCTCCATTGAAGAAGCGTGCCTGGAATTCGGGCCGGCTTACTCTCACGTGATCCTGAGACCCCGGCCTGGATATGTGCCCAAGGTTCCTACCATTCCTTTCCGGGACCAGGTGGTGAACCTGCAAGCGCTGCCCCTGGAGGAGGCAGACCCAGCCTTGGCACTGCTCTGTCCAGTACGTGCTCTCCGCTCTGTCCAGTACGTGCGTTCCGCCCCTATGTAGACAGAACGCAGTGTTTCAGGACCTCAGACCAGCTTTTTGTCTGTTTTGGTGGGAAGCTGAAGGGAAAGGCTCTCTCACTGGAAAAGATAGTGGACGCCTTTGCTTTGGCATACCAGCAGCAAGGTCGACCGTGCCCCCTTGGTGTGACTGCCCACTCCCCGGAGTGTGGCGTCCTCTTGGGCTCTAGCGCATGGCGCCTCGCTAACAGACATCTGCAGAGCTGCAGGCTGGGCGACACCTAACACATTCGCCAGATTCTACTATCTCCGAGTGAAGCCAGTGTCCTCTCATGTACTCGCTTCAACCAGCTAGTACTGGACCCACTCAGGTGTCTTCGCTTGCTCGCCATTCCACTCCACGGACTGGAAATGTGCGATATTATCCTCAGGTGAGCTTCCCCGAAAGCCCTGAGTTCCTCCAGCACTCCTGGCGTCGGCGCCAGTGTCTATTGCCTGCGCGTCAGCTAGGTGCCTCCCGTGTGCATGGTCCCTCCTCTGAGCGACCCCCACATGTGTATTTCCACTGTAAGCCTCTCTGAGCATGTGTCTTTCCCTTGGCAAGCCACCTTGCCACCCCTGGGGTTGAAATATTCCACCTGCGGCTGGACACCCCAGTGTTCTCCATATGCATCCCTTCGGGTCATATGTGTATTCTCTAAGTCCCCCCCCCCCTCTGGGTTGGCAATAATTTCATATTTCCTATAAAGCTATGGGATATTCTCCCCAGTGTACCTTGGTATTCCTGTGCTAAATAGGAGTCCTTCGTCCGTGCCAGTATCACGACAGGGATCTCAGATTTACGCAGGGCACTGGAAGACAGCCGAGAGGGTGGCGTGATTAGACTGGTAACCCCATTCGTCGTCATCCGACGTAACTCGGAGTGACAACGGAAGGGAACGTCTCGGTTACGTATGTAACCCTCGTTCCCTGTGTAGGGAACTGAGACGTTACGTCTTCCTGCCACTTCCGCTGTACCGCGGGGATCGCCTGAGTTCAGTATCGGATCTTCAGCGAAGAAACATATCTGCATGTTGCCGGCGTCCTCCTTTTATACCCACAAGGTAAGGCGGAGATACGCAATGCAAATTCTGCAGACCCATGGCATTTCTTTGGCTCGTTTTGTATACTCGAAGACGATAGGCTTTCTAAGCGAAACCCCATTCGTCGTCATCTGACGCAACGTCTCCCTTCCCTACTCAGGGAACGAGGGTTACATACGTAACCGAGACGTTTTTCTTTCCAAATGTTATAGATTACCAAAATCTATACTTAGAAATATTATAAAACAAATAAAACACCAAAAATATGTATAATTTTCCAATTTTAGGTCAATCAGTAAGATTTTATGGTGATTTGTAAATTTGTCCATATTCATGCAATGGGTATTCTGGATGTATAAGGGGTGGGGAGGGGGGGTGGTGGGTGGATGTCAACTTAAAAGGTTATTTAAGTAGTCAACAAAGATATAAATTACTTTACAAAGACACAAACCTTTGTAAAAAAAAAAATCATATTCTGGAGGTTTAAATTACTGGGGTCAAATTGACCCCAGTGGGTAAAAGATGTTATCGGATTTGAGGGTAACAGGAGGGTTAAGCACATGTGCATAGCACCAGATGTGCACTTGGTTAGGAGACTCTGATGACAGCAAAGCAGAGAACCCCTTGTACTGGTCTTGCATGTTTGCGGCTCCATCTGTTGAGTTGCCAACACAGTTCCTAAGCTCAATACCACCTTTGCCAGAGTTCTTTTAAAGGTGGGGTATGTGATTTGGAGAACGACCGGCAGATTTTGAAAATACACAAATCAAATGGTCCTACCTTCTTTCCTCCAACGCGGGCTCTTACTCCACCCATTCGAAGAACTTGGACGCGCAATCATGCACGAGCGAAAACTCAGATGCGCGAGAGATTGTAATGACGATTTACTACTAATTATGCTGGCTTTACTGACGACATGCGCATGCGTCACAAACTTTGAGTATGCGCACGAAGGGGGTCACGCGCTGGGGGGAGGGGGGTGTGGTACGACTGTTTGATTGACTAACTTACTGTCCAATGATTCCAGGTGGTCTTGGAAATGATTGGCTGGAGTTTTTCGAGTCCTGCCCATTCCACAGATGAGTAAATTGCTTAATTTTAATTTCAGTGCTTCTAACTGTAAGTGGGTTAGGAATAGGATTTCAAGTTATTTTGAAAAAATGGACAAAAAAGAGAATCACATACCCCACCTTTAAGTAGCTCCACAAAATACTCTCCAGTTGCTGACTCACATTCAACCACACTTATGAGCTTCTCATGGACCACATCAGTCACATATCTGAGGATAACAGCACACTGGTCTATGGAGGTAACATCTTGTGTGGTGTCAATCTGCAGAAAAAACATTCCTGCTTGCCTTACTTCCCTTGAAATGCTTTCTTTAAGTGGCTGATTACATCAATCACTTTGTTGACAGAAGTTTTAGAGAGCAGTGTAACGAAAGATCCTCTGCCTTTAACCCCGGTCTTATGTAGGCTTTTGCTTTTTTTCAAATTTGCTCAGCAGAATGATAATTTTCAAGAAGTTTCCATGATCAACAGCAATGTTGTCCCATGTGTATGCAGCTTCAAATTTGGTGCCTCTATAGCTAAGACCACACTTTCTGATGACTTTTATCACTTCTATGACACAGTCCATGACTTAGTGTTTCTTTCTGACTTGGTCACGGTGAAGAGACACTTGTTTTCCACTTAGTAAGCTTGCTATGTCTGCTTGACTGGCCATCATAAAGTATGCTTCTGCACTGTCTCTGTGAACTTGGCTTCTTTCGTGCTCTTCTATTCTGTGATGTACGTGCTTCCAGGCTGTCATTCCCCCCTTAATGAATGCATTTCATTTGCAGATTGCTTTGCATATGCCAAACATACTGTGCAGTACAGTGAGTTTTCTTTCTTACAGTATGTGAGCCACTTTCTCATAATACCATCTTTGGTATGATAGATACTTGTGCCTTTTCTGGGGGGTTGTTGAGGGTGGTAACAAAAAAAAAAGGTCTAAATCTTCAGAGGCCGGGCGTGTATAAAAACCAAAGCCCTCATCTTCAGCTCTGTGTTGGTCTATCCCTGACGCATCTTCACCATTGTTGGACCCTGTCTCTGTCTGTACTAGTTGTACTGCATGAGAAGAACGTCACTCAGTTACAAATATTATTAAAAATAACTCATTTTATCATTGGAAATTAACATAGATATCTAATTCAGCAAGCCATTAAAATAAAGGCAATAGTGGCCAAGCTCATTTTTTCTCTGTTTGATTGAACTTGGGGCATAAACATATGACTCTATTTTAAAATATCTTATTCTATCTATGCCTAATATGATTGCCAACCCAGCCCTGCACACTGCCCCTGTATCTGTCACTGTTTTTGTACTGGTTCCATTCTCCTCATCCTCCTGCTCTTCTTTCTCTTGCTGCTTTTCTTCCTCTTCCTTCTCCTCCTGCTCCTCCTCCTCCTCGTCCTTCTCTCCATCCTCATCAATATGACTGCAGGGGTCATCCTCAACCTGTCCCTCTCCAACACTGACCTTAACAGCAAATATACATATACAGAAATACAGAGATTCCCTGCTTATAGAAGGATGTTGTCTGTGTGTCACGACAGACTGCAAACTGCTGTTTATAATATATGATATATCTATAAATATATAATATATATGCCTGTATTTAAATGCAAATATAAATAATTTCAGTGTATAATAAATGCATCACTAATCGTTCACCTGTCCTGTCCATGCTGCTAGGTCCATCCTCACCTGCACCTCCTGCCACAGCACCCTTTTCACTACGGAAAAGGTCTGTTAATTTGGCCCATTTAGCTGCCTCTTGTGCCAATTTTATTTTCTTTTTAATTCTTATTTTTTCAGCCCCACCCATTTCTTTCTCTTCGATCCTTCTTTTCGCCATTTTTATCGTCCGTCTCTGTTGCATTCACACAAACCCGCCAAACCTGACCAAAATAAACTCCTTTGATCGGCGCCTAGTTTGAGCCAATCGGATGTCTGGATAAACAAGGATCAGTCCAAGTTGGGAGGGGCCGCTCGTATCCCCTCTCAGATTGAAAGTATTGGTTTGGCCCGGTCTGAAACACACACACAGATACAGCGTTCCGCCGCCCGCTCGCGTATACAAAAAAAAAAAAAAAAAACTCTTTGACCACCGGCCGGTTCCTCGGCCTGAAATGGACCGGCCTTTCGGGATTGTTCCCGGTATTCCCGTGGCCAATCCGCCCCTGCTGGTAATGCTGTAAACTATATAGGGAGCCCTTACTTGCATGTTACCATACTATTAAAGGTTAACAACAGAGCCCAAACTATTAGCCTAAATTCAATTGCTATTTATTTTAACCATAGGCCCGGGCCACCGATGATCAGTTGATAACGGCTGGCTGACATTTGCCTACATTGGATGTGAGCTTTGCATCAGCATCATGTTAAAAGCAATATGACCCATTATAATCGCTGACAATGTCTACACTGAATACAGTTTACAAATGACCGTTCAGTTTCTGATACTCCATACGCTTGAGTCCAACGACGACAAATGGAAGAGTGAAGGAATGTTCGCTTTGACGCATCCAGTTTAAACAGTTAATTTGCATCTCTGTACAAACTTCAGAAGGATATCAGCATTAGATGGTTTATTTTATCGGCATCCCAGATTGCGTCAGAGGATTATGTTTTTTCGGAGCATTCTGTTTTGTAAATGACCCACAGTGTAATGGAGAGTTCGAAAATAAACTTTTGTTGAAAGATGAAGCTGTCAACTGTAGCTATTGGATCTGACAGCAGCTGCATCACAACCGTAAGTAAATGTTTTTTTAAATTCTTTCATAATCATTTCAGGCAGAAGATCTGAATGAAAGTTGGAAATAATAACTTGTTTGTTTTTTGTGTGTGCAAAAAACGTTGACATTATAAGTTAACCTCAACATTAAAATAACGGGGGGAAAAAACATGTCATGGCCCCTTTAAAAAAGCAGATAATTAAAAGAGATTCCAGATGCACTTGATGACGTATCCAAAGTTAAATGAATAATTTCATAAGCATTTTATTCACTTGGCTGTTCTGATAAAATTATGATTGCTTTGCTGTCCCTGTGTAAAATTGATTTATTTAAATGACCATATTTACTGTTAGTTGCGTGAATCCTTTTTTTTTTAAATGCTACTCTCAGATAGATCAGTGCATAAACTTGTTCAAGGGCAGCTTCAGAGACAGAAATATCACCTGTGTCTGTCATTGTAATCAATGAAAGAAAAACATTTTTCATGGAACACGACGCAGCCATTCATTTGCACATCACGGTCAAGATCTCAACTCGGAAGGCATTGATAGAAGGCATAAGAAAAGAAATTGACTTTTTAATATGTTCAGTACATCAGTATTAGACCCAAACAGAAAACCCGTTTGATTTCTGCCACCCTCTAGAATATAGAACTCAGCTCAGGATGTACAGATCAGGTTGGAGAGAAAAGGAAGACACAAAAACCTTATAAATACGCCAATGGCATGTAGCTGACCAGGCCTTCGTTAAAACCGCAACACGTTCCAGCAGTAGGCTAACACAGACGGACAGGCAGAAAGGCGGGAAGGCAAGATAACATTGTTGGAACATCTGACATTCTGTGGGGAATTCTGAATAAAACAACATACAGTAACACAACATTTCAAGACCACCAACAAGTTAGCAAAAAAACATACACCCAAAGAAGCAAAACAAAATTTCAGCAAATGCCAAATTTGTGTGTTAGATTTTTGTTGAAATTTTTATTATATGATGTCTTAAAAACCTTGAAGTCTTGAAAAAGTCACTTTGTTGGGTTCTTAATATTTTATTTCTGCTACGTTTCAAATGTGGGACTTTTATGCAGCCGCGCAAGTGTTTTTTGCCCGACGCACGTCCTGTGCCAAGTGGTTTAAATAGCAAATGCATTTGCGCCTAGTCGCAATTATCATAGTCATAGTTGGGGGCGTGGTCGGCCTGGGGGAAAACACCGCGAACGTCGTGTGTATTTGAATGACAAAATGTCGTATTCCATGTCATTGACGCCTGCCGACCGGGAACGGTACATTGCAAAATTAACTGCAATACATTATGATTGCCCTTATTTAATTCAAAACTGGATCAATGACCCAACCAAATGGCCGGAGATGTCGTTTCCAGACATATTTTGTTATCTGGTTGAATCTAGGCCAAAGCAATGTTTTACCCCACGGGCTAAATTCACATTACGTGACGGGGCGTTCCCGGGGGCGTTCCCAGACCAACCGTCTGTATCTATGGGCGTTCTGGTCTGAAATAGACTGGACCATTCACCAACTGAAACCTGGTCTAAAGTCAATGGCGCAATATATATATTTTTTTGTTATTTAAAGAGCACGTTAGTAATGTGCGCCTATAGGCGAGTCCACAACGCATGTACACTTTGCCCCATAGATGGTCTGCTTGCTCGCTTTAACCTTGTGCACGAGCAGATCCGTTTCCTCGCTAGAGATGTGTTCAGTTATTCTATTTGCAAAATCCACCATGTAAATAGCGAATCCGCCATGGCGAGAGTGCAACTGGCTGTTAAATCTGTTTTCTGAATTTTTCTTTTCTTTTATATTTTAGCTAAGGTTTTACTTGAGCTCAACTTTACTTTACGGGACATTTTATATGCATTTGAAGCATTCAAGTCAAGCTTTTTTTGTGATAAGCCTCAAATATTTTTTTGATTATTGGTAAATTGCAGCAGCAGGATTAGCTAAAGTGAAGCGCTAAACCACTCCTAACCTTCTCAAGGTTGGCGTATCAACATGAAAGTAGAAACATTTGGTAGAAACCGCCATTGCTTTGCTCTTGATCGACAGTTCCCTTTGAAAACATAAATATCAACAGCTGCATTCAAATGCCTTTTTTTGCATATCGACCTCATACACCTGGGTGGCAAACTGTAAAATGACATCTTTTTTTACGATGAGATACAAGGACAAATGAGTCTATTCGCGTGCAGACAGGCAGCAAGCAACCCCTAAACTTATTTCTGATTTAGAGGTGCGACTGCCCCCGTCATTTATTAAGAGATGTGTAAAAGTCAAACGCGTTTCTTAAAGCAGCGGCATTTTAACAGCATCCATTATTCATTTGACTGCTTTAAATTATTAATCTATTCATAAGGAGACTCAATTATACTCGGAAAACAGAAGCTGAGCCAGTACACGATTTTCTTTTTTAAGAGATGACCTACATTAAGAAGCGTTCATGTTCTTATTATTTTATCTTTGTAGCATAACGCTATTCACCGCATTCATAATAGATCTCTCATAATGAAAATAAAGACATGTCTTATGAAGCAGATGGAAGAAAATGCATTTCTTAGAGGCTGCATATATAGGCATTTTCAAAGAAATAAAATGAATGTGTTTTGCTTTAACATGCTATTTTGTGACTACACGTTTGTGACTATTATCATTAATTTAAGATGTTTTTCTTTGCTTCGATGTGTATGAGTCATCTATATTTCATTTTTCACAGATGAACATTGTATGGCTCTGCTGTATAGTTTGCCTCATTCAACACCAGAAATTAAAATGTTCACAGGGCATTTATATTTGCAAATTTTCATTATAAAAAAATGTGTATGGTACTTTCAATGCATAAAGTAAATCTGCTGCAGACCATTTGGTCTGAATAATGAATATTCACATTTTCGGAACCCAATCAACTCAACAGCGTTATCAAAAATACATGAGAACGTATCTTCTAAAGGGTGGCTTGCTAAATCAGCTTATGTATTTTGATTATCTGATTTACCAAATTGATGTGAAATTGAATGCAATGCAAATATATACTCAGTGTACATGTTAAGTGCCTTAATGAAGTTGGCATACTTTTCATGTCCTACTAAAAATGATTTTATCAATATTATGTGTGTGAATTGATTTCTATAATTCGCACGGTTAAAGTTTAACTTGTGATGTTTCTGCCTGGTAATTTAAATAATCCTATGTTTAATATTGATTTAGGGGTGTTTATTTGGTAGTACTTTATCTAATGATTTATGTAAACTAACAATTTATTAATATGTTTGCTGATAAAAATAAAGTTATTTTAAAAAATACCCTGGCTCTTTCAAGCTTTATAATGGGAGTGAATGGTAGCTTGGATTTTGAAGCCCAAAAATGTCCATCATCATTTGTTGCACAACATCTACAATCAAATATACCTTCACCCCTAATATTTTTTTGGTGGTAACTGGGGCATTCTTCATTAATCATGCATTAGTCTGAGGACAAGACTTTTTTTTTAACTTTTTTTTTTTATATGGACCTTACTGAACTGATAATGCTAAACCTATTATGCAAATTGGCAAAGTTTGTCTTTTGAAGAATAGAGCATTTTTCAAAATTAATTTGGCTCTGCTGATTAAGGAATTATAGCTGTGGTTTTGGAGGGAGGAGGTTTTCTGCCCAGTGAACACCACAGTCTGTTAACGGTGAAAAATGTAGTGTTTTAAGAGTAATTTTACAGATCTGCTCTCTGAAGCAATGAGAACAGTAACTAGGTCTGAATCTTTTACCCCATGTGGGCTGTGAAAGTGAAAAAAGCTGTAATACAATCAAGCAATCGTTACCTTGATGATAACCTTTCTTTGATATTTCAGGCAGACCATTGGAACATGGTAATATTAATAATTTCAGTGTTTGTTTGTTTTTGTTATATTTTCAGTTATATTTTAGCATTTCTGCCTTTATTTAGATAGGACAGATAGAAAATCAAGGGAAAGGAGAGAGGGGAATCGGATTGGGAAAAGACCTCGAGCCGGGACTCGAATTCGGGCCGCCCGAAGTGCAACCGCACCATATGTCGGAGCACTCCAACGTGATTGATTTTTAAGGTCTTTAAAAAATATATATATTAATTCAGATATAGCGTTGGATCACCACGTCCATGTAAATACAGTGTGAAATAATTGTACAGAGTAAAAGAATCACTTTTTGTTGTCAGGCAGTAAAACTTATAAAATATTAAAAATTTCAAATTGGAACATTTATTTTTAGGAGGGAAAGGTACGTTGAATCTAAACACATTTAGCCTCTTGTCAGTGTCGGATGTGCTGTGACAATTCCAAGCGTAAAATAAGACCTGACATGAGTGTGTCTACAGCATGTGAATCAGGATAAATGATCTTCCACTAGACTTTATAACAAATATTCTGGTTTATGTAGAGATCTCCATCATTTCCTAGAGAGTTTGATATGTATTTTATGTAGTGCTTGATCAAATAAACTTCATGTCTTTGAGCGTGTTACTTTCATCTCTGCTGGAGGCCTGATCATCAGAAATTCGCACTGAGACTCGCTCGTTCTTTGGTTTCACGCCATCGTGTTTATTTCTTTATGTATAAAGTTTAGCTTTGGGCCCCACGGTCTTGTAGTAATTCAATCTTTGTGCAGAGACAGAAAGAAATAGAGAGATGAAGTTTGAGACTGGTAGCTTATTCCCAGGAGGCCGTTGTGCCCCATGTCGCAGCCACAGTGTCGCCAAACCTCTCTCTGACATTTGAGACCTCACTGCACTCGCTTACAGGTCTATATCTACACACACTTCATACACATACATGCCGACAGTAAACCAAGCAGGACAGTTATTAAATAGACTCTTACATTTTCTGAAGAACGTGAGTGCTGCTTGCATTTACGAAAATTCACCGCTACAGTTCAAGGGTCCAAGTCAATAGAGCCGACCTCCAAATCTCAATGACATTCTAAACTCTAGATATTGCTCTGGTCCCTCTTTCAATGGAAGTCAAATGTTTTGTTTTTTTTCCATCAGGTGAAAATCTTAATTCAGATTGCTTTAAAAGAAGATCAGTAGTTCTACAGAAAAAAATGTATACTTCATTCATTCACTTCATTCACCTACATTTTCCCATGGTCATTAAAAATAAAAGTAAAAATAAAAAATAATAACTACAAATTTATTTTCACAAAAATGGTTGATACATACAAGTATTATCCAACTTGACTTGACATACACATAAATTGTAAGAATATCACCAACACTGATGAATAAACAATATAAGATAAGGCTATTAAATAGCAGTCCCAAACTAGTTTTTGTTAAAACAATGAAGTTAGTAAGTTGGTATGAGCCTCCACAGTCATATATATATATAATAACACAAAGTTAAGTGGGATTTTGGGGTTACGGAAATAACAGTTACCATGGTAAATCCACAATACTAACATGAACTGTTAATTAATCATACGCAAATGGCTCCTGATGAATAGAATGAACATCAAACCTGCAGCGAACACCCAAAAGTACAAGTTATGTAATTTATTTGAAATTTTTGGTAATATCATGACTTACGAATTGACAATGTAACTATGACGTTGCATGCTCTTAATGTATTTTGGTCCTTTATATATAGTGAAGTGACGCACAGCACGCTTGCAATTGAAGAGTGAGCACAACAAGCATAGTATATGTCGGACAGGAAATTTAATGTTTCTGAGGTGAGAGACTTTATTTCGTAACAAGTTACGAAAATAACTTTAGAATGATGACACTGTCCTGATTCAGTATCTGCTGATGTTGTTAGGCTTTATGTCAAAGCGTTTTTCTCAGGCAACCTTGAAACTTGAAACTCTTTAAACTGTGTCTGACAGAAGATTCAACAGCTTTCAGGCACGCCTTTCAAAATAAAAGTCTCTATTCGGAAAAAGCTTTTTTAAAATTTCACCAATATTTTGTTAATGTGACCGCAGCTTAACTTGCTTAGCAACTTGCTAAAGTCAACTATTTATTATGGTAATGCTGAGAATGTGACTTTGGTTGAGAAACACTGTGAAGTTTTTGGATCATAACAAAGTAGTTTGTGTACACGTCCTTGTGTAGAAATCGTTTCAAAACTCTCTGATTTTATTTTATTCACATGTTGTGTAAATGCAATTATGCATGGTTAAATGTTGTGATTCAAAGGATAGAGACACCTGGACAAACAAAACTACTGCTCCACTTCACTGTAGTTCTTTTAGAAATCCTGTATTCTAAGGAATCAACAGTTGTGACGTCATTTTTATTATGGAAATCAAAATGATGTTTGGGTTCCTAAAGTGTATGTTTGTGAGGGTCAAGGGTCAAGTGCAGGGATTTGTGAAGTCAGTAACTTCTTGGCTTGTCTTTACATTATTTGTCTTTTACTCTATCCTTTAAAGGGGTAATAATTGAGTTGGGCTGATCCGAGTTTTGTGTTAGAATCCATAAACCTTAAGCTACAACACCAAAAGACAGTAAGAGTGTAGCACAGTTTCAAAACATCCCTGTTTGTCTAACCTACTTTCTTCTCGTATTTTTCTTGTTTCAAACCATATTTGAGTTTTATTTTTTATCATTCCCATGTATTTCATCATTTAGAGACAATAGTCCATTGGTCCTCCAGTCTGGAAGAGTTAGAGTCTGTTGAAAAAGTAAAACAAACATCAAATTGCCAGGGGAATAAATGCCGAGCCAAGCAACTGCCATTGAGATGAATGGGAATGTTAATATAACTCAAGGTATTATAGACCTCCTTGGTCTTCACTCACCCCGTCACACCATATTACCAATTCATACCTTACACAAACCCTCCCCAACCTCTAGGGAACCATTCCACCCTTTGGTCCTTTTCATCTGGGAATGGGGGAAATGAGTTTCAGATCAATAACTGGAATGGAAACAGAAGTATACTAGTGGTGGGATGGTTTTAGATCTTTATTAGAGAGTCATTTACCAACATACCATCACTGGGCGTGTGTATGGAGGGTGGAGGGACCCGGCGGGGTGACACTGAGCCGACAGACTGAATTTGTTGAGTCAGTGGAGCAGAGAAATGATGTCTGATAAATGAAATTGAAACAGCCTCCCTGCTCAGTGTTCCTTATTCTCTCCATCTCTCCAATGAGCTCAAGATTTTCTTTAGACTTTTCGCTCCAAATACCGTGCTAGTTGGATGCTGCAGAAATACGAAGGAACTTAGAGGCCTGTAGTTGCATTGAAAAACTGACAAGCGTGGAAGCCATGGTAGAAAGTGAGAGGTCTCCATGTCATTACACCTGCAGCTGGATTCTCTATGGTATCGCCACACTGTGGTAACATTTTGGGGCATTGCAGTTACCTGATTTGCCTCTATTGCTGTAGTGAATTTCTACTTCGAAGCCATACGCTGGCACTTTTTTGAGGTTTTTACTGCTTTAGTTTTTGTAGGGCCCTGTGAAAAGTTAATTATTAAAAAAACAAAGTTTTATTAGTTGTTTTATTTATTTATTTTTACTTTGTGAAGTAAATTACACATAATGGTAATATAATGAATTATATTTGTGTCAGTTATATCAGGTTAGACCAAACTTTTGAAATCATAGGGTCCTTACATTACACCTGCAGCTGGACTTTCTGCGGTATGACCATACCAATTGCGTTCAGTTTTTTTTTTTTTTTTGCACCGTTACCTGATTTGCATCTTTTTCATCAGTGAAATCCTGCTTTGAAGCCATTCACTTTCTTGATGTTCTTCCTGCTTTAGTTTGTGTTAGTTAAGTCTTCATTTTCTACATTTGAAGTCAAAGATAGTAGCTCTGTCCCCAAAGATTTACTTGATGTGGACTTATGGTCTTTCTTGTGGCTTTATCCCACTTCTATGAAGTCCAAAGAGTTGGAGGTTGTCCCCTTTGACATTTAATGATTCAAAAGGGTGCCAGTGAGCGCCTCATTTGTGCCCTTGACGTTCCCTGGATGTCTTTTTTTTTAAGTCTGTACCTGTGTTGAATTCATGAGAGTCTACTGTGGCACTCATCAGTCCATGTGGCACTAGGTTGCAAACTCCGTGGATGACCAAAGGGCTGAGAGTGCCATTTAGTTCAGGACAAAGGTTTTTTAATGTGGATTTATCTCAAGCTTATCCCCCAAATGTACTCTAAATAGGCTGTACTTGTTTGCTCTGCCTTTGAAAAAAGAACCTAATATAACCAGGACACATCTGATCTGCTTCGGTGTTGTCACTGCAACTGCAACATTTAGAACATGTATATAAAAAAAACAAATATAGATCTCATTTATTGCACCCCAATATCTGATGTTTTGTATTGCAACATTGTTTCCATTGTATTTCATTATTATTAATTATTTATGTTACCGTATTATTTTTTTTGTTATTCGAAATCATAATTCTCATTAGATTCTCAACTGTCATACATTAATTATTTACTCTATTGCAATGTAAAACCCTAATACAAGATTTGTATTGTTTAATCAGAATGATTTCCATTTTCACGAAAGTAGATGTTAAAACTTCATGCTGATTTGTACTCGGCTTTCGCCAAGATAAGCACCAACTAAGACATAGCTTTACAGTAACCTATGCTTCTCCATCCATTTACGCTTCTTTCCATATGGTGATGTAAATCTCCTTCTGTCTAGTGTTAACACACGTCAGCACACACAACAGCTGCAACCACAGTGCGGTCCCCCCATGACAAGCATCTGGATTGAGCTGAGTAGGGGACATCTGTAGGGTCTTCAAGTGGGCACCTTCCGTCCTCAGTGTTTCGTCGACTAGCGACGTGGTAGCCCACGACACCTCAAGAGGGCTCGACAGTGAGTCTGGCGTCCCAGAGTCACCCCCCTCCGTCCCCCACTAAACTCAGCCCAGCTTACTGACCTCTACCTCCCTCCTGCTGCTAAGACCTAACCACAATCTCACAATCTCTCTGCAACCCAACCATATGCGCCAACCCGTTTGACTAAGGCTGTCGAGCCCTACTGGTGCGTTAATATGCAGTTTCAGTGGCAACGGTTCCGTATGGCATACCACCTACCGCAAAACACAATATCTGCCCAACCACCCGTCATTCACGGAATATACACAGGAACGTAATGACTGTAAGTACTATACAACCTATACAAATAAACCAACAGACTCTTCAAGTTTTCAAGAATTCTATGAAACCGTAGCATGGCGGCCTGTACACAGCCAGCTAGAATCTTTCCGTCTCAACCACAGCCAGTTGCTGCTCCTTTCTGCTGCTTCAGATAAGTTATTTACTGTGCGACGCAACTCTTGGCCACTGAATCCGACGTCTCTGAGGAACCGGGTTGTAGAGTGTGCCACAAAACCTCGACAACCTACTTCCACTGGATAAACCTGGACTCTCCATCCTCGCTGTTCTGCTTCAGTGGCCAGATGAGCATACCGCAGTTTCTTCCTCTCATATGCCTCATCCACGCATCCTCCAATGGCACTGTTAACTCTATCAGTTGAACAATGCGTGCTGATCCAGACCACAAAACAATATCTGGTCGTAGGTTAGTGGTGGCAATCTCAGGTGGAAAAATAAGCCGTTGATAAAGATCAGCCAGCATCTTCCAGTCCCCAGCAGCTTCCAGTTGTCCTGGGCGAGAATTGGTGTTAGCACCTTTTCTTGGTGGTTGCTCTCCTGGGCGGAGGAATATTGTCTTCTGCGTGTAATGTTTTGCTAGAACAGGCGGCAACTTATTGGTCATACTACGCTTGCCTTCCAATGCTAAAGCCAAACATCACAATACTTGGTCATGGCGCCAAGTAAACCGACCTTGGCTAAGAGCCACCTTACATCCTGTCAAAATGTGCCTTAATGTGGCAGGTGATGAACACAAAGGACAAGAGGGATCCTCTCCTACCCAGAGGTTTAGGTTCTGCGGTGATGGGAGAACATCATATGTTAACCTAATAAGGAAACTGATCCTACTCTCTTCCATTGACCAAAGGTCTTGCCAGCCCATTTTGCGTTGTTCCACACTCTCCCATCTCATCCACTCTCCCTAGCTTGGCCTGGGAAATGGCCTTTATACATCTCATCCTCTCCTCCTGCTTTCGCACCTCGTTGACTACCAGCTTCCTCCTTTGAGCTGGGCCTGCCTTGTGCCATTTAGGAGGAGCTAAACTGAGCCCAAAACCCCCTCTTCCATGCTGTACACAAAAACACAAAAACCTAAAATTCTCGGTACAGCAGAATTTGTCCAAATTTTAATCTTAACTGTTCGATTTCATCAGAAACGATCTTAAAACAGGGCTTTACTTGTAAAACGCCGAACTTACCCTTTAAGTACAAGTAAAATTACCGGTCTAAAAATCTACTCAAGTAAAAGTAAAAAGTAGCTCATTTAAAATTTACTCAAATAAAAGTTACTGAGTTACTTTTTTAACAGTGGGTGGTGTTACGATGCAGCAAGGATGAATCGGAGAGTGAATTCAAACGCAAGCACTTTAATTAAACAAACAGGTAATCCACAGTGAAATACAGAATAAAGGGATACAGAAATACAGAATACCTCAGGACCAGGACCGGGACACGGAACAGCTACAGGAAACGACGCCCGACACCACACAACTGAAACACGGAGGTATAAATACACAAACAGACAAGCTAAACAAGATAACAAGGGGATGTGGCTAATCAGAAACACATGGGGAGACTAATCAACATGACGGGGAACAGCTGAACATGAAAGGACAGGGGAACACATGATAGACGAGAACAATATACAAAACCCACACGTGACAGGTGGGGTGGGGTGGGGTGGGGGGACTCTCCCGTGTAGGGTTGTAAGGGTATGAGAATTTTACAGTATGATAACGTCTCACAAAATATCACGGTTTACAGTATTATTTAATTATTAAATAAACGGTATTATTAAATTATGGTTATTATTATTATTATCATCAGTTAAAATGACAGTTAAATTAAAGAAAACATGTTGAACAAATGCTTTTATTATAACAAACTTGAAATCATTTGTTTGTTTTGTTTGTTAAAATTTCAATAGAACATGTCTAATCAATTAAATTCAATAATTGATAATGAATTAGATTAACAACTCATTTTTAACATTAATAATTTATAATTTTTTTTAAGAATAATATAGTCCTATGAAATGTATTTTATTCAGAAAATTAATGTTTCTTTTTATGATTTAATCCAAATATATTATCAAAAACGGTGGCAATCAAATGAAAATTTAAACGTGTGTACTTTTATTTTTGGGGGAAGAGCTGCAAAAAACAGATTTACTAAATTAAACCATGGACAAAAAATATATGCCTTGATTAATGTTTAAATAAATTGTATTATTATTGTTGTTGTTATTATTATTATTTTGAGAAGTATGTTATATTGTATGCCTACAATAGTAATGTCACGGTTCATAAATCCTATGTCTCTTTCTTGTCTCGTGTTTCTGTTGTTGTGTGTGTGTGTGCTGATTAGGTGGGCGTGCCCGCTCATTAACATCATCAGCGATCACTATCACTCTCGTCAACAGCTGCAGCTCATCTCATCATGTTTATATATACTCATCACTAGGGGTGGAGCCGAACCCGAATACGGTATTCGGAAAGGCACAAATAACGTGTTTTTTACGAATACTTATTTCGAACAAATACTTTAGAAAATATTTGTATTCGGGAACAAGAAAAACTTTATATCAAAAAGCTGCGTTTCCTCACGAGACCGCAGTGCGCGAGTGAGTGAGTGACGTTCAGGAAGTGACTGACACAGGCTGCTCCACACAGCAACAGAGAGGGCTCGGCTGAGTGAAAAAACACTTAACTGCATTACTATTTTTGTTGAATAGATTTTTGTACCTTAACTGGGTTCCGGAGGCAGTTTATAACTTTCGGGAAGTGGAGTTTGATCGGGAGATTATTTCATTACGCTGCATTTTTGACGTCTGCAGCCGGGTCCTCTCATGTTCGCTCTGTTTACGTAGCTCTGTTAGCTCCGTAATTATTTGTTTTTATTACATGGCTTGGTTGAATTCTAATGTAGAATGCGGTCTGTTATTTCCATGGTTATTTCTTAATAACAGACCGCTGCTAAGTATAACACACCGTTGCCACGAAAAACAGAGCGTTGCCATGGATTCTAAACGTAGAGACGAAACAGACTATTTTTTTTAGCGGAAGCAATACAATCGTTTTTAAATCAATAAACTCCTTTTTAAATCAATATTTTGAGTCAAATTATTGATTCATTTGGTAGGTAGCCATGTAGTAAGCGGGATAATGTATAGCGAGGTGGTTGTTATAGCGAATACAAACCCTTCAGGCTGATGCAAGACCCCTCCGCTTAGCGTCAGGCTCATAATCAACCGCCTCGCTATACATTATCCCTTACTTATTCTGTCTGTCCAGCGTCCTCCAACAAGGACGGGGGGTGGTGGGATTCATAATGTTCACAATGGTATTTTATTAGTTGTTGGTTTAACCATGGATGAGGTAATGGCTGTTATGTTATTTTCTTTTCAATGACGTTCCTTGGTACATGTTCATTGCTGGATTTATATAATTAAAGAATACTTACACTATAACGTAAATTAGAAGTGTAACGCAAAAAAACTAGATTTTTACGCCTATTTTGGATTTTACTCGAATACAAATACAAATACAAATACTTTTCCCCCCTCAACAAATACAAATACAGATACAAATACCGGCTGCTTTGCACACCCCTACTCATCACTTTCTCATCTACCTTGTCAGATAGTTGTTTGTGGTTTCCCGGTGTTGTTCCAGTCTACGTCTCGAGTCTTGTGCCTTCCTTGTTCCTGTTCATGTTCCTGTGGATTACGTTTGGATTCTTCTCGTCACTGGACTCATTCACCGCACCGCTGCACTCTCTTCACCAGATCCATCTGACCATCGGGGTCCCTGCGCCACTAACCTGTCTTCTCTGGACTTACTACCTACTACTTCATTTACAATAAATATTTCACTTGCATCTTGCTTCCTGTTCTTATTATCCCTGACAGAACGATCTGACCGTCACGGAAGCAGCGAGTGGTTCTTCAAGTTCACTAGACGCATTTGTGAACAGCAGCATACAGAGAATGGACACGCAGGAGAAAAACCTCAATGATACAGCTCGCGCCGTTCAGGCTTTAGTGGCGCAGGTGTCGATGATCACCCAATAGATCCAACAACTTCGGATTCCCACTGCAACACCCGCACTGCCGATTCCACCACCACCACCAGCGGAACCCTCCCAGTCAGAGCCTCGTCTGCCGGTTCCTGAGTCCTATTCAGGTGAATCAAACTACTGTCGAGCTTTCTTAACACGATGTGAAATCAATTTCTCGCTTCAACCCAGGAAATTCCAGGAAGAGCGAACCAAAGTCGCGTTTGTCCTGACATTGCTGTCTGGGAGTGCGGTGCTATGGGGAACGGCAGTGTGGGAAAATCAGGACGAATGCTGCTCCTCGTTCCAGCGGCTCTCCGACGAGATGCGGCGTGTTTTCGATCGCTCCGCTGGGGGAAGAGAAGCTGCCAGGGTGCTGGCAGATCTACGGCAAGGTGAGAGATCCGTATCTGACTTTTCGATTGAGTTCCGAACCCTGGCAGCAGAGAGCCAATGGAACGAGGAGGCGCAGTGGGACATGTTCTTGCATCGGCTGGCTGACCGCGTCCAGAAGGAAATCTATGCCATGGATCTTCCCACCAAGCTCGATGATCTCATTGCTCTGGCCCTGAGAGTAGACGCACGTCTTTCACGAATGGATCGACGAATTCAACCTAACCGTCCTTCTGGAGGGATCGAGGGACAGCGTTCTGGAGGCGGGGGCGCGGTCAGCCCCGTTTACGATCCTGAGCCCATGCAGGTGGGTCGAGCCTGGCTTTCCCGGGAGGAGAAGGAGAGGCGGAGATCCCTTGGCCTTGCATGTACTGTGGAGGAGCTGGACATTTCGCTTACAGTTGTCCGTTAAAAGGCCCAGCCCGACAGTAAGTATGAGGCTACTGTGGGGTGGGATCTCTGCCGAGAAGACCACATCCACATCTACTCTCCTTCCGGTAAGGCTCCGATGGTCCACTCACCTCCACGACTGTCGGGCACTTCTGGACTCAGGGGCAGAAGGTAATTTCATGAACCACAACTTTGCACGCACATTTCAAGTTCCCCTCAAACAGCTTTTGCACCCGATTGCAGTACACGCCCTCAATGGTAAAAGACTCCCCACCATCTCACTTGCCACCGAAGACATTACCCTTATCACATCAGGCAACCATACCGAGACCATCTCCTTTTACATTCTGGACACTCCTCATGCACCCACCGTTCTTGGTCACCCCTGGCTCACCCGTCACAACCCCAAGGTGGACTGGCAGCTCAAGTCTGTGTCAGCGTGGAGCAGCTATTGTCATAAGTCTAGTCTTGTCTCTGATTGTCCGTCTGTTTCTGTCCCTGTGTTTCAGGAGGAAGCAGTGGATTTATCTAACGTGCCCACGGAGTACCTGGACCTGAAGGAGGTGTTCAGTAAGTCTCGGGCTGCTTCTCTTCCCCCGCATCGTCCCTATGACTGTGCTAAAGAGTTAATGCCAGGTACGTCTCCGCCTAAGGGCAAATTATATTCACTCTCTGTCCCAGAGAGGGAGGTCATTGAGAAATATATTTCTGATTCTCTAGCAACGGGATTCATCCGCCCTTCCTCTTCTCCAGCGGGGGCGGGGTTCTTTTTTGTGGGGAAGAAGGATGGATCGTTGCGACCTTGTATTGATTACCGGGGGTTGAATAACATCACGGTAAAGAATACTTATCCTTTGCCGTTGATGTCTTCATCCTTCGAGAGGTTGCAAGGAGCATCTATGTTCACGAAATTGGATTTAAGGAATGCTTATCATTTGGTCCCCATCAGGGAGGGGGATGAGTGGAAGACCGCGTTTAACACCCCCAGGGGGCACTTTGAATACTTGGTTATGCCGTTCGGCCTTTCCAACTCCCCAGCGGTCTTTCATACACTTGTCAATGACTTATTGCGAGACATGGTCCATCAGTTCATATATGTCTACCTGGATGACATATTAATTTTTTCATCGTCTCTCCAGGAACACGTGCAGCACGTCCGACAAGTGCTTCAGAGGTTGCTAGAGAATGGGCTTTTTGTCAAGGCGGAGAAATGCACTTTTCATGCACAGTCTGTTCCTTTTCTAGGCTACATCATCTCGGTTGAGGGAATGCGCATGGATCCTGAAAAGGTTAAGGCTGTGGTGGATTGGCCAAGTCCAGATTCCCGTAAGGCCCTACTGAGGTTCCTGGGATTCGCCAATTTCTACCAGCATTTCATTCGCAATTTCAGCCAACAAGCCGCACCTCTGATCGCCTTGATCTCCCCCAGAACGATGTTCAGGTGGTAAGACGCAGCCGAGGCGGCGTTTGCTAAACTGAAGGGTTGCTTCGTTTCAGTCCCCATCCTGATAACCCCTGATCCATCACGTCAGTTCATGGTGGAGGTCGACGCATAAGAGGTGGGGGTAGGTGCAGTGCTATCCCAGCGTTCTCCTTCAGACGATAAGATGCATCCTTGCGCGTTTTTGTCTCATCGTTTATCCCCTGCCGAACGTAATTATGACATTGGCAACAGAGAGTTGTTGGCAGTCAAGTTAGCATTGGAGGAGTGGCGCCACTGGTTAGAAGGGTCGGGGGTACCTTTTATCATCTGAACCGACCACAAGAACTTAGAATACATTTGGACTGCTAAAAGACTAAACTCCAGACAGGCTCGGTGGGCTCTTTTTTTCGGTCGTTTTGATTTTACTCTCTCGTACCGCCCGGGTTCCAAGAACATCAAACTCGATTCTTTATCGCGTATTTCTGACCGTTCCGAACGCCCGTCTACTCCCGAGTGCATTTTACCAGAGAATCTATTCATCTCTACAATCACATGGGAGATCGAGGCGAAGGACAAGAAGGCCTTTGAAGGGGTAAGGCCTCCCGATCCGTTGTCCACCGAATCGTTTATTTGTGCCTGAGGGTTTACGGTCCAATGTCATTCAGTTGGGACATTATTCCAATGTGGCTTGCCATCCTGGGGTCAATCGCACTAAGTTTTTAGTCAAGCAACGATTCTGGTGGCCTCTCATGGCTCGCGATGTTCACAGTTTTGTTTTGGCTTGCTAAGTTTGCGCCACAGGTAAGACTTCCAATCGGCCCCCAGATGGGTTGCTTCAACCGCTGCCGGTGCCTTGGAGACCCTGGTCCCATATCGCTCTAGATTTCATCACCGCCCTCCCCACCCTCCCAGGGTAGTTTTGACCGCTGTGGACCGATTCTCGAAGTCGAATTCCCCCATTCTCCCATTTCATTCCCTTGCCCAAATTACCCTCAGCCAAGGAGACAGCGTTGATTGTCGTTAACCGCGTCTTTCGGCTACATGGCCTCCCGACAGACGTGGTTTCTGACAGAGGACCCCAATTTGTGTACAAATTTTGGCGACAGTTTTGTAAATTCCTGGGTGCGACTGTCAGTCTGTCCTCCGGGTTCCATCCCCAGAGCAATGGTCAAACTGAGCGAGCCAACCAGGATTTGGAAAGAACGTTGCGATGTTTAGTGTCCAAGAATCCTTCCTCTTGGAGTCAGTAACTGTCTATGGTGGAGTACGCCAACAACACGTTGCCTATGTCATCCACGGGCCTATCACCGTTTGAGTGTAGTGTAGGATACCAGCCACCTATTTTTCCTAGTCTGGAGTCCGAAGTCGCGGTCCCCTCCGCACACGCCTTCGTCCAGAGGTGTCACTGCACTTGGACTAGAGCCCGTGAGACTGTACTCCGAGTGGGGGCGCGCACCAAGGCCCAAGCCGATCGCCACCGGCGTAGGCCTCCCGTATACGTCGTCGGTTCCAAAGTGTGGCTTTCTACCAAGTACATTGCTCTCCGCTCCATTTCAAATAAGCTGGTGCCTAAATTCTTTGGCCCGTTCTCTCTCACTAAAATCATTAGTCCGGTGACAGTCCGCCTCAATCTTCCTCCAGTGTACAGGAGGATTCACCCCGTCTTTCATGTATCCAAAATTAAGCCCGTTTTCTTTCGCATTAATCCGCCAGTCCGGGTTCCCCTAGTAGCCTCAGTAACGGATATGATATCAAATGTAGCGAAGTACAATACTTCAAACAAAACGTACTTAAGTAAAAGTAAAATTACAGATTTTAAAAACTACTTAAAAAAGTAGAAGTACACAAATAAACGACTCAATTACGTAATGCGAGTAAATGTAATTTGTTACTTTCCTCCTCTGTGTACCCCACACCACTACTAAACCTACCCATGTATATCATATGCACGTAAAAACTCATTTCCGCGTACAAATTGCACGATAAACACAATGCATGCTATTTAGTGTGACGGGGTTGCGTAGTTACACAGTACTACATGTACTTACCATAGTAATTACAGTAAATTATACATAATTACAAGTAACTGACCCTAAACCTAACCCTTCCCCTAACTATAGTAATTACATGTAGTTAGTTTATATTACTCAGTACTTATACAATGTACAATGTAACTACGTCACCTTAAAATAAAGTGTAACCTATTTTTTTCCTCGTTGAAAGTTAATAATGTAATGATAATGACAATAATGCAAAACATCTCAATGCTAATGTACTAAAACTCATCTTGTTTTTCATGTTCAATTTAAACTTTTTTTGCCCAAACATGTACTTGACAGGTTTTGTGAGGTCCTGTAGCTTTGTTCCCACTGAATATACCACTCACTAGTGTAACTATAAATTATGTGGGAGGAATTGATTAAATGTTTAATACAAATTTCAGTGGTACTGTTGTAGCCGATGTGATTTTGAGTTATTTGGAAAATGAATAGGTGAAGGTACAATAACAACTGTCGGAACAGTTGCTAGCCAGTCCACAATTACATAACCTTTTACTTTAATCAGTTGTCAGATTTTGCACATTTTGTTATTTGGAACTTCACATGCATTTTGGCAACTTCTTGACATACTTTCTCCCTCCTGCATGCAAATAACCCTGACCTGGTTCTTCGCAGGCTGACTGCGTTTTGTTCCAATGCTTTGACACTGAGAGTTGTGTGAGCTGATGGGGCCGACGCTGGCACTGTCAAAGCCTCCGTACCTACTTAAAAGTAAATGCGTCTTTCATTTAACATAATTTCTCTGCCACTTTCCCTCTATTAATTCTGTCAGGAATGGTGAATTGCTGTAGAGCCTCGACCAATCAAACGTCACTGCAAACGTAGATCTCTCATGAGATTGACACACCACTAAAGGAAGGATGGAAGAGCTGTTTGATACATTTTTAGAATGACGCTTGTCTAAAAACCTCTTACGAAGACTAACACTTACATGGTGGATAAATAGGTAGAGAACAAAAATAAAACATGTCAAGATATAATGCTATGCCGGTCCTCTTTTCACAATGGGAATATGTGATAAAAAAATAAATGTATTTACTTTTTTATTTTCATGTTGTAAAGTTTTTTTTTTCTTTTCATTTCAGTGAAACATTAATCCAAAGCAGCTTTTTCTTTAATTATTGTACAATTTATGACTTCTGGGCTTAATTGTCTTGAAAGTATCACAATGCAAATAAGCTTAATTTTCTTAATTTTTTGCTGTATTTAGCAAATTAGTGATGTGAAAATATGCGAGGCTGTTAAGTGTAAAAATTGGATGATTCACTAAATTAGCTCCTCGTTGATTTGTACAGTCAGTTTAATGACGGCACTACAAGCTTTGGAGGTTTCGGGTGAAGGAAAACGGCTCAAACATGGCACACTACATCTGTTTGGAGGGTGGGAAAATAGCTGCCAAGGTGTGCTGGTTTATTGCACAACTTCAATTGATGTCGGGCGTCTCGGTATGTAAAACTTTAATCGAATTGTGGGGGCAGCGCTGGTCCTCAACATTACATAACATAAATTCAGCTCTATAAAGCTATCAGGTGAGAATGGTGAAGGTTTACAGTATATAGAAGCCTCCAAAAAAAATTGAAAAGTTTTTGTCATCGTCCTTTTTTCAGTTCTCACATGGATAACTGTTTCAAATCAATTGGAAGTGTAAGGGTTGATTTAGATGTCTCCGCCTCAAGTTGGACATTTGTGGCCTTTTGGGGGTAGTTCTGCAAACGATTAAGCTAAACAACTAAAACAAAGAATGCAGTAAAGATTACTGCCCTAGAAGGTTCTACAAATTGTGTCTTGTTGATTCTAATTACTCTCATCCTACTGAATATTAAAGGTCAGGGGCGTCATGCAAGCCAAAATTCTGGGGGGGCACAATCTGAGACGTTGCAATTGTTTTCTGACGGGTGATATGGATCATGTTAGGAGGGGTCAGGGGGTTTCTCCCCCTGAATTTTTTCAATTCTGGCTGCTAAACATACCATTTCAATGCATTTTGGGAGGGACAGAAATACCTTAACGGTGCTAGCAGCAACCCTCCTCTATCTGAGGACTAAGTTAAAGTATCTATTTTGTACGTTTATGTAAAAGACAGGTTGATGAAAGAACTGTAAGCTCAAATTCAAAAGCTTTTGAAGTCTACTTCATTAAAGCATGTTTACACACACACTTACTGTACACTTAGGCCTACTACACATGATTTTAAAAACAGTACCATTGAAGTTTTTATGTTATGATTTTAAATTGGTATGTGACCTAAGAACGCTCTCACATTAAAGGTACATAAAGGTGCTGAGGTCTGACTTTGTGGTGCTCTGAAATTAAATTATTTTAATATTAATATGTGATGAAGGACTTTGAAAGAAGTTTGACAGATTTCAGTGCTGAATAAGGTTAACACTACCCCGTTTATTTGAAAATGGTTAATCAACCGTGAATAACAGTCTATGGGAGAAACATCAAGTCGATGCCTTGATAACGTTAGTTTGGATTTTGCAGTTAGCCTACAACAAATTTAACACCCTCGTTTCTATGAAACTGAAAACAATTGAACCAGCTGGAGACTTTGACACAAGACAAAAGAGAACAGATGTTTCAAAACTGATCAGATAACGTTACTATGGCTTATTGGCTTTGTATGGCAGGCAGTAACGTTAGCCAATAGTTTACGGTTAGACTAGGCTAGCTATCGATAACGTTACACTGACACAACTTAAGTTAATGCTCTGAATTCGCAGCTAATATCAAATCCATAACTTTTTGATCAAGTTAAAATTTCCAGGTCAACCACAAATAATCCCACTACCTTTTAATATCATCCGATAACTAATTCAAAGCCGATTTGTTGCTTTGCCCACTTACCACTTCAAGACCATCTGTAAAACATTGCCAGCTCAACGTGCGAGACGAGCGAGTTGCTTGAACATACACAACAAAGATTCTAGAGCGATACGCACGTAGCGCTCTAGATTTGATATACACAGACACCATATTAGGAAAAAGGGGCGGGCTGATGCTGACCGATTTATTACACATCCAGAAGAATATATTTGAGTCATTATAGGCTCTGGTAATTATGGAGCATAATAGGAATAAAGTTGTGACAAAAAAATTATCAGGGAGGAAAAATCTGAGGGGGCACGTCCCCTCTCACTTTGAAGGAGCTTGACGCCACTGTTAAAGGTGACCAGTTAAATCCATTTTATGGTTGTTATAAGGCATGTTCCAGTCAGTCACGCTGGTTTTAGCTTTTGCTACATTATCAATGTGGGAATCCTGCAATAATAACCAGCTTAACCACCTTGTGTTAGTAAAGTACCTACATTATCCATCTAAAATGAGTTTTTGAAAGGCAGAGCTGTTCTGAGCGTTTTTTTGTTTTTTGTTTTTTTGCACCTATTAGAACATAAGTGATGATGTGGTGGGTAGGTAGTTTAAAATGAATATCAATGAATAAAGGAAATTGCATGTCCTGCTGCAAGATATTAAAACATTTTAAGATGTTTTCAGACATGTTTTTCACTGATACCAGCTGTGCATTCTCTCTCTCTCTTCTCTCCAACTGCAATACACAACCTACTTCTCTCATTCACTTGTCTCATTCGCTCCGGTTCAATAGTGTTGGTGTTGGCCTGAACTTCGGCATGAGGTTGTGAGTATTGTGCATAATTTTACTCATTCCCACAGGTTTCACGCTCACACCAAAAGTAGGCATGTGACGGTATAAAATTTTCATGTTGCGATAATTGCTGAAGCTTTTATCAGGGTTTACGGTACTATCACAATATTGAAATAAATTGCAAACAAAAAAATAATTTGTCATATTATAACAGGTTTAAAAACTTTTTTTCTTATAACAATAATAACTGAACATTTTAAATACAATAAAACCATACCATTTTTTTTATATAAAGTAAACAAATGTTTCAAACAGTTTAACCTCTTACACCCTGAAGGCATTTTTAATAATTTCACATCTACGTGGCATAATTAAAAGTAGTGGCTTATAACTCTACAAAAAAAAAAAAAAAAAAAAAAAAAAGATTTTGATCATGTTTGGACTAGGTTCTTATGTTACATCACTGCTGAGAAAACCCTAGAAAAAGTTATGCAATTTATTTATTAATTTTGTTATTATTGATGATTGACATGATGACTATTTAGAAAGTATAAATGGAAGCTCATGAGATTAAGTTTGGACATAATCATGTCAACTGCATCTGGGCCAAATTTTGTGTTGATATATCAAAGCAATCAAAAGTTATGACATTTGGAACCAAAGTAGCCTTTTTATCAACAGTCCAAAAACCTCTCCAAACAAGTGATCTCAGTGTTTTACTGAAAATAAGAACTACTTACATGTGTAAACGCCACAAAGCCTATAAATATTTATAATTACACAGAATAAGTAACAAGTATTAAGATCCTTATTTATGATTGATGATCTTCCAGCACTGTTTCAGCTGTGCGCTCTAATTCTGTGGCATACGGTAAATCAAGACCTGTCAATCTGAGCGATCGATCCAATCCAAGCACTCTCCAGTCTCGATACTATTACCCGAGATCCAGTTACCATTGGCTGAACTTTTAAATGACGTTGGAAAACACTGTGACAAGTTCGTGACGCGATCAGATGCCGGAAGTCATAGCTTTAGCCAAGTAGCATGTTAATGTCACTCCATGAGGATTTTTTAGAATCTACGTGTCATGTTATGTTGTGTGGGTTTTGAACCTGTTTTGAAATGAGTTTGAACCTGCTCTAAATAAAGAGGTGCAATTTACTATGGTTTACTAATGTTTGGTGAAGTTACAAAGCAGAACTTGGTTCAAAAGCATGTATACTGCTTACATGCACGTCGGCGGAAACTTTTTACGGGTTTAAAGCCGGGCGTACACCAAAGGATTTTCACAGTCCCAGACTAAAGACCGTCAGTCTTTAGGAATCTTACTGGAGTCTCGGCGCGCTCCCGTCGTCTCGATCGTTAAATGTGAGGTGATAATCTGCAGTCGGCGACCCGATTTATGCCAGTCTTTCATATCAAACATGTTTGATATTATCGCAAGTCTTTAGTCTGAGACTAAACACTGTGAACCCAAGTCTTTAGATGTGAGCTGATAATCTTATAAAGTCTTTTCTAAATCTTTTCAAAGTCTTTAGGTGTACAGAAAGCATAAGTCTTCAAATTGCGATCGGTTCATGAGATCGGCCAAATTTAGTGTCTACTGATCGAGTCATAGAATGTAATTATCGGCCGATCGATTAGAGCATCCCTAGTACAAAAAATTCCTTTAGCCTATTGATTATAAAAGAATAAGCAAATGTATAAAATGGTTTTATATGGATACCTTTCTTGTTTTTGGTACATTTTGGTGTTTTTGGTACATTTTGGTGTTCTGTGGATTACCTTAAAGTGTAATGCAAATGCTATGTTATATTAAAGAACCATGCTATTACCATCTCTGTACTGTTCTACAACCAGAGAATGAAATGCACACAAATCGATATAGAAGTGGACAGACACGCTTCCTCTTCTACCACCCACAGCGTAGGGTTGGCGTCAAATGCTGGAAGACTATCTGCCACAGACCCGCACCCCTGGCGTCTCAAATACAGCTAACCACTCAACATATCGAACGTCTGACTGCCATGAGAGTAGCTAACATATCACAAACACATTCTATACTTCTACACACACACATTTCAGGCTCTCATTGCTTGAAGCTATTACCGTGCAGCATAGCCTCTCTACCCTTCATTACACTAGAGATCTCCACGGACCACCTTGTGATGTATTGCATGTTTGTTCATAAGTCTTCTACCGTAACGCTCCCCAAATCAGACACATTTATTGGACGGGGGCTACAATTACTGGTAGGACCAGCAAGCAAAAACCACCTGCTCTAAAGAACCCATCAGTTCCAGACCAAGATGGATTCATCAAAAGTATTTAGAGCGTCAGTGAGAGTAGAAAGGATGTAGAGGCCAGACAGAGAACGATGAAGATGAGGATGAATCTCAACTCACATTTCACAAAGCCATTACTGGGCAATCTGCCCCTGCAATTTCTTCAATCTCACCTAATCAAACCCTGGCGGGGTAAGAGAGAGCTTGATGATGACTCACATTGCTAATGTGAAGATGAGTTTCTCCCCTTGTGTGTGTGTGTGTGATGGTGGGTGGGAAGATGTTTCAGACGTCTAAACGTCTCTGATCTGGAGTGTTGTTTTGGCTGTGAATCAAGAGAAGCTCATTTATTTTAAATTTACTTCAAGCGGCTCTTGATTTCCAGCCAAAACAACAATTGTTGATGTTTAATAAGTTTTGGCAATACAGAGACTCAGCAGTATGCAGATAATAAATATTTTCTACAGTGCTGTTGTTGTTGTTTGGTCTCGGTAGATCTTAGTCTGGTGTTTTTAATTTGTGAAGTATCATCTGTTCAAAGGGATTGTACGGTTTTGAAATCCTAAATTGCGTGCAATTCACAAAGTTTTCTGAAGTTGCTTGGCCACAGGAAGCATTTGAAAAAAAGACGCAAAATAACCCAGAATAAACCCATCATGAACAAAAACGTGACCTATCGTACACCCCCAAAACACCAATATACGACACGTGTCGCATGGGATCATTTTGTGTTACTTTTGCATCTTTTTTTAAAAAGCATGATGCTGGTCGTTAATCATTACCTTTTATATGGACAAGCACAAAGATTTTTTTTTTTTTTTTTCACTTTTTGTGGTGACTCGTCCATAAAAGAAAGAAGGGCATACTGCATTAGAACAACTGCAGGGTGAGTAAATGATGACTTCATTTCCATTTTTAGGGTGAAATATCCTTTTAAGTACACAGTCTTATTATACCTTTGTCTTTTTGTCTGATTCCCCTCATATTCCCCCCAGTTCATATTTTTGTTTATCATGTTGACTAAAAAAAATCATGCTTCCCCTGTAAACCAACATATTGCTCAAAACCATAAAGGGAAATATGGTTGCATCACATATGTTATGCTAAATATTGTTGTGCACAAGTTCAAGAGAGCGATTCATTTTATAGAGAGTTTTTCAAATCCCAGATGGACTTATAAAAGTTGTGTATGTCTTGGCCCTGACTTTGAGTTGTTTGTGAAGGTGTCAGACAGAATATCTCAATTTCTATCACTCTGCACCATCCACTAGGACATTTTTCTGAGCGTCGCGCACACATATACACAACGTGCACACTTACACACCTCACACTTCAGCGTGACACCTATCACACCAATCTCTGCCCTTCATCTTCTTTTTCATCTCTTTGACCCTTGTCTCATTCCATATTGTCCTTCAGCAACTGTGAGATAGTGTGTGTGCGGTGTGGTGTAATCTCTAAGAATGATACCGCAGGAAAAAAAAATACAACGGTTGTTTTGAAATCTCTCCCGACTGGAGGGGTTTACCATTCTCAGGCGCCTCGCAGAACTTTCCTGTCAGATCGCTGCCATCCTCGTGACCTTAAAGTAGCCCTTGGGTGCTGAAGCATGTAGCTGTAAAATAGTCCTTGACAATTAGATGTGCACGTGCATGCAAACTGGAGCTTTCTTTCATATCCAGGTTTAATTGCATGTAGCCAGTCATTACGAGATGTCTTAAAGGGCAAGACTGCACGTCTTCAATAATAAATGTGACACATTGTGAGGTATGCCATGGTCATTATAAGATCAAAACCGTGATGGTTGGTTCTTTTCAAGAGTGTGGAATTGAAAATGTCAATCTGCTTCGTCAAACTACTACTATAAAGTGGAATTACTTGTATTACTTGACTTGAAATTTTTGACCAAGCTCAGAACATATATTATTTTGTTTTATTGTAACATCATTTTAAATTATATTATAGACAATTCCGTTTATGGGCCCCATTTGACTATATATATATATTTTTTTTTTCCATACTATGGAAGCCAATTGGGTCCATTAACTGTCTGGTCTTTTGTGTTCAGCAGAAGAAATAAATTCATACAGGTTTGGAACAACTTGAGGCTAAGTAAATGATGACATAATTTTCATTTTTGGGTGAATTATCCCTTTAAGCCAAGTGCACACTGTACGATTTATTGTAGTCCTTTACAACTTTAGACTGTATGAACATTATCCTGTCATGTCTCAATGTGGGATTTCAGTCATCTTCAGACTTTACGACAGTCAAGATTCATTAAAATCTGAGTTGTACATCAGTCTAGACAATTTTGTTCATGGCTCGTCCTGAAAAGAAAAAAAGCGAAAACGATGTTTGTGGAGCAAGTTGTTTTGTTGTACTAATTCCGTCATCAGGTTCTGCGCTCCTATTGGTTTTTGATTTAACGTTGTTTGACTGCAGGACTGCGCCTCAAAACTTCTGACTCTGACAGAATTTCATCTGAGATAAAATGGATCAAACTGGCCATCAAAGACTTCAGATTTTGGCCTAGGGTCAGAGGACGGCCAGAGGATTTTTCTCGGACCGACAAATTGTACCATGTGTAGTGTGTACCCAACTGTTTTATGACATTTATCGGTGTACAACCAATCTATTTTATATTATGCTGTAAGTAATCGCCACTAGTTGACTTGTTTTCAGCACATGTGTGTTTGCACCAACATCAGAGCGGACAAATTGGTGATGGTTAAGGATCTTGGCAGCTGATGTGAAGGTTGTAGGTTCAGTTCCACGTAGCAGGGGACCCTGAAACCCAAGAGTCAGTGAGATCATTGCTGTGCTCCATCACCATTGGGCTCTTGAACAAGGCACTTAACCCAAGGTTGCTCCTGCGGGACTGCTTCTCCCAGCAATTAGTGTATCGCGAGTCACTTTGGATGAAAAGCATCTGCTAAATGGCGAGTAAATGAACATCGGCACTCCAGTTCCCAAGACCTGTGTTGAGACCTTATTAATGCTGCAACAGACTGTTAAAATGTTGCATTAGATTGTGACGTTTCTTGGAAAAGTGGTGTTTTTTTTAAATGCATTATAACATTCCTCAAAATTCAATTTTGTGTCCCACAGAAGAAAGTCATAAGGGTTTGGAACGACATGAGGGTGAGTAAATGATGACAGCATTTTCCTTGTTGTGTGAACTATCTGAAGATCCCCTGGGTTCAGTGAACACAGAGTGGTTTTAATACAAAGCCGAACACTGAAAGGTCAAATGAGATAAAAGTAAGTCAACTTGAAGATTTTAGCTTCTTACAGAGAGTCACCTTCTCTCAGATGACAGCCTTGAATTTGAAAAGTGGAGTGTGAAAGCTGGAGTTGGAGAGTGAACAAGTAGAAAAAAAAAACACTCTTCTAAACTCTTAATTTTTCTGGCCTGTTAATCCTTTTGAGGTCACACGGATTTCCATTTCTTTAAAATTTCCCACCAAATCCCCCCTCAGTTTCACCTTAGGTTATTCGTCCAATCTGAACGATATTTGGCTTCTATAATCTCTAGACACTCCTGGTAAAGCATAAAAAGTATGTTTTAACCTTAAATCTAACCAAATATAAGTATATACACTGTTAAAAATTGCTGTAAAAATACAGCCAATTTCCGACAGTAAAATACTGTTATTTCAATAAACAGTTTAATCCTGTAAATTTACAGTCTATGTTCCATAAATTAATTACCTGCGGTTAATTTACAGCATTTACGTGTAAACCCATTTTTTTCCTGGAAAAAACAGTCTTGGACTGTAAAAAATAGCACGTGGGGGCGGGGCATATTCAACGCCGTCTATTTTCGTCAAAGAGCAGAATTGTTTCGCAGCACTCCTCTAGGCTGTTTTAAAGAAGGACACTGTTTAAGGTAAGTTTATTTATTTGCTGTTATTCTATTATGTTGCTCCCAACCTGTAAAATCGCCTTTTTCACGAGGTATTTTTGACTGTGCTAAGTTACTGAGCGCGAATCGCGTTTTGCAGACAGAGCTCTCAACGGTCGAGGCCTTTCGCCTGCTCATGAATGTTCTCTGAGCTCCAATTATGACTGCGAATTCTTTGCTTGGTTAAAGTTAAGTTACCATTTATAAATTAGTTTGGCTTTCTTTTGTATTAACCCTTACCTCGATTTAAAATTAATTTCTGATTCAGTAGCCTAACGTTACACGATGCGAATCTTACTGCATTAATTTTATTCGCATAATATCATGCACATAAGATGGAGAATAATTTCAAAACTACTCGAAATATCCAGATCCATTATAGTAATTTAAATTTAGTGGTCAATTTGTTTAGTTCCCATGCAAATAATGTGAAGCTGTTAAAATTCCCACAAGGAAAATAACGTTAGATATTTATATATATATATATATATATATATATATATATATATATATATATATATATATATTCGATTTAGTGGTGCGAGTACCTGCGTTTTTGTGAGATTCATATGTACATAGTATTAAAAAGTCAAAGAGGTTGTTTTTTGAAAGACGTGGCTATTTTTGACTGCACTTTTGGGCGCGAAACGCGTCTTTGCAGACAGACAGTTCAATCTCAGCAGCTGAGACATCACTATTCAATGTTCTCCGTGCTCTGACGTCGAATTTCTTAGCAATTACCAGATGCATTAATTTTATTCGCATAATATCATGCACATAAGATGGAGAATAATTATAAAACTACTCGAAATATCCAGAACCATTATAGTAATTAAAATTTAGTGGTCAATTTGTTTAACGTTAGTTCCCATGCAAATAATGTAAAGCTGTTAAAATTCCCAAAAGCAAAATAACGTTAGATATTTATATATATTCGATTTAGTGGTGATAGTACCTGCGTTTTTGTGAGATTGACATGCACATAGTATTAAAAAGTCAAAGAGGTTGTTTTTTGAAAGACGATGTGGATATTATTGACTGCACTTTTAGGCGCGAAACGCGTTTTTGCAGACAGACAGTTCAATCTCAGCAGCTGAGACATCACTATTCAATGTTCTCCGTGCTCTGACGTCGAATTTCTTTGCTTGGTTAAAGATTTCGAAATAATTATTTTCTTCTTCTTTTTTTTCTAGGAATTATTCACTTGATGACGTTAATGTTTTACTGAGACCATACACAGCCCTAATCTTTGGTGAGTTTCACACCATGTATACTTGCAAACTTTGTGCACAAGCATGCAGTACCATTTGTGCATTTGTAAGGCACATGCGAATTCACAGGCATGTTTCTAATATAACTTTTAGTTGTGCTCTGCCTGGTTGCAACAAAACATTTCGAAAGTTTGAAGCCTTTAAGTCTCACAGCTATAGACATGGAGAGGGCCAAACGGAGTATAGTGCTAGGTCCTTCACCTCATTTGACCTAACATGTCATGTTGAGTTATGTCGGGTCAGGTGTGAGTCATTGAAAAGCTTTTACATGCATATATTTAAATTGATAAAAGATAGATTTTGTAAGTTTTCTCTTTTAAAGTGTGTGTGTGTGTGTGTTTTTATTACCCTTAGACGATTCGTTGGGATAAACCCTGAAAGAGGTTCAAAGGCTCGCAGAGGCAAGGTGATTTCAAAGAAGACGGGAAAACTTGTCAGCAAGAAGTCTGCCACTGTCAATCCCAAAGTTGCTTCTCTCCTGAAGAACCTCATCGACTTCGAATGGGATTTTGTCTAGGTAACTTAACTTAAATGCCCACTGACACTCACATTTGTGCAGCTTCCTAAAAGAATCAACACCTCTTAACTGCATTCATATTCAGTGGTAAGAAAGTATCTGAACCCTTTGGAATTGGATGATTTTCTGCATTAATTGGTCATAAAATTTCATGTGATCTTCATCAGTCACATGTATAGACAAAACACAAAGTGTTTAAGCTAGCTACACAAACAATTATAATCTTTCATGACTTTACTCAACACATCCCATTAGCCACTATCAGTGCTGTGTAATAAAAATGTAAATTGTGTAAGTGACTACCTTGTTGTTACCTCTATGAATAACAAATGTTTTTTTTTGTTTTGTGATGGTTGTTCATGAGTACTTTCTTTGATTGGAGCAGTTAAACTGCCCAATGTTCTTCAGAAAAAAATCCTATCCACCATGTCCTGCACAGTCTTTGGTTTTCCAGCATATTCTGCACATTGAAACCTTTACAATAGTGACTGCATGATTTTAAGACCCATCTTTTCACAATGAGAACTACTGATGGACTATTAAAAGGGGTGCCAGGGGGAGGATTTTATTCTGAAGAACAGTGGACAGTTTAACTGCTCAGAACAAACAAGGGAATGATGAACAACTATTACAAAAACAAAAAAACATTTGTGGGTCATTAAGTAACAACAAGAACTTCACTTACTGCAGCAATTTGAATGTTTAATGAGATGTGAAAAAAGGACCCAAGGTCTATAGGACCAAGGAGCAGGACCGGAGCACAGAACGTTTTAATAAATTTATTAGTGTAAAATGACCAACGTTTCGACGCACATGCGTCTTCTTCAGAAGTAGACGCATGTGCGTCGAAACGTTGGTCATTTTACACTAATAAATTTATTAAAACGTTCTGTGCTCCGGTCCTGCTCCTTGGTCCTATAGACCTTGGGTCCTTTTTTCAGATTGTTGTGTCCTGTTCCGAGAGCACTGGCTAGGCTGAGGCGCAAGTGATTCCTTTCTACTGTTTAATGAGATGTGTTTAGTAAAGACATGAAAGATTGTAATTGTTTGCGTGTTGTTAGCTTAAAGGGCTAGTTCACCCTAAAAAAAAAAACACAGCGATCGAGACATTAAAGGAACACGCCGACATTTTGGGACTTTAGCTTATTCACCGTATCCCCCAGAGTTAGATAAGTCCATACCCTTTTCATCTCTGTGCGTGCTGTAACGCTGTCTGACGCACCCACCGCTAGCCTAGCTTAGCACAAAGACTGGAAGTAAATGGCTCCAGCTAGCATACTGCTCCCAATAAGTGACAAAATAACGCCAACATTTTCCTATTTATATGTTGTGATTTGTATATTCACAGTGTGTACAAATAACAAGGTCATATGAGACACAGACATCTTTTAACCGTATACATACTGGGAACTATATTCTCAGAAGGCGAAGCACTGCTACTTGGGGCGGAGTGATTTGCTTGCAGCGCCTGAGAAGCCCGGTGGTGAGGAGCAGAGAGTTCGCTCAGAGTATTGCACTAATCACTCTGCCCAAGTAGTGCTACGCTTTCTGAGAATATAGTTCCCATTATGTATACTGTTAAAAGATGGCTGTGTATCATATGACCTTGTTATTTGTACACACTGTGACTATACAAATCACAACATATAAATAGGAAAATGTTGGCATTATTTTGTCACTTATTGGGAGCAGTATGCTAGCTGGAGCCATTTACTTCCAGTCTTTGTGCTAAGCTAGGCTAGCGGTGGGTGCGTCAGGCAGAGTTACAGGGTGTGTGTGGACTCATCTAACTCTGGGGGATACGGTGAATAAGTTAAAGTCACAAAATGTCGGCGTGTTCCTTTAATGTCCTGATCGCTGTGTTGTTTTTTAGGTGTCAAAAGAATGGCAGCCAATCAATGCCATTGTATGGACTCAAAGATTGTAATGTATTATAGCATGAGGGTGAGTAAATGAGAATTGTTGGGGTGAACTATCCCTCTAAGGACATTGTGTTTGTCTATACTTGTGACTGGTGAAGATCAGATGACATTTTATGACCAATTAATGCAGAAAACCAACCAATTCCAAAAGGTTGAGGGTTAACATAGCTTTTTTCCCACTGTACTCTCAAACGTGCTTTAAACATTTGTTTGCACATATAACTTATCAGATCTCTATACATATATACACTAATAATATACATACATACACACACTCAAATCAATTAATTATCTACTCCTTTCCGGCTAACTGGAAAACACACAATCACTTTCTTTTACACACATGCAGCTAAAATTTCTGGTCTTGTCTTAACCCCATAATCTTTGTTAAGATTGTTTTTCCTCCATGCTGTATCAAACATACACCCTCATTTGCTCTCTAAGATTAATTAAGTACATTAACATGATAATTTTATGTATCTTTTAAAAGTGTTTGCAGAGTATGTGATCACTAGTTTTTGCCATGTGCTTTATTTTACCACTAAGATTTTCTTGATTTTCTTTCTTCTCAGACTTGGATTTCCCCTCAGACCAGATGTCAAAAGATGATGTGGGACGCGTTGGCTGTTTTTCGCCTCTTCCTACGTTGGGTTCACTTGATTATGTCCCAGACTTCTTCTCTGGCATGGTGGCTGAGGTTGGCTGTTTTTTTTGTTGGTTTTTTTACCTCTTCGTAAGGTTTCTGTTTTTGGATCCTCTCATTGGAATTTAAAATGTATTTTCTGTGATTGTTTTATTTTTTTTATTTTCTTAAATAATGTTAATGTATTGTTAAAACATGTACCTGTTTTAAATAAATGTCAAAGAATGTACTCTATTTTGTCTTTATTTTTTCCATTGAGTAAAATGTCTGTTTGGAATGTCTGTATACATTATGCTACATATAGGGATGCTAATAGATATCAGACAATAGAGTAAATAGAAAACAGTATTTATATTCTAACTTTTTTATACTGTAAAATTATAGCTGGAAACATTGCTGCCAGTACTTTAAAAATTACAGCACAGCCGTAAAATTAAAAACTGTAGAATTACGGTAAAGTGCTGGAACCACAGCTGCCAGTATTTTACTGTGAAATTACAGCATTGTTGAAACCGTAAAATTACGGTAAAGGGCTGGAACCACAGCTGCCAGTACTTTACTGTAAAATTACAGCATTGTTGAAACTGTAAAATTACGGTAAAGGGCTGGAACCACAGCTGCCAGTACTTTACTGTAAAATTACAGCATTGTTGAAACTGTAAAATTACGGTAAAGGGCTGGAACCACAGCTGCCAGTACTTTACTGTGAAATTACAGTATTGTTGAAACTGTAAAATTACGGTAAAGGGCTGGAACCACAGCTGCCAGTTCTTTACTGTAAATATACGGGTGAATTTTTTACAGTGTATTTATTCACCCACTCTGTTTTGTTTAGATAAGTTTTTCCTTTTGTTTTATTTTGTTTCAGTGAACACATTCTTTTTGGGTCAATATTTTGTTTGTTTTTTTGCCAAATAATTTCCTTTTTAAATGTAATCAGTCGTTACGTCTTATTCATTCAAATTTATGTATTAGTTAATTATTAGATTTTTTAAAACCACTCCATTTTGTTTCATTTTGTTTTACTGTGTGTGTGTGTGTGTGTGTGTGTGTGTGTGTGTGTGTGTGTGTGTGTGTGTGTGTGTGTGTGTGTGTGTGTGTGTGTGTGTGTGTGTGCGTGTGCGTGCGCGTGCGCGTGCGTGCGCGTGCGTGTGCGTGTGTGTAATATTATATTATAAAGGGCACTATGGTATAATATACTTAATACATTTGATGATAACTATAGTTAGAACTAGCTGTTTATTAATAATATTATTAGCTGATATTAATATTTTATATTATATGAACACATACATTTACTGCATGTTTTAACCTGCTATCAAAGCATTTTAGTTAATCAATTTAGTCATCAATATCAAAAAATTCACTTTTTTTAACTAACTTATTTACAAGGTTAACGCACCAAAAAACAAGATGATATCAAGAGAGTGATAGATTGCACAAGGACAAAAAGGCTTCCCAACATGCTTTCAATTCTGTTATCACAATATGGAACACACTATTTTATCATCTGCTTGACTTCCAGGCCTTTCTCAGATGAACAGGTGATTATAACTACGTCGGCAGAAGCCAAACAGGGATCCATAGACTAGACAAATGTATACACAGCTGATCCCTCAACGCTGGGGAAAAGCGCAGAACCGCCGCATTGTGGTAAATAATTGAGCGGTGGGTGATTAATTATGCATTATGAAATACACTGTCAAAGCAGGCAAGTTTTATTTTGTACCCAAATACATAGAGCAATGCTGTTTTTTTGGATCTGGGTCAAAATGTTTAATAAACGCAGCCTTATCTAGTGAGCGCCACATCGCCGTGGGTCTGACTGGTGGTCGTCGTGTCAATCGGTGACTAATTGTTGCAAACGAATCCGATTTCCCAGGAGCTCTTAACACTTTTGAGCTCCATTTCTCTGGATTTTTTTTATTTTTATATGCCAGGTGCCTCAAGTTCGTTAATTTATTGAAAAGATTCTAATTAACTGGTTCTAGAGGGGGAAAGCAATGTCGCAGGAAGATTTATAGGTTGTGCAATACAGCTGGAAGGCGGCCCGTCAGAGCCACTCTACATAAAACTGCTCTGAACTGAAGCCTGCGCTCTTTGTTCGTTGCACATTCACGTCTGCTAAATACGTGGGCAATTACATTATTCTGAGGTAATTACCGTAAATTCAACCGCCTAAGGAAACAGCAGTTCTTTCTACATAAAGGCCCATTTTTAGCGCAGGCCTGTAGGAGTATATGAGCTGCTGGTTTTCAACTGAGCAAAATAGGTTGCAGATCAATTACTAATTAAATACCAGTTGAGACTAATTAATTTCAAAGTACCGAGCCACAAAATTGGAGAGTCGTAGAGCTGCGGATCACCAAACTGTCAACACGTGTGATTCTAAAACCAGCTTAACGTGTTTTCCATGCTGTCTCTATTTTAAGCACGGCTTTTGATCAATACGCAGACTCCCCCAAAGTGTCCTGTTTGGGGTAGACATCATTCACGGCAAAGCCCGTGGACTGTTCCAGTTGTACATCCTGCTCGCGGGTACCAGCTTGAAGGATGATGTCATTACAAAACTATGTCATATTCCTTCCATTTTGTAAACAAGTGTTGCAGTCCTTTGGCATTATGTTGGACAAGTTTGGGACTCGTTCCTCGTGTACACCACATCATACATGACCTATTCAAGACCTAAAAGATAATGGTGTCAATGTCAACATGTCAATGTCTGTAAGAAGAGCTTGTTTGGGTTGACTTCAAATATCAACAGTGTTTCTCAGAAATCGCTTACTGCAACTTTAATTGACCTGTATCCTTTAGAACACAAAAAAGTCTAAACTTGACACTTTTGTGAGAATTGTTCACAAATGCAAACAAATTAATACAAAAAAATTGGTGTTTTATACATGCATTCGATTACACATCTATTTTTAATGTATAAAGGCTTTATATCTTACAAAAGGAAAATTACGCTTGATTTAGGGATGCTTTATTGAAAAACAAGACAAAAGTCCTCATCTGTTTTATTTTTTTTCAACCATTTTGTGTATATTTCATTTTTTGTTTCAGTGAACAAAAAGGGGTTCTGTTGTAGATTTAGTATACAATAATAACTGATTGAATCATGTAAAAGTAAATTGGAAGGCTTTTTTTTTTTACTTGCCAGAACGTCCCACACTGAGATGATCAGGATGGCTTTTGCGGCGCTAAAATGAGAGGAAAGTGGAACGGCTGGCAACCGAGAAAAGGCCTGGTCTGGTTTTGTTTGATAGTTTGGACTGATATGTATTTTCTCAGCGTGAGGAAACTTAAGGCTCTCATTGTCAGAAGCAGAGCAATCAGAAAAGATGACGGACCCACTGAGAACCGCAGGTAAGCAGGACGCAATAACCCTCAAAATAAAGCTCAACACCAGCATGTATCCTTTGAATATAGACCGGCAACTGGACTCTACTTCAACACTGTGAAAATGAAACTACTGGGATAAAAACCTGCTTCCTTAGAATGCCTAAAAAAATTGCAATACGCCACATGTCCACCAATCACCATTCGCTCAGGAAAGGAATGGGAAACGTAGATGACTTTTCCCTTCAATGAACTCGTGCCGCAATTACCGCTGCAGTTTAGAGAATGAATGCTGACTTTATACCCTGCAGGCTTTTAAAAGGAGAAAATTATATACTCAGAGCTCATAAGCTATAAATGCATTAAAAATTACTTGCCCATAAATTACTTGCGTCATCATTACAAATGGTTTCATTCCCAGGCGTAACAATGAAGGCAGTTTAAACTGGAATGCTTTAGCTTCAGTCTGGTTCTCGCGTGGTGTGAAGATTAATAAGAGATTTGTTATTGGAAAGGACAAATCATTGTCTAATTGTCTAAAGGGAAAATGCCATGTCTTCCTGAATGCTGAGAGATGATCGATGATTTTTGTTCCCAAAAAGAGCAACAAAAAAATAAAAAATAAATAAATGATGCTTTCTTGCATTTCTAAAAAGCTAAACAGAAGGCAATGGTATTTCACAAAATGCTAAATATTTTTTCATAGATCGACAACTATTTCAACTTGATGCAATGTTTTAAATACATCACTTTGATTTCGAGAGACACTGAAAGACCAGTAAGATGCTTCCTAATGGTCAAAGACGTCCCTCTAGCACATATGTACATAGAATAATTTTATTCTAGACGGTTATGTGAGTGCATCCTGTTAGAAAGGCCCTTAAAGGCTAGAATGTAACATAGGTTTAGGATTAGAGAGGACCAAATGTAAATTGTAACAAATCAACCATTAAACAATACACATCTAATTTAACATTTATGTAACGTTACGTAATGTTCTAATATAACGTTATAATCTAATATAACGTAATCGATGTTTATGTTTCACCGTGGTAGCTATGGCAATGCCTAAAATACGATAAATGTGTCCATATGATGTTATGAAGTTGTACAATGATTTAATGTCACGAACAAATGACATTTAAGTCGTTTAAAATCCTTCGCATTACCTTGACAATAATTCCAGACACTACTGGTGTTTTGTAATCAAAGACAATGTGCTATTTTGACTTGAACTGTGGCTATCAAGGGAAAGATTTTCAGCTTACATTTTGTAGTTTTTGGATTACTTTTACAATGCATTTATGTTGCTATTTTGTCATTTTTGGAGTTTTACATAGCTTGGTGAACTGTAAAAGAGCAGCATGAACATTCTTCAAACCATCTTCTTTTGTTTCCCACGGACGAAAGAAACCAATACGGTTTGGTAGGAAATTAAGGTTTAAATGATTACAGCATTTTCATTTTTGCGTGAAACATTTCTTTAATGCCACATCTGTGTCTACAGTAATAAAAAACATCATGCTTGAATTATCCGATCTGTTCTGCATCTCAGTCCAAAGAAGAGTAGACATCTAATCGAAAGATCTGAATTAATCAATTAAGAGGACAGATTCGTCAATTTGAGGCAGAATGACAAGATGGATCTTGGGAGTTTGGGACACATCGATCAGATGGTGTAAATAAAACTAATTATGCACTTTTTTCTTCCATTGTTTGTTTTAGCATCACAGTGGTGCAAAATAAGCTACATTATGCACCTAGCAGGAGGTATAGCGGAGGCCATGTGCACCCCTCGGCAAAACGGTACAGGGGGAAAAAAATGAATAGATGGCTAAAATTCAAATTCATTCTTTAAACATGCAGAACCTAGCCAGGAGGCCGTCGCAGTGCAGTTTATGTAGTGTAAATGAAAAACATGGGGATAATTTGGGCAGTTATTCTACGCTTGCGTGGCATAAGATGATAAACTCTTGTGTGCTCAGCATTTTGAAACCCCTGTTAGACGTGTCGGCTGTCAGATCTGTATTCGCTGTAGATAAACTCCCAGACGCGATCCTAAATCCGAACCATGATTTTTCTCTTTAGATTTAGATTTGAATTAGAATGTTAGTACATGTGTTTGTTAAAGGTGTATGATCACACGGTATGGTGCAGACCACCTACCAACTGACAGCTGGCTGTAGAGCAATTTTGAAGTAATTTAAGACTCAAGATTATTATAATAAAGCTAAATCTAATACTCGGTACAGGCACAGAGATCCCATAGACATACCATTGACGGAGAAACATGATCCATATCTAGAGACCTGAATATCATAGAGACTTGAGGGTGAGCTCTTATTATAACCACCCAGAAATTCCTATCAACCAGGATTGGAAAGAAAGAATTGGCCACTTTTTAGTTTGTTAGTTGTAATTGGCCACGCCCGCAGTAAGCTGAATCAGAATTTCAAAACAAGGCTTTGTCTATCAAATATTCAAAGTTGGCCACACCCCACAGAAAGTTGATTCAGAATGTTTTTGTTTGTTTGGTTTTTAAAAAATTACAAAAGATTTTGTCAAGCCAATATTAAAAGTTAGTCTTGGAAAACCTTGCTTTTCAGGTGAAACTTAAACTTACTTCACTTACATTCATAAATCCTCTCCCATGGCCTCATAGGATAGTACCTGACTCCACATCCATCGAATGCACACTTCAGAATCTCCTCGGAAGTAGTAGGTCATCCGGGGACTTTTCGCCTACTGTTATCATATACTAGGTATTTGTACATGCTACTTTTTTAGTATATTAGGGACGCACCGATATGAATATTGTCCGATACTGATAATTCTTTGTATGAAAGCCGATAACTGATAAATAACAATAAATCTAAATGTTTATATAGTTTTGAGAGCCTGATTACATAGACGAAAGTCTCACCATTAAAAGCAATGTCCCAAGTACACAATTATAATTTAGTCGAGAGCCCTCGACTAAATATTAAAGGCTTTTTTACTTTTGTAACCTACTGAGTGCCTGGACTTGGATTTTTTTCCATTTTTTTATGAACATTTAACCCTTCCAAGAGCACCAGATGATACAAGGGACACCAGCAGCGCTCCAGCTTCCTTTTGTTTACACAATTATAATGTTCTCATTATAATTGTATGTAGCCTATATGATGGGCAGATAACGATATCATTAAAATGAACATATATTGGCCTATATCGATATATTGTGCATCCCTAGTTACCTTTCAGTCGCTCACGTTCAACGTAGTCGACGTGTCGACTGATTGGGATCACTCTTAGGGAGCCTGTCATCTTCTAGTACTGTTAAAACGAGCCAATGCACATTGCCGTGCGTGAAATGCATCACACACTCCACCCCTGCAGCATGGATATAAATACGGAAGTGGATGCACGCACTAGTTGTCTTTCGCTTTGGAGCCGATCGGTCTTCATGTCGATGTCTCTGAAGAGTGTTGTTATATTACGAGCGAGTGTGTCGGTGTTCTTCTGGAAGACTCTCCCAGTGCTGGTGGTTCTACAGCGGGAGTGCAGCGGTGATCGCGAGCTTCTGAACTCTCAACTGCTGTTTTAACAGCATAATTTTTGTGTGTTTGTTTGGGGGCAAAGAAGTGAGTGCTTCACTGTTTCAGTTCACTTTTCAGTGTTGAAGGTCATTGTTCAGGTCATTCCCCTGTGTGCTCCGGCACTGGTGACGGGTCCCATTTCCTGAAAGAGCAACAGGGGTGTATTTGCGTCTTTTTCAAGATGTCATTCCATCCATGCGTTTCTGGATGCGGTCGTTCCCTGTCCCCCTCTAACTGTCACAATGGTTGCATCACGTGTTTAAATTTTTATATTTTTATATTTTATATTTTTATATTTTTATGTATTTTTAGAAATGTATTTAAAAATAAATATATTGTATGTGTATATAATGTATATAAATGTATAATGTATATAAAATATAAATAATATTTATATATTATATTTTATTTTATATATTTAGCATCCTGAAGCAGCTTTTGTGGATAGTTATATACTTGCAATGAGAACATGAACTATCGCAGTGTTGAGATCGCGACTCGCATTCATGCGTGAAGGTGGAATCCCCATTACCACGCCCTGCTACGGCGCCGTGCCGGATGGGTGATCATCGTGAGGATCATCGTGAGGCTTCCCCGCCCGGTAACCAATCCTTGTGGGCCCCTCACTCCTCTGTCACACCGCAGCCGGTGGAGCCCCCGTTGAGCACGCTGGGCCCTCTGTAATGGACTGACAAGCCGTTTCATTCGGGGTCCCTTCACAGGACAGGATGCCGATTGCAGCATCGGAGAGTGAACTGACCTCTGGAAATTATGACTCGGCTGCATTATCTCCCCCTGGGAGTGTAACGTTGCCCGAGCCAGATCCAGAAATGTCAGCTATGCTGAAACGGGCCGCCGAGGCTGTTGGGCTCGAGTGGAATCCTCCACCGTGTCCCGAACAGTCTCGGTTGGATGATTGGTATCTCGTAGCGGGCTGCGCTGGTTCTCAGCTCGCTGCCCCAGTACCATTCTTTCCTAAAGTGCATGGAGAACTTACCAGAGCGTGGACGGCACCTTTCTCTGCCAGAAACGGCCCGAGTAGCTCCTCCCCCATCACTATCCTTGACGGAGGAGCGGTGGTGGTTTACAAAGCTATCCCTCCTGTGGAACGGTCTGTCGAGACACAGGTGCACCTGTGTCCGGCGGATGCTGCCTTTTGGATGGAGGATCCTCATCTCCCCCCTAAGGCCTATGAGTTTTCTTTCGTTCCGACGGGCAGAGCTTACAAAGCCTGTGGGTAAGCCACCTCCTCTTTGCATGCCATGGTGTTGCGCCAGGGCACTCATGGACATGCACGGGGGTAGCCCAGACCGTGCGCTCGTAGGTGAGCTGCACACTGAAGCTGACCTCGCCCTCCGGGACACGAGCATTGTGGCATGCACGATCGGTCTGGCGATGTCCACTTTAGTGGTCCAGGAGCGCCATCATTGCCTCAGCCTGGTTAATATGGCGGATACAGACAAGGTTCAGTTCCTGGACTCCCCAGTTTCCCAGGTTGGGCTGTTCGGCGACGTGGTGGAGAACTGTGCCCAAGAGTTCTCTGCCGCCCAAGTGCAGACGGAGGCCATCCGGCACATCCTGCCCCTGCATCCCGCTGCTGCCTCCACCCCGCTGCAGGTGGCAGTTCCTCTGCCTTCTCGTCGCCGAAGGCGTCCCCCTGCCACCGCTCCTGCTGAGCCTCCACAACAGCCTCCATCCAGGTCTCAGCGTGAAACCAGCCGCAGGCAGCCCGCCCAGCCTTTGTCAGATGCTTCCAATCCAGATGGCAAGCATAAGCAGACTGGCAGTGTGCGACCCTGTAAAAGCCCTGCACCCCTCAGCCCCCTCTTGTGTCGCCAGCCAGCACCTGAATGCGTTAGAGGACCCGGTCATCTGCCTTCTCACGCATTCCCTGCCATCCAGTGGAGTCAGGTAAGTGTTGCACTGCACACTCGAACCCCGCTTTGGGCCGCCCTCGGGCCTCTCGAGCTGGGTTCCTGTCATCCACCTCGCTGCCCCACCTCGGGAACATCTGTGGTTCCCTGGCCATGTTCATGGAAGCCTAAAATGTTTCCCAACCTATCCAGCGGGCCCCAAATTGTACCATCAGCCTCGGCTTGCAATTCATTTTCGCTCGGCTTCCGCCCAAGCTCAGTGATATACATCATACATAAGTTTGAGCAGATATGCTCCTAAAATTAGTGATAATTATCACACCTAGGTTTTGAGCAGTGCTCCTGTCTTGGGTGTGCACGTCACAGTCCTATTGGCGAAGGACACGACCAAGCAAGCAGAAGGAATTGTTTCTCTAAAAACAGGATTTTAACTCACTGCCTGCAGGGCTCAAGGGAGGTCTCTGCAGTGCAGTAACACCAGAGATAATCCCAAGAGGGTAAAGAGGGGGCGCAAGGCGGATTCAGTCTCCTTGCTGAACCTGACGATCAAGACGTGCTTCCCACGGAAATATATTCACTGCATCATGATGTGCGTCAATACAGAGGCAACATACATTTTGAGAGTGGAAGAGACAGCCTCACTCCAACCCATCTTGCCGGAAGACAGGATATCCTTACGAAGAGAAGACTCAGTTCAATGAATAAGTTCCACTTCGGGGGAGCATACCTCAATTTGAGAGGACTGCTCCCTTCAGCCGATATGAAGACTGGCTTCTATTAGCCCGTAGTTCATTGTACCCTAGAGAGTCGGGTCACGACCATCTTGGTCCTGTGTTAATTGATACATGTGCCTTTTTTCGAAAGCCTCCGTTCAATTTGTTATACAGAGATGCATTTCCAAATGCTCCGTCCCCAAGATTGGTCTGCAGCGCTCGACCTGAGAGACATGTACTTCAGATCTCTATCCTTCCGCACCACAGGCCATCCTATGTCCATGCGTTCGAAATGTTTGAATTATCAGTACAAATTCCTACCCTTCAAGTGCTCTCAGCCAGTTGGGTCCTCAGGTCAACTGGGAAAGGGTAAACTCGTCCACAGGCTGAGGATCTCATTTCTAGTTTGGAGATGGATTCGGTTCACTGCATCTCTGAAAAAGAGTGTGTGGATGGTTAGTGCTATATAGAAGTGACAAAAGAGTCCCAATGAAACTCTTCAGAGGCTCCTGGGGCATATGGTAGACGCAGCCGCTCGGCTTCCTCCATATGAAGACCACTTCAGCACTGACTTCACGGCCGAGTCCCGAGGTGGCTGTGGCGGAGCGGCACGCTCCGTGGGAAAGCACCCTGCCCTGCTGCCAAACCCTCAGTCCGTAACAGACCTTTTGTTTCTCCGGGCCAACAGTTCCTAGAACGAGTGTCCATCAATACTGGCTGAGGGGCCACGTACAAAGGGCATGCAGTAAAGGAGGTCTGGGTGGCCCTCCGACTGCATTGGCATCATTTGCCTCTAGTTGCTTGCAGTTCACCTTGCTTTGCAGACACTACTGCTCAGCGAGACAACATTGAGATAGTTGAGCTCGCATGTTGCAACTCAGCCGCCACCTCCTCCTCGGAGTCAGAAGCTTCTGAGGTCGCTTCATTCTGCTTATTACATCTGGCCTGCTCAATCGTGCCACTGACGAGCCTCAGAACAGCCTGTGGCCCAGGAAGAGTGGAGACTCCATCCCCAGCAGTGCAGCTGTTTGGGACCATTTCGGGGCCGCACAGTTACATCTGTTGCCCCTCCGGACTCGTCCCTCCGCCAGTTGTTTTTTCTCCTGTCTGAGTGGACATCCCTCGACACAGAAAGGCTCTGGCCACAGCTGGCCCCAGGTCCCCCGCAAAAATGCATTCCCCAGTGAGCCTTCTTGCACAAAACTGTCATAAAGTCAAGGAGGAGATGGAGCAGGTCTTGCTAGTTGCCCCTCATTGGCCCAACCAGACTCTCTCCTCTCGACAGCCCTTATTGACTCCTTCCTCTGAGTACATTCTCAGGGATGGGGCATGATGGCACCCGCGTTCAGACCCTGGAGAGTTTCACATCTGGTTCTAAAAAGAATGGGACGCGGAGGTTCTGGTTACTACTGCAAGCATGTTTATGCCGTAGAGACCATCACTTCTGTGAGAGCACCCTCTCAAATTGAGGCATGCTCCCCCTTTGAAGTGGAACCTATTTGTTGAACTGAGTCGTCTCTCCGTGAGGAGATCACAGAGGTGTTCGATCACTTTAGTGCTTTCTTCCTGCAAGATGGGTTGGAGTAAGGCTGTCTCTTCCACCCTCAAAATGTATGTTGCCTCTGTATTGATACACATCATGATGCAGTGAATACAAATCCGTGGGAAGTACGTCTTGATCATCAGGTTCTTGAGGGGAGCAAGGAGACTGAATCGCCTTGCACCCCCTTTTTACCCTCTTGGAATTATCTCTGGTGTTACTGCACTGCAGAGACCTCCCTTGAGCCATGCAGGCAGTGAGTTAAAAATTCCTGTTTTTAGAGAAACAGTTATTTTTGTCTAGAGGGTAGGGACTGTTGTCTCTATCTAGAGGGTAGGGACTTGCACTTATTTTCGGTCAATGAATCGTGCCTGGTATTCGCGCTGGCTAAATCTCATGAAAATCTGAGACCCCGGCCTGGATATGTGCCCAAGGTTCCTACCTCTCCAACGGGACCAGGTGGTGAGCATGCAAGCGCTTCCCCGGAGGAGGCAAACCCAGCCCTGGCTTTTCTCTTTCCGTCCTCTCCATTGTGGTTATACGTGCTCAGAATGCAAAGCCTGGACCTCAGACCAGCTCTTGTCTGTTACGGAGACCAGCAGAAGGGAAGGCTGTCTCCAAGCAGAGGTTGGCCCACTGCATGTGGTTTCCTTCATCTTGGTGTTTTCCCAAGATGCACGTGCCCACCTGGGTGGTGAGCTCCTTCTAAGTGAGAGTATTGCTCCCTCCTAGGTGTTGAGTGCCTCGTTGAACAGATGTTTATAGAGTTGGGGGCTGTGCGACACCTATCACGTTCACTAGAGACCTAGCCTATGTGTCGAACTGCTGCTTCCCGTGGGCTCCCTTCACATGTAGACAGTTTCACTGTAAGCCCGGTTCGAAGTGTTGCTTGCTGTGCCATTCCCCTCCTATGGACTGGATACGTGCGCAATTCTTGCTTCATTAGAGTTCCCCTTATCAGCCGAACCCTGTCGAGTTCCTCCATATCCTTCGGCAACGGACGTGGCAGAACGTCCGAAGCCAGGCCTATCACTCGTATGTTAGGCTGGGTCCATATGTTGTGATCCATACGGCGATCCCATATGTGTATTCTTCCACGGTATGGCTCCCTGCTGCGAGCCCGTGTCTTGTCACTGTCCACTTGAGTCTCCCCCTGTCATAGGCTGGAGCCACCCCAGTGACATTCCATATGTTGTACTGCCCGGTCATCCGCCCAGTCCATATGTGTATTCTCCACATGTTACCTCCCTCCGGGCATGATGTGCCTTCTGCAGCGTATTCCTTTCCAATAAAAGAGTTTCCCATTGGTCTTGTGGAACAGAAGTGACTTCCCTGGCCCGTCTCAAATAATGCGGGGGGATCAGAATGCTTTTGTCTAGGCACTGGAAGGTAGCAGCACTAGTGCCATTTTAATTGTTTCCACTATTGCTGGACCACCGCTGACTCTGAGTTACGCTCGGTTCCTCAGCGAAAAACAACTAGTGCGTGCATCCACTTCCGTATTTATACACGCGCCATGGGGGCAGTGTGATGCATTTCACGCACACCAATGTGCATTGGCTCGTTTTAACAGTACTCAAAGATGACAGGCTCCCTAAGTGTGATCCCAATCAGTCGACACGTCGACTACGTCTCCGTTCCCTCCTTCAGGGTATAAGGGTTACATACGTAACCGAGACATTTTTCTGCATACAATATAGTAGGGAAGTATTCGACACAGCTAATTCCACTCATGTTCTTCAGGAAATGTGATTTATCACACAATATTATCAGTATGCATATTAAGTGTATAATTATCCTGATTAAGTGTGTGTGGCCCGATTTATTGTGCTCGGGAACTTCACAGTGAAAAAAAGTATTAGAATAGAGTCTGTGTGTGCGTGAGAGAGAAAGTGTGAGGATATTGCATCATAGCATTATCTACTTGAAAAAGACCTCTGAAAGAGATTTATACCCTCTTCAAAAAGCACCGTCCCCAAACAAACTGTATAGTTTGTTCTTCTGTTGTAATATCTGGATAGTTTCTGGGAAAGAATATTTGCTATTCTATTGCAATATAAGATCAGTTCTGTCTTCACATGCTATACACGCACACATTTTTTACTCATTCTGTTTTAAGTTCTCTATAGACTTAATATTACACTTTGTATAACACTTTGAATTGCTAACCACTACGTCACAGATTCAATTAAAGTTTTAAATGTGTTTGTGGATTTGATGCATTTGTGCATTTTAATTAATTTTTAGTCAAGGCAAGATATTGCACTTGCTCCAATGTGCAAATCGATTTCTATTCGCAACATTTCTCAATTCCATTCTTGTATTCCCTGTGATTTTGTCTTCTTCTGTAATGCCTGTTTAAATAGAAGAAAGGTTAAAAAAAAGTCAGAGTAATGCTACTCAACACAAATTTTAAAGCCAGATTTGAATTCAAATTTCCCTTATGAGCACCACAGGTCAATGTGCCATGGGTGTGCCAACTATTTGGCTACATTTCCAATTTAATTTTGGTCTAAAGCCTTAACCTGCCAGCCATATGCGATTAACTTTTTCCCTGCCAGTCAGTAGCAGCATTTTTTATATTTTTGACAGCTTTTATGGCCCCCAGAATATTTTGTCGTATGAATATCTGAACATACAAAATATCAACATAAATAATATAGACATTTTATTCTAGCTTCATCCATTCTTTTTTTCTTATTTTTTGTACACTTGAATGTTGGTATGTTTCATTAAAAAAAGCTAAATTGTGAACAAAAAACTGAGAAAATCATATCGGATTCAGAAAGATAAGAACATAGATGGAGTAGATCATGTACATCAACAGCCCCAAAGCTGCACAGTCCTATGCTTCTTCATGGGTTGAGAATTCATTCAGTAACATTAGGCAGTTTTGATTTATATGCTATTTAATGTTTAATGATCGTGTTAGCTTACACGTGTGCTTATACAATGCTTCCATTGCTGGTTTCTGCTGCTTCTTAGCTTGTTGAATCCGGAGATTCTTTACTATTTCAGAAAATGTGTAATAGCGCCCCCTACTGTATAAGAGTGAAAACATGAAAATTCCGTCAATGACAGGGAAGCCTTGTGTCATGAATTACGGAAAATTATGTCAATGGTAGGGAAGTGTTATGTCATAAATTATGGAAAATTACGTCAGTGACGGAGAAGCGCTGTCATAAATTATGTAAAATTACATCAATGGCGGGGAAGCATTGTCATAAATGACAAAAAATTATGTCAATTACGGGGAAGTGTTGTTATAAATGGCAGAAAATTAAATCAATGACGGGGAAGCTTTGTGTCATAAATTATGTAAAATTACATAAATTACAGGGAAGGGTTGTGTCATAAATTATGGGAAATTACATAAATGTAAGCATTGTGTCATAAATTATGGGAAATTACATAAATGTAAGCATTGTGTCATAAATTATGGAAAATTACATCAATGGTAGGGAAGCTGTCACGGATCACAGAGGAATCAGACAAGATGGTAAGTTATCAGTGTTTATTTTGCAGAAGGATTGCGGTCGGAGATAACAGGTGAGAAGAAGTAACATAGAAAGTTCAATGAAGCTTAGCTGTGGTTTAAAGTTTCTCTCTTTCTTTCCCTCTCTTGCAGGTGGCGTGGCGATGGCTGGTACGGATGGGTTGATCCAAGATGAGTGAAGCGACGGTAAGTAGAAGGTAAGTGATCGGGAAGTCTGTGAGCCATGGAATGACGAGACCAGACAAGTGACTGCAGTGAAGGTGAGTGTTTTATAGTCCATATGGTTGATGGGACACAGGTGACGGTGATTAGTACTCAGGGGATAATGAACGGGGAAAAGTCTGGTTGGGTGAAAGGGAACGAGTGGGCGGAGATGGTGATCTGGATGATGTAACCCTGACAGTACCCCCCCCCCCCCCCTCCCGAGGCAGCTCTTGACGCCTGAGACGGGCGCTGCCGGCGGCGAGGTCGACCACGACCCCTGGGAGCCGGACGATCCGGATGATCACTGTGGAACTGGGTGAGTAGCGTTGGATCCAAGATGTCATCTCGCAGGACCCAGGAACGTTCCTCTGGTCCGTAGTCCTCCCAGTCCACCAGGTACTCCAGCCGAGGACCTCGCCGCCGAGAATCCATGATAGAGCGGACTCGATAAATGGGCTCCTCTTCAACGGGAACGGGAGGAGGTACGTCAGTGGGAAGGTTATCTGAGGGAACAGGGGTGACAGGGTCAGTGAAGGGTTTAAGTAAGGAAACATGGAATGAAGGAGCAATCCTGAAATGAGGGGGAAGATTGAGCCTGTAGGTCACTTCGTTCAACTGCCTCTGGATGGTGAATGGTCCGATGAATCGAGGACTCAGCTTACGGCAAGGTAGACGGAGACGGATGTCTCGAGTCGACAACCACACCTTTTGACCTGGCTGATACTGAGGGGTGTCGAGTCGGTGACGGTCCGCTTGTTCCTCGTGTCTCCGTACTGCCTGCTGTAGATGCACATGAGCTGAGTCCCATACCCCCTCGCTCTGATGGAACCAGAAGTCGACAGCTGGAACCTCCGAGGGCTCACCCGACCAAGGAAAGAGTGGAGGCTGGTAACCAAGGATACACTGGAAGGGGGTGAGCCCGGTGGTGTTCTGCCGCAGAGAGTTTTGGGCATACTCAGCCCATGGGAGGTAACGGTTCCAGCTGTCCTGGTACTGATGGCAGTACGTCCGCAGGTAACGTCCAATCTCCTGAATCTTCCGCTCAGTCTGGCCGTTAGTCTGCGGATGGTAGCCTGAGGAAAGGCTGATGGTGACCCCGAGGAGTTTGAAGAAGGCTTGCCATACTCTTGAGATGAACTGAGGTCCCCGATCCGAGACGATATCCTCTGGGAGGCCGAAGTTCCTAAAGACGTTGTGGAATAGAGCTTCAGCTGCTTGTAACGCAGTGGGAAGACCAGGTAAGGGAATCAGCTTACAACCTTTAGAGAACCTGTCCACAACAACGAATACGCAGGTAAAGCCTTCTGAATTGGGTAGATCAGTCATGAAATCGACACCAATGTGTGACCATGGTCGCCTGGGAAGAGGTAACGGCACGAGCTTGCCTTCTGGGACTCTCCTCGGGGTGTTGGTGATGGCACAGACTGAACAACCGCGGATGAACCTGGAGACATCTCTGGAGATGGACGGCCACCAGTACCGTTGATTGAGGAGCGAGAGGGTACGCTTGCTACCCGGATGTCCAGAGCCCGGAAGGGAGTGAGCGGAGTCCAGAAGGGGAGTACGTAAATGTGGAGGTACGAAAATACGCCCTTCTGGACCTCCCGGCGGAGCGGGTTGACGTGTCAGTTCCTGGGCGATCTGTTGGTCAACCTCCCAGACGATTGGACTGAGGATTACGGCTGGAGGGAGGATAGGTTCGGGATGAAGATCTTCAACAGAGGTGTGATGGAGTCGTGAAAGTGCATCAGCCTTGCAATTCTTACTCCCGGGACGATATGACACCACAAAGTCAAAGCGTGTGAAGAATAGAGCCCAGCGGGCTTGTCTAGGGTTCAGTCTTTTAGCCTCCCTTAAGTACTCCAAGTTGCGATGATCGGTGATTACTGTGAATTGATGGTTAGCTCCCTCCAGCCAGTGCCTCCACTCCTCAAGGGCCAGTTTGATGGCCAGCAGCTCTCGGTTACCGACGTCATAGTTCCGCTCCGCCGGGGCTAATTTCTTGGAGAAGAAGGCGCATGGAAGGAGTTTGGGTGGCTCACCCTGCCGCTGAGAGAGAACTGCTCCTACTCCAGTAGATGAGGCATCTACCTCTACCACAAACGGAAGGTCCGGGTTTGGATGAATGAGGATGGGAGCAGTGATGAAAGTTTCCTTTAAACGCTGGAAGGCCTGTACTGCGGAGGGAGATAGGGACAGAGACTTGGGCCGTCCCTTGATGGAAGAAGTTAGGGGAGCACTGATATGACAGTAGTTCCAGATGAATCGTCTATAGAAGTTCGCGAACCCCAGGAATCGTTGCAGTTCCTTTACGGAGGAGGGTTGTGGCCAGTTCTGGATAGTTTCCACCTTCCTCTGGTCCATTTGGATGCCCTGTTGGTTGATGACATAACCCAGGAAGTGAACGGTAGAGGTGTGAAATTCGCACTTCTCCAGCTTCAGATATAACCTGTGTGCTCTCAGCTTCTCGAGGACCTGGATGACATGTTGATGGTGCTCAGACATAGAAGAAGAGTATATGAGTATATCATCAATGTAGACGATTGCAAAACGGTTGAGGAACTCTCGAAGGACTTCATTCATATGACCTTGGAAGACGGCAGGAGCGTTGGACAGTCCGAAAGGCATGACCTGATACTCGTAGTGGCCCGAGGGGGTCACAAAGGCAGTTTTCCACTCATCTCCATGCCGGATTCGGATCAGATTATACGCACTTCTAAGGTCCAGTTTGGAGAAAATGCGTGCACCACGCAGCTGTTCCAGGGCGGCAGGTACCAGAGGAAGGGGATAGCTGAATTTGACAGTCTGAGAGTTAAGATGACGGTAATCGATACAGGGCCGCAAGCCTCCGTCCTTTTTGGCCACAAAGAAGAAGCTCGAAGCGGCAGGGGAGGTAGATGGTCGAATAAACTGCTGATGTAAAGCTTCCTTCAGATACTCCTCCATGGCCTTCTGTTCCGGGATGGACAGAGGATATATACGACCTTTGCGAAGGGTGGCTCCGGGTAGCAAGTCGATGGCGCAGTCCCATGGCCGGTGTGGAGGTAGTTTGGTTGCCAGTTCCTTACTGAATACGTCCTGGAACGCCTGGTACTCCACTGGGATTTCGCCTTGAACTTGGACTTCAGGGCTTTCCACCGAAGTAGAACAGACAGGAACTCTAGTTTCCCCCGCGGGTGACTTGGAACGGGACGAAGAATGAACCTTCTGGATGGAACTGAGGCAGGATCTATGGCAATCTTCACCCCAACGGAGTACCTCTCCAGTTCCCCAGTGGAGTACCGGCTGATGTTGTACTAACCAGGGACGTCCCAGGATGATATCCGCGGTGGACTCCTCCAGCACCATAAGAGAAATTTCCTCAGAGTGTAAACAGCCTATACGAAGAGTTAGAGTGGGTGTATAATGGCGAATTCGACCACGACCTAATGGCTTGCCTTGTATGGTTTGGACGGGAAGATCTCGGCACAGACGGCGTCGCCGAATATTCAACTTTTGGAGAAACTGGGTGGATATGAAGTTCCCCGCAGACCCGGAGTCAATGAGGGCTTGCGCTGGGAGACAAACACAGGAGGTTAATACATGTACTCTGGTACGTGTGAGAGGCTCAATCTTCGGGGAGAGTTGAATGGCACTTACCGCCTGTCGCGGAGGTCGTGCAGGGCAAGAACTGAGGAGATGCTTGTCGGAAGCACAGTATAGACAGAGGGAATGTTGAAATCTGCGCTGGCGTTCAGCTGTAGAAAGGTGGGTGGAGTCTACTTCCATTGGAACTGGTGCTGGAGGAGTGACTGAAGGCGCCGGAGGCGGAGAACTTACAGTGGGTACAAACCTATCACAAGCGGTGAGACGCTGGGCTGTACGGATTGTCTGCTGGATCAGATTCTCTAACCCCCTGCTGTCCTCATACACCACCAACAGTTGGCGGACGTTGGAATTCAAACCATGACGAAAGGCGGTGATCAGGGCGGTTTCATTCCAGCCGCTAGCTGCGGCTAGTGTGCGGAACTGAAGCGTATACGAACTCACTGAAGACTTTCCTTGACGGAGGTTATAGAGTTGGTCGTGAATGGACAGTTCTGATATTGTTTGCCCAAAAACCTCTTTAAAGTGCTGTTTAAAACTTGAGAAGGATTTGACCACCGGGGCATCTGAATCCCACAATGACTGTGCCCATCGAAGTGCTTGACCAGATAACAGTGAGATAATAAAAGCCACCCGGGCGGTATCACTACGGAACTGATGCTCATTCATGGAGATATACAAGGATACCTGGAGAAGAAACCCACTGCAGTTCTCCGCCTCACCAGAGTAGGGCGCTGGCCGGGCCATGGGACTCGCAGAGGCAGTGAACGAAGCAGCGGGAGGTTGCGGAAGTGGAGGTGGTGGAAAGAGTGCCGCGGCGACCGGAGGATTAGCCGCTGAGGAATCCTCTTCTAAATCCGACTGATTCTGCATAATTACTCCTTTCTGTGGTCTGGTCTTCTGTCACGGATCACAGAGGAATCAGACAAGATGGTAAGTTATCAGTGTTTATTTTGCAGAAGGATTGCGGTCGGAGATAACAGGTGAGAAGAAGTAACATAGAAAGTTCAATGAAGCTTAGCTGTGGTTTAAAGTTTCTCTCTTTCTTTCCCTCTCTTGCAGGTGGCGTGGCGATGGCTGGTACGGATGGGTTGATCCAAGATGAGTGAAGCGACGGTAAGTAGAAGGTAAGTGATCGGGAAGTCTGTGAGCCATGGAATGACGAGACCAGACAAGTGACTGCAGTGAAGGTGAGTGTTTTATAGTCCATATGGTTGATGGGACACAGGTGACGGTGATTAGTACTCAGGGGATAATGAACGGGGAAAAGTCTGGTTGGGTGAAAGGGAACGAGTGGGCGGAGATGGTGATCTGGATGATGTAACCCTGACAGAAGCGTTGTGTCATAAATGACGAAAAATTATGTCAATTACGAAAAGTAATGTGTCATAAATTATGGAAAATTACGTCAGGGACCGGGAAGGGTTGTCATAAATGGTGAAAAATTCTGTCAATGGTGGGGGAGCGTTGTCAAATTATGGAAAATTCTGTCAATGGCAAGGAAGCGTTGTGTCATAAATGATGGAAAACTCCATCAATGGCGGGGAAGCGTTGTCATAAATGACAGAAAATTCCGTCAATGGCAGGGAAGCGTTGTGTCATAAAAGATGGAAAACTCCATCAATGGTGGGAAAGCGTTATCATAAATGAGGGAAAATTCTGTCAATGTTGGGGAAGCATGTCATAAATTACGGAAAATTCTGTCAATGGTGGGGAAAGAGTTAATTACGCTCCCCTATTGGACATTAATCGTCAGGTTCCTTTACAGCAAGGTTTTGTAATAAAAGTCATGGGAAAGGAAAACATTCCCCAGCCATTATTGGATATCTTCATACAAAGCCCAGTGACATGCAGAAACATCTCAGAACAAATATTGGCTCTACCGCAGAGGAAGATGCTGCGGCTGACGAGATTTCGTTTATAAAGCACACTTCTGAACTGCACTGAGATTTCCACTGATATGTTGCAGAATAATGTAGACAAAGAACAGATATATAGAAGAAAAACTAATATTTCACAAGTGCTGCTGACACTATTCGTTTTAACAATAATGGGACTCTCTTTCTTTGTTTTTGTAATGCGTTTCTTTCCAATGATCCAATCCTGCATGAGTCTGAAAACAGCCATATAACTGCATTACTCTGTTCTCTCATACAGAAAACAAAGCCTGTGGAGTTCAGACAAGGATTGAGGTAATACTGTCCCATCTTTTTCTTTAAATTTTGTGAACATCACGACAGAGAAAACCATTACTTATTTCTTACTTCCAACATTGGTAGCTTGTTTGTTTATTTCCATTTCATAGGAAATGTTCATTTTGTCTTGCTCTTCTAAAATCAGTGATAGACAAAAAAAATGTGAACCATGCCATTGACGTTAGTCAATCTTAAGAGGTTGTTTACATATAGAAGTCTTAAAGGTGCAGCAGCAAACCCTTTTTTTAATTAAATTAAGGTCACAAACGACTTGTAAATTTTAGCTGTTTATACAGTTTTTAACATTCAATTGAACTACAAAAAAAATCATTTACACTATTTGAATGTGTCATTGTTACAGAGCAATTATATATGTAAGTACTGAGTAATATTAATTATCTACATGTACCATATTAGGATAGGATTTGGATGCGGGTTAGTTGCATGTAATTATGCATAATTACATGCATATTTACTGTTATTGCAATGTCACAGCAGCAGTATACACACCCGAAGGTGGCAGCTGTGACGAGTCGTCACTTCCAAACGACTCAGACCCACCTTGTGAAGCTGCAATCGACATAGCGCCTTCCTCTGGAGCGCCAAAGGAAACCCGCGGGGCACCCGAAGATGGTCCCGCGGCAATCCCCTAAACACTCGCGGGTTGCAACACTGAGGAAGGTGCTGTGGGGCACGGACAGATAGTCGGCGCTTTGTTCCACACAGTCACCCTCAGATCACCCTGGCCACCAGCCGAAGTAGGGCCTCTCGTGGTGGCGCTAGATCGGGGTGTGAATGAGGGGGCTCTCACTCTTACGAGGTCATTGAGTCTCGATCGTAGTGTTGCGATGGTCATGTTCCCACAGAGAGAACATGACTCATCCACGAGTGCTGCTCTAGCGTTATCAATGCCCATACACACTAGACAGCGCTCGTGCCCATCAGAGACAGATACAAGTCGACCGCAACCAGAAGTGCACGGACGAAGCATCTTTAAAAAGACGTGCCACGTGCAAGAGCTTTTGAGAGAGAAAAACTCGAGTGCTGAAGCGCCCGCGGAGAGAAACACTCACTGGCAAACCACGCACAGATAAGACGGAAGTGTGCACTCGCCGGGAGATCGCCGTCACACCAACACTGGAGAGTTTGCTCGTCTCGTAAGAAGCTGACAAAATCTGAGAAGGCTTAGGGAGTTAGGGTTAGAATTACAATTCGAAGCGAAAACATATCTGCATGTTGCCAGCATCTTCCTTTTTTACCCACGAGGTATGGCGGTGTTACGCTGTGCAAATTCCGCAGACCATTGGCATTTCTTTGCCATTGGCTTGTTTTGTAATACTCGAAATTGATAGGCTTTCTAAGCAAAACCCCATTCGTCGTCATTCGACGTAACTCGGAGTGACAACAAAAGGGAACTAATTTTTACACCTGTAACAAACAAACACTTTTAGCTATTTAGTTAAACTGTTAACATGTTTACATCTAATAATGTATGTTAATTGCACACTTTCAGTGCATTAGCCATATTTGCACATGCATTTGTGAACTTAAAGTACAGTATGAAGTGTAGCATGTCTCCATGAACTTTTGTGTTCACAACCACAGCCATGTGGTTCTGTGCCATTCGGTCGTCTTGCAGTTTCTCAATTTCAGGGGGCGGCACTCTGCAGCTTGATCAGCCACAGTCACCGGCTGGGTATGTGTGGATCTTTCCATAGCTGTTTCAGATCGATGCAATTGCAACCTAAGCATTATGGGACGGTTTCGTGTCAGCCGTGACTCTGGCCTGACCAGGACCTTCGATAATGAATCAGTGCTGGTGAAATTCAATCCAAGACGAAGATTAATTTAAGTGCCCGATGCCGGAACGCTTCATTCAGAGCGATGCTGGTACGATTGTACGTCAGGAAACGGAATTCAAGAAAAGAGCAGATGAAAATTTCATACGACGCCAGAAAAATGGTGGTCTGCCTCACTCTTTGTGCCATTTTCTTTCTTTCTCTCTGTCTCAGAATAATAAATCAGAGCTTGGCACCTGCAGAGTCCTCTGCGGGGTACTGAGGGTCTTCATTTTCATTAAACACAATAGCCCAGGGACAGCATATCCAGCCGGCCTTATCTATTAAGAGAAACATTTTGGCTGGCAAGGTCAGTTCCATTTCTTCTCATTTCCTCTAACAGACAAACAAATGAATAATCTAATGAAATTTCCTTCACAGGTGGGGCATGTATGGATGATCTGTTCTGAGTCGCAAATAAAAATGGAGCAGGGAAACAAGGTGCCTTTTACTGCAGACTGAATGGTAAATTATATTTAATTGTAATAAATTATATTCTATGATATTGGCCTGAAGTAAATCACAACTTTGAAACCATGTAGTCTCACTACTACAGTAAATCTAAAAATGTTAAATTATGACTGAAAGCATCTTGCAACCTGAACCTTTTAGAAAAGCACTGGTTCTTCGATAATAGATCAATTGATTTGTAAATTAAATTGATAATGTAAAATATTATTAGAAAAAAAGTTTAGCTGTAAAATAATATAATGATGGTTTTTGTTATCTGTATACAGTACGTTAAATTACATTTCAATATCGTCACTCAATTAGATTATCTTGCATAATTTAACTAGGCATCGACTATAAAATATACTTTAAACATACACACAAATTATATATACACTCACCTAAAGGATTATTAGGAACACCATACTAATACTGTGTTTGACCCCCTTTCGCCTTCAGAACTGCCTTAATTCTACGTGGCATTGATTCAACAAGGTGCTGAAAGCATTCTTTAGAAATGTTGGCCCATATTGATAGGATAGCATCTTGCAGTTGATGGAGATTTGTGGGATGCACATTCAGGGCACGAAGCTCCCGTTCCACCACATCCCAAAGATGCTCTGTTGGGTTGAGATCTGGTGACTGTGGGGGCCATTTTAGTACAGGGAACTCATTGACATGTTCAAGAAACCAATTTGAAATGATTCGAGCTTTGTGACATGATGCATTATCCTGCTGGAAGTAGCCATCAGAGGATGGGTACATGGTGGCCATAAAGGGATGGACATGGTCAGAAACAATGCTCAGGTAGGCCAAGAAAACATCCCCCACACCATTACACCCCCACCACCAGCCTGCACAGTGGTAACAATGCATGATGGATCTATGTTCTCATTCTGTTTACGCCAAATTCTGACTCTACCATCCAGTGGCGTGCACAGACCTCCTCAGGGGCAGGGGTCGAAGGACCAAAAAGGGCAACAAAAAAAGAAGAAAAAAAAGAGAAGAAGAGTTCCTTTTTTATCCTTTATTTCCTTGGCATTCTATGAAAAGATGTTGATACAATTAGAACGCATAACACATCAAACGAAAATAGGGAAATTATTATAATAGTACTAAATATTATTTAGAACTTTTATGAAATTTGAAGTGTATGAACAACCCCACGTTTGCATGACTTCAACGTCACCATCACTAAGCTTCTGACAACTCTTTCAGGGTACGTTTACATGACAACGATGTACTAAAAACAACAACAACATTTTTTTCTTTTACAAAAATCTAAATTTTAGATTTGCGAAAATGACTAAAAACGCTGTATATGCATAGCAGGCCAGTAGTTGGCGATGTTACTTTATGAATAAACACTACACGCGTATAGAATGAACACGTAATGACTGACTGAACGTCACCGTTTTCAAAATCTTGCACTTTGAAACCAGTTTTCAAAAGTTTGCATTTTCAGGGCCCCAAAATGCCATTGTCATGTAAATGAACGGCCAAAACGTTTTAGTTGAAAACGGTGTCATGTAAACGGCCCCTCAGTCTTTGTTTAAAAACATTTTCCCTGAAAGTTAAAGTTAGAAATGTTTTCAAGAGCGTGATTATAAACACAACGAGGCTGTGAAAGCCAATTAGTGAGTAGATGAGTTTACCTGTTCGGCTAATAACATTTAATGTCCACGACAACCTCTGTAGCCTTTTTTAGCAACTTGTTAGCAACCGCCTTTTACAAGACAAGTGAAAGCTTTAAAAAAATATCACAAGTGAGTTTTACTGATGTATTTTATAAGAAAAGTGAAAGCTTTTCAGCTTGTGCTCGCCACAGACTATGGAAGTAAAATAATGTCAAATGTTTTTGAAATAAAAAGCCTGTTGAATTGCACTACTTGAAAAAAAAAATAGGCATTGCATTAACCATGCTTCTATTTTAATGCATTGTATTTTTAGGGCTTGCATTTTTATGGGCTGAAATTCAACATGGTTGAATATTTAAGCTGTGAATATTCACCATTCATATTTAATTTCCAAAATATTCAAACTGTTTAAAAATACAACCAATAATATTCAACAGGCAATTTTCGGTCCATTTTATTTCGCTTTGCAAATTCGCTTCCACAAATTCAGTGGTTCAAATTCGACAGTAAATTCAACATTGACGTCCAGGAACTGCAGGAAAAGCAGTAGATTGCCGAGCATAATCTCCATCTGCTGTTATTCGACCTTACCATCAGATGGTGCAAAAGCGCTTGTTGTTGACGAAGACATTCATTCATAAAATGGAAACGATTATCTGTGACAGTATATGCGGAAAAGATGATAAACACACAAAAGCTGTGTTTATGTTTCATTCAATAACTTCATTGTTACTTTCCCTGTGTATTCTATGTCATCAGCTTTCTCTACCATGAACAGGATTATAATCGGTTTCCCTCAATACCTCATACTCAATGATTCCCTTTCCGTTGGGACAAAACGCTTAACACATACAGTGATATGAAAGACCAATCTTGCACCTTTTTGGGGATATAGGCTGTAGGCTACTATAGGCTACAGGCAAGAAGATGGACTCAGATAATAAACTTTACGCGCAAAGTTTCATGCTGAGCGTTTCGTGATATACTGGCATAAAATCAACACTTGATCAATTAATACTAACACTTTCTATTCTATTCTATTCTATTCTATTCTATTCTATTCTATTCTATTCTATTCTATTCTATTCTCTCTCTCGTAAAGTCCTAAAATGCCTACGTGTATTGCATTAGCTTAAACTGGGATCATAGCACTTGCATATTGTTGTCCTCCTATTGTTAGTTTAACTGTAAATCGCTTTGGATAAAAGCGTCTGCTAAATGACTAAATGTAAAATTGGGGACCATCTCTAAAGTTGCATACAACATTGGCATGTACGTTTCTAACTTCAATAGCAAACTTAAATTTATTTGAATAAATGTCAAAAATCCAAAGGGTGCGCATTATGCCTGACACTACATGAACACTTTACAGTTGGTTTTATGACTGTAAGTCGTTCTATTCAAATGCTATTGAAGTTAGAAACGTGTATATCAAAGTCGTATACACTTTAGAGTCGGTCCCTAAATGTGCAAATGTCCAACATCAAGCCAACTTTATGCCAGTCTATCACTGGGAAACGCTCAGCTGTGCGCGTTATTCTGAGTCCTTCTGCTTGCCTGTGAGTTTGGACTTTTACATCACTAGTCCATTAAGCTACGTTAAGCGTTCTATGTCCAGCAGGGGAATCCTGAAGTATTGAGGGAAACCCTAATAGCCTGTATGCAGCACATCGCCACAATATAACGTTAAGGCAACTAAACAACCAAGAGAAATATATTTCAACCTCAAAAATGTAACATTGGATCTGTATATCCGCATCGGGGAATAAAATTATGATCTCGTTCACGGTAGAGAAATATGCATGTAGGCTACACAGGCAAAGTAACCGTGAAGGCACCGAATTTAACAAAAACAGCCGTCATAATAATCACAAATAAACTTACATTGCTGTAAATGAGTTCTCTTACGAGAGGTTCTCTCGTATTGCGTAAGTTCAGCTTACGCTACGGGAAAGATTCATCTTCTCGAGATACTGAAGCCAAAAAATTATCCTTAATTTTGTATAACTTGTCAACGCAGTGCAGCAGCTAGCAGACCTAGAGCAGGCCATCTTGCGTGCTCATTGGCTGCCCTGCGGGCAACTGCTGCAGCCTACCAGTGCGCCCGGCGTGACGTCACGCCCAATGAAGGGCGCCTGCGCCTTTATAGCGTCACAGCCCACCAGATAGGCGTGGCTTAGCGTATAAAATAGGGGCTGTAGGCTGAATTCTCTGATTTTTCGACTCTTCAGCGAGCTCTTCGCATCGCTGGATTTGAGAGAAGCCACCGCCGCCGTAGAACAGCGAACAGCCAGCTTAGGACAGCGCTGAGGAAGCCGGCCGTCTTCGCCACCTTCAGCCATCCGTGCGAGCTACGCTATCCGGCGACGTATCCTTTTTGCAAATCATTCTAAAAGAGCAGCGAGCGTCTTTTTAAAGATGCCTCGCACTTCCTGCGGCTCGTGTAAAGCCCCGCTAAGCGCCGGAGACCGCCACCTGATCTGCGCTCTCTGTCTGGGCCTGGAACACGCAGAGCTCGCCCTCGCGTCCGGGGGCTGCGAGCTCTGTGAGGAGCTTCTGCTGTCGACCCTGCGGGCTTGACTCGAAGCGTTCAACACCACAGCAGTCACTCCGCCCCCTGTGGGACCGCGCAGAAAGAAGCGCCATTCCCTGAGACAGCCGGAACCTGTGGCCACAGCGACGCGCTCGCCGGAGAACCTCCCTCTAAGCCTCGCTCTCGCCTTCCCCACCTCTCCTCACTGACGCGCAGCTGCCGCTTGCGAGCCTCACTGCCGTCACTTCGGAGGATGAGTCCGTGGGACACGCCACAAAAGACTGCTGCTCTATCCTGGCATCGGACAGCGAGGAATGGTCGCTTCACTCCGCCTCCTCGTCAATCCAGGAATCCGCCCGTACCCGCGCTGGAGCTGACGCGGAACTTATGCGCCTGCTGACGCAAGCTGTTGACAGTCTCGGGCTCGAGTGGTCGCTGCCGAAGGAACCCGCGCCGAACAGGCTTGACGGCTGCTTCCTTCAAAGTCGCCGCCGCGCAGTTTCAGAAACCAGGCTCGCTCCATTCCTGCCGGAACTTCATGCGGAGCTGACGAAGTCGTGGAATTCACCTTTTTCTGCTAGACTTCAGTCACAGGCCTCCGCGTCGCTCTCCCGAGTGGACGGCGCCGCCGAGAAAGGGTACACAGCGATTCCCCCTGTGGAAGAGGCGGTCACGGTCAGCCCTCCCGTCTAAAGCCTGCAGAGCCACTTCCGCCTTGGTCGGCCGCGCTTATGCCGCCTCCGGCCAGGCTGCGTCTGCTCTACACTCGATGGCTGTGCTTCAGATCCTGCAAGCCGACCTCCTCCGTGAATGGGATGAGAAGGGCCGGGACCCAGCTGCGGTTACGGATTTGAGAAGCGCGACGGATCTTTCTCTCCGCGCCACCAAAGCTGCAGCCCAGGCCATCGGACGAGCCATGGCCGCGTTAACCGTGACGGAGAGGCACCTCTGGTTAACGCTCGCGGATATGAGGGAAACTGAGCGAGCCACCTTTCTGAACGCGCCGCTTTCCCCCACTGGTCTCTTCGGCCCAGCGGTGAACGGGATTGTTGACCGCTTCTCTATGGTGCAAAAGACCACGCAGGCCATGAACCTCTTCCTGCCGCGACGCTCGAGTTCCGCCACAGGCCGCTCTCGCGAGAGACAAAGCCAGCCTCCTGTGCGAACCAGCACCCAGCGTCCAGCACAGCCTCAGCATCAGCCTTCGCAGCGACGTCAGGGCGGCCGCCCTAGATCGCGCTCAGACAGCCGTCGCAGACCGCCGCCCCCCAGAGGGCCTCGGCAAAGGCTCACGCTGAAGTCTGAGCACGCGAAGCCCTCCTAACAGCGGGAGAGAAAAGACGCGCGTGTCCCGCTGCGGCCGGACCGCCGTCAAAGTTCATTTCCCTGTCAGTCCCCTTCGAGCAGGCTACTGCAGTGGTTCAACTAGCAGCCAACGAGCCGGTTTATTCACCCTCTCGCCTGCACACAAACGCCGTTTTCACGGCGACCCAGAGAAATCTCAAAAAGAGTATAATGTCTGGTCCGGCTCACGCCGTCAGTGTTTTAAGTGTAGTGAATGTGCCCACGCCCCAGTGTTCACCCCTACACATAAGCACTCAAAATCCCGTGTCACTCACAGAGCACACTCTCATAAAGCGCAGAAAAGCCGCTCGAGTGTTGAATGTAAGAAATGTGTCCACAGGTCTGTGCCCACTATCTGCCCGCTCTGTTACACGATCAAAGAAGCTTATGAACGTAAGTCTCGTGCCCGCCAGAGAGCGCTCACGCTTGCTAACACAAACCTTCCCCCGGGTCCCGCCTGTGCGTTTAAGTGTGATCACGAAACACAGGGCGTTAATAAAACGCTCCCCATCTACTATGATCGGGGCGTCAGATACAGTTGTAAGTCTCGTGCCCGCGTGCGCGCGCTCACGCTTACAGAGAGCTCTCCCGCCCAGAGCGCTGCTCGCGCGTCAAAGTGTGGCAAAAGTATGTTCCCCATCCCTTATGATCGGGACATCTCACATAAGTCAGCCGGTCTCGGCTGTCAGCGAGCGGCCATTGCCCAGAACCGAGAGCGCGCGCGCCGCGCTCTCGGCTCCGGTTCAGTTTCACAAGCCCGCAAATGGCGGCGGTCTGAACCCGGAGGCCATTCGCCCCCTGGCGGCTCACATAGCTGCGTGGGAAACTATCCCAGGGATTTCAGAATGGGTGTTGAGCACAATAAAGCAGGGCTATGCACTTCAATTCGTTCGCCGTCCTCCGTGCTTTCAAGCCCGGACCGCGACGATAGTGAATGCGGAAGTAGCACACCTACTTCACGCAGAAATAGCAAAGCTGCTGTGCAAAGGGGCTATAGAAAAGGTGCCGCCTTCTCTGAGCGAGTCAGGCTTTTACAGCCGATATTTTCTCGTACCCAAGAAGGATGGAGCCTTCAGACCTATCCTAGATCTGAGATATTTGAACAAAGTGCTTGTAAAAAGACCGTTCAAAATGCTTACGACCAGAAAAATCCTCGCGCACGTTCGCCCGAGGGACTGGTTTATTTCTCTAGATCTGAAGGATGCCTATTTTCAGATTCAGATAGTACCCCGTCACAGGCAATTTTTGAGATTCGCCTTCGACGGTCAGGCATATCAATACACCGTCCTGCCGTTCGGCCTGTCCCTAGCACCCCGTACATTTACAAAGTGCATGGACGCGGCGCTCGCCCCCCTGAGAAGTCAGGGGCTGCGCATAATGAACTATCTGGACGATTGGCTGATATTGGCACAGTCAGAGACAGAACTACTATCTCACAGAACAGTGCTTCTCAGTCATCTGGAAAGCTTGGGTCTCACGGTCAACTGGACCAAGAGCTCATTACTGCCCAGCCAGTCAATTTCCTTTTTAGGAATAGAACTGGACTCGGTGACCATGACGGCTCGTTTATCGACACAGCGCGCGCGCCGTGTTCGCCACCTAGCCGCATCTTTCCAGAAGGGCAGCTTTCTCCCTTTGAAAACATTTCAAAGGATGTTGGGCTGTATGGCATCAGCTGCAGCGTTGCTCCAGCTGGGCCTACTGCGCATGCGCCCGCTCCAACGCTGGTTGAACGCTCGCGCGCCTCGCCGAGCCTGGGTGTCTGGCGGCCAGAAAATCAGAGTGACTCAGACCTGCATAACAGCTCTGCAGCCCTGGTTAGTGGCCGATTGGTACCAGCATGGAGTAATGATGGGAACCATCTCTTATCGGAAGGTCATCTCGACAGACGCGTCCAACTCGGGTTGGGGCGCGCTGTTTGAGGGCAGACCGGCCTTTGGCCAGTGGTCAGACCAGGAGAAGGGTTTTCACATAAACTGTCTGGAAATGATAGCGGTCGAGAACGCGCTGAAGTGCTTCCTCCCGTTTATACAGGACCAGCATGTTCTTGTCCGCTCGGACAACACATCTGTGGTATCCTATGTAAACCGTCAGGGCGGTGTCAGATCCAGAAATCTCTGCAATCTGACGGAACGCCTCCTTATTTGGTCACAGACGAACCTGCGCTCGCTGAGGGCGGCGCATGTGCCTGGCCATTTGAACGACGGCCCAGACAGACTGTCCAGGGACAATGTTCCCCCAGGGGAATGGTCCCTGCACCCCCAAACGGTCCAGAAACTGTGGCGCCTATTCGGCAGAGCGGAAGTCGACCTGTTTGCGTCAAAAGACAATGCTCAATGCCCGATGTTCTTCTCGAAGGATGAGGACGCGCTGGCCCAGGTTTGGCCCAGCCTCCCGCTATATGCTTTCCCTCCGGTCTCTCTGTTGCCACAGGTGATCAAGAGGATCAGGGAAACGCGCCACTCGGTGCTCCTCATAGCCCCGCGTTGGGAGAATCAGACTTGGTTCCCGGAACTGGCACGGCTGTCACATACAGCTCCGTGGCCGATTCCGGTGAGGGCAGATCTCCTCTCTCAAGCTCGAGGCACGATCTGGCATCCCCATCCAGAGCGCTGGTCTCTGCATGCATGGTTGATCAACGGGTACTCGTTGCCCTGCCAGAAGGAGTGATGAACACGATCACGCAGTCTAGAGCCCCTTCCACGAGAAGGCTCTACGCGTCTAAATGGTCGGTGTTCTCTGGATGGTGCACCAACAGAGGTCTGGACCCGCGGACATGCGGGGTGGCGCATCTGCTCACTTTCCTACAAGAGCTGTTGGATAAGGGAAGATCCCCATCCACGCTCAAAGTTTACGTGGCGGCCGTAGCAGCATTCGCGGAATCGACGCACGGCCAGTCACTGGGAAGACATGAGTTGGTCATCCGCTTCCTTAGAGGAGCTAGAAGGATGAATCCGCCGCGCCCCCCGTCGGTTCCCATGTGGGATCTTTCACTGGTCCTCGAGGCCCTGAAAGCTTTTCCATTTGAACCACTAGACTCCGTGGAGTTGAAATATCTATCACTAAAAGCCGTTTTTCTGACTGCACTGTCGTCAGTAAAACGTGTAGGGGATCTGCACGCGCTGTCTGTCAGCGCGTCGTGTCTTGAGTTCGGACCAAATGACTCTAAAGTCATCCTCAGACCTAGACATGGTTATGTCCCTAAAGTGATGGGCACTCCATTCAGAGCGCAAGTTATTTCGCTGTCAGCTCTCCCAGCATCTGACAGCGAAAGTGATGTGAATCTCCTCTGCCCTGTCAGAGCGCTGAGGTTTTACATTACGCGCTCCGCCTCCTTCAGGCGTTCGGAACAGCTTTTCGTTTCGTTTGGTGGGCGCGCCAAGGGGCTTGCCTCCTCGAAACAGAGCCTGTCCAGATGGATAGTGGACGCTATAGCGGCAGCTTACGCGTCAAAAGGCCTGCAATGCCCTCTGGGCATCAGGGCTCATTCCACTAGAGGCGTGGCCTCGTCGTGGGCATGGTCCAGTGGAATTTCTATCCATGACATATGTGTAGCGGCGGGCTGGAGCTCCCCGTCTACCTTTGTCAGGTTTTATAACCTAGAAGTTCCTGCCTTGCAGGCTAAACTGTTGTCAGTCTGAAAAGAGGTGTATTCTGCCCAGATCTCCTGCTCAGATCACGTTCATGACTCAGCTCTCCTGGTTGAGCTGCACTAAGTAGGGTATGTGCCATATGACTATACAGACCGGCGCGCTGCTCTGTATTCCCTATGTGTGCTTATGTACAAGTGATGGCCCGCGTGGCTGGCCACCTTATTTTTTTTTTCCACTTATGGGGTTCCCCTTAAGCTCGGGGTCTCATGTGGATGCTTGGCGCGCACGGCGTTGACAAAGTGTTCCCGTAGCGTAAGCTAAACTTACGCAATACGAGAGAACCTCTCGTAAGAGAACGATACTCGGTTACTAACGTAACCTCGGTTCTCTCTAGAGAGGGAACGAGTATTGCGTAACCGGCCGTGCTCACGCCACGAGCGACTTCGCTTCAGTCGTCAAAAAACCAGAGAATTCAGCCTACAACCCCTATTTTATGCGCTAAGCCACGCCTATCTGGTGGGCTGTGACGCTATAAAGGCGCGGGCGCCCTTCATTGGGCGTGACGTCACGCCGGGCGCACTGGTAGGCTGCAGCAGTTGCCCGCAGGGCAGCCAATGAGCACGCGAGATGGCCTGCTCTAGGTCTGCTAGCTGCTGCACTGCGTTGACAAGTTATACAAAATTAAGGATAATTTTTTGGCTTCAGTATCTCGAGAAGATGAATCTTTCCCGTAGCGTAAGCTAAACTTACGCAATACTCGTTCCCTCTCTAGAGAGAACCGAGGTTACGTTAGTAACCGAGTATCGTTTTATGAATGAATGACTTGCTCTAATTTTGCTGGTCTTCGTCAACAACAGACGCTTTTGCACCCCCTGCTGGTGAGATCGACTAACAGCAGATGGAGAGTATGCTCGCCAATCTTCTGCTTTTCCTGCAGTTCCTGGACGTCAATGTTGAATTTACTGTCGAATATGAACCACTGAATTTGTGGAAGCGAATTTGCAAAGCGAAATAAAATGTACCGAAATTGCCTGTTGAATATTATAGGTTGTATTTTTAAACAGTTAGAATATTTTGGATGTGAAATATGAATGGTGAATATGGATTATTTAATTTTTAATAATGAAAATGTGTTTGAAACGTTTTTAATTGAAATATTCACAGCTTAAATATTCAACCATGTTGAATTTCAGCCCATAAAAATGCAAGCCCTAAAAATACAATGCATTAAAATGCAAGCATGGTTAATGCAATGCCTATTTTTTTTTTCAAGTAGTGCAATTCAACAGGCTTTTTATTTCAAAAACATTTGACATTATTTTACTTCCATAACAGACCTAATTTCAAGCATTTAACCAAAAGCCCATTCAAAAAACCCATTGACTTCAAGACAGTATAACCAAAAGTGTTAAAATGCTAACTCTTCTGTTTCTGGGTTTTGGCCAACAAAATTTTGCATTCTCTTCAAATTGTTGCATCATCATGTATTTTGCCAAACAAAACAGTGAGAAGAAGGTAATCAAGAAGGTAATTATGAGGAAATTATTTTTAGTTTAGTTGATGCTGTAAATTATATGTATGTATTATGCATAGTGTTAGCCATCATGAAATCAGTAGCCTACCACTTTACAATAAGGTTTTATTAGTTAAATTTGTTAACATTAACTACTAATGAACTGCCCTTCTACAGCATTTTAATTTCAGCATTTACTAAAACATTATTAAAATTAAAAGTTGTATGTGTTAACATTTGTTAATGCACTGACTGTGACATAACATGAACAAACATTTAGCCTAACAGGTATGTTATTATTAACTAAGATTAACCATGCGCAACACATTTGTTACTGTATTTGTTAGTTCATGTTAGCTAAAACATGAATAATAAACAATTGCAAAGTGTTTCTATGAAGTAGAAGATATAACTTCCTTACAATTTAGAGTTGGACATGGACTTAAGATTTGATTTAACTAGAAGTATTTCCCCAAGCTAATACCACTTGCCTTGGATAAAAACGAATGACATTTTCAGACTCAGAATGTGGCTGAAATCGAGTTATACTTTTATTTTAGTTAAGCATAACTCACATCCTACCGCAACTTTTACAGTAGCAAGTTAGGATCAATGTAACTTTTCCATATTTGCTTAACGTTACCTGCTGCTCGTGTAGTTTGAAGGCTCACGGCGAACTGCTACTGCTGCGTACGAGGCGCTGCACAGGAAACTCCGCCTACCACTTAATCTCTGCCAAATGCTTCCGCCAAAAAAAAATTATATTACATTTATTTTTATTATTATTGTAAGTGGCAATAGAGTATAAGTGTATTGTTATTTGTTATACTATTTATAATTATTATTATTATTATTATTTACAATTATCAGAGAGGGGTACAATATATTTTGAGACGAAAGGGGCAGGGGCTTGAGCCCCCCCGGCCCCCCTCCTGTACACGCCACTGCTACCATCTGAATGTCTCAACAGAAATCGAGACTAATCAGACCAGGCAACATTTTTCCAGTCTTCAACTGTCCAATTTTGGTGAGCTCTTGCCAATTGTAGCCTCTTTTTCCTATTTGTAGTGGAGATGAGTGGTACCCGGTGGGGTCTTCTGCTGTTGTAGCCCATCCGCCTCAAGGTTGTGCGTGTTGTGGCTTCACAAATGCTGTGCTGCATACCTCGGTTGTAACGAGTGGTTATTTCAGTCAAAGTTTATCTTCTATCAGCTTGAATCAGTCGGCCCATTATCCTCTGACCTATAGCATTAACAAGGCATTTTCGCCCACAGGACTGCCGCATACTGGATGTTTTTCCCTTTTCACACCATTCTTTGTAAACCCTAGAAATGGTTGTGCGTGAAAATCCCAGTAACTGAGCAGATTGTGAAATACAAGGAGATTGTCTTGACCAGGACCACACCCCTAAATGCATTGGAGCAACTGTCATGTGATTGGTTGATTAGATAATTGCATTAATGAGAAACTGAGCAGGTGTTCCTAATAATCCTTCAGGCGAGTGTATATATATATATATATATATATATATTTATTTATTTATTTATTTATACCACGGGCTGTTTAAATGCCTAAAGTATTACTGAGTCTGACTTGGAGAAAATTAGAAATGCACCTGCACTCTCCCCTTTCACACCCACAGGACTTGTAAGAAAAGTTTGGTTTGACATACAGCTGTGTTTTGCACGGAGGGGAAGAGAAGGAAACCGTAACCTATCAAAAGAGTCTTTCGTTCTCCGGCAAGACGAGAATGGGAAAGAGTACCTGACCCTGGCGCATAACCCAGAGACAAAAAACCACAAGGATCCCACCGCATCGGATAGGGAAAATTTACGAGGATTTATGTTTGCGAACCCCGGCGACCCACTTTGTCCCGTGGACAGCTTTAAAAAATATCTGTCAAAGTGTCCAGAAAATGCCGGAGCGTTCTATTTGCATCCGAGACGCATCCCTCTGTGCAAACTCGAGAGCACCGGAATGTGGTTCACCAGGCAATTGGGACTCTTTCAGTTCTTTGTCTCTCTCTTTCTTTTAATAATGAATTTAAATAAATGTGACATTTCATTCAAATAAAAGCAATCCGATGGCTCTACTTTATTTAAAGCGGACGGAGTGCTAGAACTAACGAGCCGCAACTTAAGAAAATAACCGTCATTTTTACACGTCTGTTAAAAAATTACACTGTAAACATCAGTTACAGCTTTAACTTATTTTTAACTTGGCAAATGACCGTGGTATAAGCGGGATCCGCTTCACGTCGGGTGGTTCTTCGCCTCTGCGTCGTGCATTAAAATCCTTTAATGCATGGCTAGCCGTGGATTATCCCTTACATATATAACATTCATGTTATAAAACCTCATGAATTTCTTTATTCTGCTGAACACACACACAAAAATATCTTTCTAGATATGAAGAATATGGGTAATCAAACAGTTGATGGACCCATTGACTTCCATAGTTTTTTCTTTTTTTTCTTCGTCAAGCCAATGATTACCCATATTCTTCCAAATATCTTCTTTTGTGTTCAGCAGAATAAAGAAAAATCATACAGGCTTGGAACAACTTGAGGGTGAGGAAATGATGACAGAATTTAAATTTTTGGGTGAACTATGTCTTTAATTCTTAAAACATGCACTATTTATTTATAGTTTTTATTTCCTTAATGGATTTTACCTATATAGTACAACCAGTACAATAATCTGCAAAAACAAAATAATGTAACATGAATAACCTATAACCAATAATAGGAGGCTTTTTTTGGACTTATCTTAGGTGCTCCAAATAGCTTTTATTTTAAAGGGGAACTTTGCAACTATTTCAAACCAATAAAACCGTTTAGAAATCATTTGGATGGTTAAATGACCTGCTCCCCTTAGCATTCCCAGCCGGAAAACCAACCTTGCAACATGGGGACTAACGTTCTGGTAAGTTGGAAATAGGAAGTCTCGTGAGAAGTGAGAACGAGCGAGAAACACAAACTGCTATATGGCAATTCGACATAAACACAAATAAGTACGCCCCGAAATAAGCCACAAAATGGCTAGAGTTGCCAAGTTCCCCTTTAAAGAATGTACCCAAACCCAGTGAGTTTTAATTTTCAAACTTTTACCCTCTTATTGTGCAGTCTTTCTTGTGCTCTTTTATTTAAAGGCCGCTGGCAGCAGCAACAGCGGCACTGAGAAGAATTTAAAATATCACACTTGCTACATGCAACAGTTCCCACCTGTGGATTCAGTGAAAATACATCAAAAATACCAGGGTGGAAGTAGAACAGTTATTTTTATTTCGTTCCAGGTGTCTTTACAACTCCTCTAATATGTTCAGGTGTTTGCCTCACTCTCACACGTACGCCAGATTGCCCCAGCTGGAAGACTAATTCAAGTGCAGCTGGATGGATGGTTTTGAAATCTCTCATATCCATGCTTTATTTGTTCAATATTGAGTAGAGAGCCCGTCTAATGCAACTCTAACCCTCAGTATTTGGCATACGCCGTCCACAAAATGTAGATTCCACCCGGATGGAGGTCATCAGATGAGATGAAGCCCTCCAAAAACCACAGAAGAGTAGACCGGAATGGAGGGACAAAAGCTTTTTACGTTATGAAGTTGACACTTGGGAGATTTGGGAGATTTTTGAGTAACCATTCAGAGAAAATTCATGTAACAAGTGTGTTTTAAATATCCAATTCCCTTTGAGTGCATATCCCATAATTCCATGCACTATTCTGACTAATAACTGTTCATGTTCAAGCTATTTTTAACTGATTAAACTTAAACCTTAAAGATAAAAGCCATCTTTCCCATTTAAATCTAATGTTTTGTCCTATTTATATATGAAAATGCGTTTAATTTGATGTTTCTTCCATCAAATTATGAATGAAAACTGAACGGGGGTTGAAACCGCCATCTTGGACCGCATACTCACCGACTAGTGCTGTTCTGCTGTTTAAATGTATGCATAGCAAAGTGTTTATCCTAAAATTACAGTCATGCCTGGGAAGGAACCGCCATCATCAGCACAAACAATCTAAAGCGCCAAACACAGCAATTACCCATAAACACCTGCTGTGTGAGCCGCTGCTCGGGGAACCGGCAGTGTAGCTGAATTGGTGGATTCTGCATGTGGGAGGGATAGAAACCACATTGACCCTGTTTAACTAATGAACGACATCGTCCTCCTCACACAACTGTACTAACTCTGGGGAGCCTAGGAGGCTGAAGAAAGGAGAGATTTGTTTTTAGTACTGGACTGTGGAAATGGAACTGTTTGTAAGGTCATGTTTAGGGCTTGGCGATATATCACAATCATGTTTTCAATATCATACAATAATATTATCACAATATTCATTCATTAATGGGGAAGGAAATGCTTCCCAGATATTTGTTAGACCTTGAGAATGAATGTAAATGTCACAGTGTTGGGTTTGTGTTCCCCTGATGTCCACTAGATGTCCTCCTTTCCCACGGTGTCCTTCACTTATGAACTACATTTCCCACGATCCTTTGTCTCATCATTGCACTCAGCTGTTTCTTATCACTGATCATTGCACTCAGCCAATTCCCCATTATCATTGTCGATTCCCTGTGTATATAACCCTGTCTGTTTCAGTATGTGTCACGGAGTCCTTGTATTATGTCCCCACACTTCCGTTATTTGTATCATTCTGGTTCTCGTTTGTATTTTATGTTTTGGATTGCCTTATTGGACTTTTGACCCCTGCCTGGATGACTAAGAGTTTGGATTGCCCTTTTATATTAAACTACTGCTTTTGGATTTTCTGCCTCCAGTGTGTGTTCCGTGACAGAAGGACTCCGTCACACAAGATCCAGCGGTATGTTTCTCAATATCTCTTCCCCAGCCACCGAGCGGGAGAGAAGGGAGTTTTTTAAGGGGACCCGATTAGTTAAGTTTCGTGGAACCCGTGGAGGTCGCAGTGGAGGAGGTGGTCGAGAGCCTGTTCACGTCCCGTCTGCCCAGTCAGAGACTGTTCACGTCCCGTCTACCCAGTCAGAGACTGTTCACGTCCCGTCTGCCCAGTCAGAGAATCTTCACGTTCCGTCTGCCCAGCGAGAGACTGTTCACGTTCCGTCTGCCCAGCGAGAGACTGTTCACGTCACGTCTGCCCAGCGAGAGACTGTTCACGTCACGTCTGCCCAGCGAGAGACTGTTCACGTCACGTCTGCCCAGCGAGAGACTGTTCACGTCACGTCTGCCCAGCGAGAGACTGTTCACGTCACGTCTGCCCAGCGAGAGACTGTTCACGTCACGTCTGCCCAGCGAGAGACTGTTCACGTCACGTCTGCCCAGCGAGAGACTGTTCACGTCACGTCTGCCCAGCGAGAGACTGTTCACGTCACGTCTGCCCAGCGAGAGACTGTTCACGTTCCGTCCGCCTTCCTGGGCCGGGACTATCTGGAGCGTCTGGCTCGGATCCTGGACATGCCCGTGTCTGCTGTTCCAGAGCCGGAACCAGTGTCTGCTGTTCCAGAGCCGGAGCCGGAGGCAGAGCCAATGGCCGTTCCAGAGCCGGAGGCAGAGCCAGTGCCCATTCCAGAGCCGGAGGCAGAGCCATTGCCGGTTCCAGAGCCGGAGGCAGAGCCATTGCCGGTTCCAGAGCCGGAGGCAGAGCCAATGCCTGTTCCAGAGCCGGAGGCAGAGCCAGTATCCGTTCCAGAGCCGGAGGCAGAGCCAGTGCCGTCTGCCTTCTTGGATCTGGACTATCTGGAGCGTCTGGTTCGGATCCTGGACATGCCCATGTCTGCTGTTCCAGAGCCGGAGCTAGTGTCTGCTGTTCCAGAGCTGGAGGCAGAGCCATTGCCCGTTCCAGATCCGGAGGCAGAGCCAATGCTTGTTCCAGAGCCTATGCCTGTTCCAGAGCCGGAGGCAGAGCCAATGCCTGTTCCAGAGCCTATGCCTGTTCCAGAGCCGGAGGCTGAGCCAATGCCTGTTCCAGAGCCGGAGGCTGAGCCAATGCCTGTTCCAGAGCCGGAGGCTGAGCCAATGCCTGTTCCAGAGCCGGAGGCTGAGCCAATGCCTGTTCCAGAGCCGGAGGCTGAGCCAATGCCTGTTCCAGAGCCGGAGGCTGAGCCAATGCCTGTTCCAGAGCCGGAGGCTGAGCCAATGCCTGTTCCAGAGCCGGAGGCTGAGCCAATGCCTGTTCCAGAGCCAATGCCTGTTCCAGAGCCAGTGTCTGTTCCAGAGCCAGTGTCTGTTCCAGAGCCAGTGTCTGTTCCAGAGCCAGTGTCTGTTCCAGAGCCAGTGTCTGTTCCAGAGCCAGTGTCTGTTCCAGAGCCAGTGTCTGTTCCAGAGCCAGTGTCTGTTCCAGAGCCAGTGTCTGTTCCAGAGCCAGTGTCTGTTCCAGAGCCAGTGTCTGTTCCAGAGCCAGTGTCTGTTCCAGAGCCAGTGTCTGTTCCAGAGCCAGTGTCTGTTCCAGAGCCAGTGTCTGTTTCTGTGTTTGTGTCTGTTTTTGTGACTATTACAGTTCTTGTGGCTGTTCCTGAGCCGGTGTCTGCTGTTCCTGAGCCGGTGTCTGCTGTTCCTGAGCCGGTGTCTGCTGTTCCTGAGCCGGTGTCTGCTGTTCCTGAGCCGGTGTCTGCTGTTCCTGAGCCGGTGTCTGCTGTTCCTGAGCCGGTGTCTGCTGTTCCTGAGCCGGTGTCTGCTGTTCCTGAGCCGGTGTCTGCTGTTCCTGAGCCGGTGTCTGCTGTTCCTGAGCCGGTGTCTGCTGTTCCTGAGCCGGTGTCTGCTGTTCCTGAGCCGGTGTCTGCTGTTCCTGAGCCGGTGTCTGCTGTTCCTGAGCCGGTGTCTGCTCCGCCCTGGCCGCCCGAGGGGTCTTCGCCGCCCTGGCCGCCCGAGGGGTCTTCGCCGCCCTGGCCGCCCGAGGGGTCTTCGCCGCCCTGGCCGCCCGAGGGGTCTTCGCCGCCCTGGCCGCCCGAGGGGTCTTCGCCGCCCTGGCCGCCCGAGGGGTCTTCGCCGCCCTGGCCGCCCGAGGGGTCTTCGCCGCCCTGGCCGCCCGAGGGGTCTTCGCCGCCCTGGCCGCCCGAGGGGTCTTCGCCGCCCTGGCCGCCCGAGGGGTCTTCGCCGCCCTGGCCGCCCGAGGGGTCTTCGCCGCCCTGGCCGCCCGAGGGGTCTTCGCCGCCCTGGCCGCCCGAGGGGTCTTCGCCGCCCTGGCCGCCCGAGGGGTCTTCGCCGCCCTGGCCGCCCGAGGGGTCTTCGCCGCCCTGGCCGCCCGAGGGGTCTTCGCCGCCCTGGCCGCCCGAGGGGTCTTCGCCGCCCTGGCCGCCCGAGGGGTCTTCGCCGACCTGGCCGCCCGAGGGGCCGCCCTGGCCGCCCGAGGGGTCTTCGCCGCCCTGGCCGCCCGAGGGGTCTTCGCCGCCCTGGCCGCCCGATGGACTTTGCGTCTCGCCCTGGCCGCCCGATGGACTTTGCGTCTCGCCCTGGCCTCCCGATGAACTGTGCGTTTCGCCCTGGCATCCCGATAGACTTTGTGTTTACCCCTGGATGCCCGATAGATTTTTTGTTTTGCCCCGGTCCCCGGTTAAACCCTCACTCCTTGTTCCTGTCTCCCTTCATGGACCTGGCCCACCTTCCCTCCCCCTGATCCTCCACCGTTCCACCTCCCTCCTGAACCTCTTGTATTATATTGTGTTGTGTTTTCTGTGTTTCTTGTTGTTGTCATGGAGCGTCTGGTAGCCGCTCCGTAGAGGGGGGGTTATGTCACAGTGTTGGGTTTGTGTTCCCCTGATGTCCACTAGATGTCCTCCTTTCCCACGGTGTCCTTCACTTATGAACTACATTTCCCACGATCCTTTGTCTCATCATTGCACTCAGCTGTTTCTTATCACTGATCATTGCACTCAGCCAATTCCCCATTATCATTGTCGATTCCCTGTGTATATAACCCTGTCTGTTTCAGTATGTGTCACGGAGTCCTTGTATTATGTCCCCACACTTCCGTTATTTGTATCATTCTGGTTCTCGTTTGTATTTTATGTTTTGGATTGCCTTATTGGACTTTTGACCCCTGCCTGGATGACTAAGAGTTTGGATTGCCCTTTTATATTAAACTACTGCTTTTGGATTTTCTGCCTCCAGTGTGTGTTCCGTGACAGTAAACATGTAAACTTTGTTTGTGGGGGCGGGGATTCTGTGTTTTCATGATTTAATACAAATGTAAATAAACTTTAAAAATGTTATCAAGCTTTTTAAAATGTAATCAAATGAAAATGTAACAACTAGTTTACAACAAAAATTGCATTTTATGTTTTTGTCAAATAAGATGCTGCACTACTATGGAAGTACAGAATAAAACAAAACATGGCCACAGAATAAAACAAATAAAAGGGTAATTTGTGACTTTTCATCTCAAAATTCTGTCCTTTTTCTCACAATTGCGAGCATGATATAAAGTCGCAATTGTGTGTTACAGTATAAAGTCAGAATTGTGAGATATATACTTCTTAGGAAAAGGTCAGTCTTTTTTTCCTTAATCTCTATATCTCACAATTCTTGGAAAAGATGTACGAATGGCGAGATATAAACTCGCATTTGTGCACTCTAAAAAGAGATGTGTTAAAAAACAACACACATCATGTGTTGATGGTAGTTTGACACATGTTGTGTAGATTTTTAACACACAATGTGTGTTAAAATGTAACTGGATAGAATAGCACTGGGTGGAGGGCAGTTTGTGTTTATGAAAATAATTATAGGTATATTTTATATGGTATCCCATAAAAAGCTCTAAAATAAATAAAATAATACATTACAATAAATACATAAAATCTTAATTCATAAAAACAAAGATTAACTGGTGTTTTTTTGGCAGCCAATCACATCATGTCTCTTTTGCAATGTCTTTTTCAAATGCTGCTTTCACTTGTTATTAATAACCAATTTATTATAACAAACTATTTATTTCTGTCAGACGTCTACAGAAGCTCTTATTGAGAATTACCAGGTTTTGTGTTGACGATTCATTGAATGTTTCATTTGAAGTCACCAGAATCGTGATTAGTGTCCGCTTTATTTGGGCTCTTGACCCTTCAGTCTTAAACATTAGTTTTCTCTGATGCTATATCTGTGTATTAATTTTGCACATTTGAAACAGCAGAAATTACAATGAGAAAAAGATAATGAAATGATAATATTATCATCATGAAGATTAATTAAGGATCGCAAGAGTTTAAAATATAAAAGATGACTTTTAAAAAGTTTTAGCAAGTTAGCATATTGCTATTAGCTTATAATTCGATTTTAAATCCCTGTAGTGCGTACCGGATCTTACAGTCTATGCTACCTTATCCTATACTTCTTAAAAAAAAGATGTTTTCAGAAAGTTCTTAGCTGCAGCAGAAGTTAGTCAAATACAGACATTAATATTCAGCGTATGAATCTCAACAGTGGTGACAAAGCTTCATGTCGCAATGCATGCTGGGTGCCACCATAGTACAAAGCTCATCCATGACTCCCAGCATGCATTGCGGCATGAAGCTTTTCGTTTCTCACCATTGTTGAGATTCATATGCTGATTCTTGATATCTGTGTTTGACTAGTTTCTGCTGCAGCTCAAATCTTTCTAAACTTTTTTTTTTAAGAAGTCATTCTGCACTTTTAGATACCTTGATGTAGTTTCACAAGACCGCTATAACTAACATCATATAAATAAAATAAATGCACACCATCCATATTCTCAAAAACTTGATCAGATCAGTACTTGCTGATTACGACATCACTGAGAACCATCTGATCATATTTTCTCTCGCCATAACAGATGTATTTGATTAAAATACATTTGCAATAGTTAGAGAAAAACTAAAAGAAGTGTAAAGGGTCAAGAACCCAAATAAAGGAGTCTATTAATCACGATTCTGGTGACTTAAAATAAAACATTCAATGAAACATCAAACCTCAGTTAGTTCTCAATAAGAGCTTGTCTATGTAGATTCATGATGTCTAAAACATCCAAATGTTCAAACAAAGTCTTTATTAAACATCACTGGACTACATAAACACAAGTTAACAATATGTGTCAGTGTTCATCCAAACACTCAGTTGTAAAAACACAGGAAGTAACTCTGGCAAATATACACCGACTACAGTCACATGTGACACATATCTGACACAAGTTGTGTTACTATAACACATTAGTGTGTAAAAAGTTTCAACACACTTCTGTTTAAGAGGAATAACACATTAGTTGTGTTAAAGGTAACACAAAACGTGTAGTCCTTATAAACACAGAGATGTGTTAAGAAACAACACAGGTTGTGTGTTAAATTTGACACATGTGTTGTCCCTGAGCACACACACTACATGTGTTAAAATCTACACAATATGTGTTAAACTCTACACAACATGTGTTGTCCCTGAGCACACACACTACATGTGTTAAAATCTGCACAACATGTGTTAAAATCTACACAACATGTGTTGTCCCTGAGCACACTACATGTGTTAAAATTTACACAACATGTGTTTTCCCTGAGCACACACACTACATGTGTTAAAATCTACACAACATGTGTTGTCCCTGAGCACACTACATGCGTTAAAATCTATACAACATGTGTAGTCCCTGAACACACACACTAAATGTGTTAAACTGACACAACATGTGTCTTTTTTAACACATCTCTTTTTAGAGTGTAAGAGAAAAAAAGTCACAATTGTGAATTTCTTTCTCGTAATTCTGAATTTATAACATGCAATTAAACCTTTATATCACGCAATTCTGACGTTATATCTCGCAAATTCTGTGATTGTGAATTGTGAGATAAAAAGTTGCAATTATCTTTTAAAATGCTTCCATAGCACAACAGAACTGTATACATTTAAAACATGGATAAAAAATATCTTGGTTGTATGCTATTCCTCAGATATAATATTATTATTATTACTTTGAGAAGTACATTTAGTAGTGTTATATTTCTGTGATAATCTCTTAAACCAAACTATTTTATTTTGACGGCTTGTCGTGAAAATCTTCCAGTTTTAGTTTCAGTGTGTATAATTTCAGTGTGTGGTATAAGATATTATTTATGTTTTTAAAGCTGTCGCTGTTGTAAGGAATTCTTGTGTCTCTATTGGCGGCAAACTTTCTTCCATTGTTTAGTCAAACAGGATCAGTCTCCAAGTTTTTTTGATTGGCTAGAAAGAATTGTCTGTATAGCAGCAGACAGTTTTAGATAAAACCTCATTATCTTTTTGGTTTTATCACGTTTAAATGGTGCATAAATAATGAAGTAGCTACAAAACAATCAAGTAGTTTAGCATTTTGACATTATGACTAGATTATTTTTTTACATTGCTGTTTCATTGGCACAATCAAATTTAGACTACATTTTGCAATATGATGAGTCATAAAAAGGTAAATTGACAGTAATTTTACCACTTACACTGAAAGCAATTACAGGGTGTCACATTTTTAAACTAAGAAAATGGAAGTAGCTTGAACAATATTTTTTTACTAGCCTTGTGAAAAATACTTTAAAAGGTGCTTACTTATTATGGAAATAATGTACTTCAAAATAATATACTGGGAACACTTTACAATAAGGTTTCAATAGTTAAGATTAGTTAATGAATTAACTTACATGAACCAAATATGAGCAATAGATTTGTTACTGTATTTGTTGTTGCTGTTCATTGTTAGTTAATGTTAGTTCAGAGTGCATTAACTAATGTTAAATCGGCCAATGGCCGATAGTGATAATAATTGCTTTTATCAGCACTTCTTTTTCACAAGGGTATGCATGTACATTCGTTAGTTGAATTGCGGTTTAATTGTCACATTTGAGTTTTTACATGCTAATATTACAGGGATGCCGAAATACTATGATCGGAAATAACCAAGGTTTTAAGAAATGATCTGAAACATTTTTAAAAAGGGCCACAGTTTTAGAGACATTATGGTAAAGCACAGGAAAACCTTGTTGAAGTAGCACTACAAGGCAGTGTACCTCCAATGAGGTTGTTCTGGAGAGATATCTCTCTTTTTGCTATCAAAATAAGAGAAATAGTGCACTGCTACAAGGTTTAATTCTTGTTGGAACGTGTGGCATTTTCTTGTGAGGTTCTCAATACCCAGACAGTAACTGAGAGAGCCATGGGCCCTTGTCATATTCCTTGACAGGTCGCATAATGGGCCTATTGACGAACTGCCTGAGCTTCCCTTGGGCGGACGGCACATGAGTGGTGTTGAGTCTGAAACTCTTTTAGGAAAAGAAGCGTCTGATAAACAGTGCTTCGACCTATTGAAGTCCAACATAGACATAAATGCCATGATGACAGCTGTAGAGGCAGGAAAAAACCTTTTAATTTAACAAGAGGGGAAATTAAAAAGAAGCAGAGTGTCAATGTATTAGCGGAAATTGGTATAAAGAACCGTACCTTCCCTGCCCCCATTTTGACAGACCGCTACATTACCAGAGGAAAGTAGGTCTTGACACCTGTAGTCTTGTGTGGAATGGTAATGTAGACCTGAAGGCATTGCTAAGAAGAGCATGACATACTGAAAAATGACGTTCATATTGAAATTTCTGACATTTGTTTTAACTTTGCTAACTTGGCACTATTTGAGACGTATCTGAAACATGAGAACTCTTTAAAATCTCGCTATGTGAGATTAATGGGGGTTTATTCTTTGTAGAAAAGGTGAATCACGTCAGTGTCTCAATTTGCTTGCTGTTTTACTCCATTGCTGTGAAGGAGAAACAATTGAGATATTAATGAGAATTCCTTCGTGTTTTGGTGTGGACAACTTGACTGTTCATCCCATTGGGAAAATTACTCAAAGGTTGGTCTTTCACAGCTCACAACACATAAAACTCATTTAAGTATTAATTTAGTCTCAGATGTTCCTTTGAAGCTCCCTAGGATAAATAACAAGTTAGACAAATGTTGACCTACAATGAAAGTATAAAATGAATGTGGATAGCATAAAACAGATCATTCGGTCTTGAATGAATTTGATGAGTTCATATTGAGATCACTTCAAAAACTGAGATTATTACTGGGGGGTTTTATTTATCAATTTTCTCCCCATTTTATTTCATTGCTGTGAAGGAGAGACCATTGAGAGATTAAATATTTCTCTTTTGTGTGTTTGCGTGGACAACTGAAGGTGCATCAAATAGGGAAAATTACTCCGATTGGTCTTTCAAAGCCCATAACGCATAATGTTGTCAATGTTGTTTTTATTTAGAGTAGGTAATCAATTTTGTCTCCTTAAAATTCCTAGGAGAAATTAAAACAAATTAGATAATTGTTGAAATAAAATAAGAGTATAATGGTGGTGGATAGCATATCCACCATCCAATGATGGTGGATAGCATAGCTCAGATCATTTGCTCATGAAAGATTTTGATGAGAAATGTTTGAGTTCATACTGAGATCTGATTTTTGATTTTGCAGACTTTGGCAAACCTGTAGAATTAATGGTGTAACATTTAATCTCAGTTTAATCTAATTTCTTTCAAAGAGAAACTACTGAGTTAGTGAAGAGATCTCCATTTATGATTTGTCTTTCCTATTTTTGTGGGTAGTTACAAATCTGGCTTCTGATTGCAGAAATATCCTGAGCAAAGTTTGAGACAATATTGAGATCTCTTCTGAAACTCCTGAGGAGGTACCTTTTGAGATTACTGGAGTCTGTTCAGGTGAGCTATCTGAGTAGACGGAAAAATAACCCGAGATATTTTTGCTCCATTTGCCCTTTTAATGAATTTTCTTTACAGTCTACGATAATCAAATGAAATATTAAAGAGATCTTGTGATCTTTCTTTTCCAGGGGGTAAAGGACAATCCAAATGGTATGAGGTGAACATAATGCACTTTTATGTTTTAATAGCTAATATACATGAACACGCTGGAGTTAAATGTACAGCAAAGAGGCGCATTGCTGATCTGCTCACCTTCTTCTGCACTTTGTTTCGAAATGATGTTAACCATACAAAGGCCCGCAGCTATTCAATATGACTGAACTGTTGTGTAATTCCTCCATTATGAAACAAATCACAGGCATTTACTGAAGAGCCTCATAATGGCTTTATAATGGAAATTATCGTCGCTATCATCGGTCGTAAAAGTTAATAAATTTCAGCATATGCTCAGAATTAGCTAATGTAAGAGGTTAATGGCGTTTCTACGGGAACGGGCGGAGCGTTCCGTAAATGTACACCACAAAACCACAATACTGGAATGTCAGCCTGTCGCACCACAACCAGATCCAGATAATGAGTGTCGATTTCTCGGAAACACAAGCCAGAGGTCTTCCAGCTGAGGAGAATCTCCATTAAGGCTGAAGTGCTTTGTCAGCCGAACTGAATTGCATCTTGCTTAACGAGATTAAGTGAATTTAGATCTATGGGAAGCATGTCCTGCTTTTCTTTCTGGGGAAATAAAACCTGTGAAATATTTGTAATACCTTGAGCAATCAAAGGAGCCAAACACCGTTTCTCTAGAGTCATGGCCTGTTAGTTGTGTAATTCACTTTCACAGTCTGAATCCAGACATCAGAAGCGTAATTAGTCACCTTTCTCTCTATAGATGCCTTTTTCGACACATCCTCTCCTTCCCTTTGTTATCTCCCTTTCTTTCCATCTGGCTTCCCAGCGAGGTGGGACAGAATCCATTGAAAACAGATGTTCCCTCACCTAGCCAGCTATTTTCCAGCCCAGGCGCAGGAGGGATTCTTCCACGCGACCTGAAGTGCCCTTTCAAAACACACACGCAAGGGACGGCAGCGCCATCGTGAATGAATTGATCGATACAGTAAATCATAATGTTCTTCTGTCTAAATTGTCAAATTTAAATTTTTCTGATGCTGCTATGAAATGGATGGAGTCCTATCTTACCATGAGAAGACAAAGTACCAGGGTTGGGAATAAAATGTCATCTTTTAGTAACTGTACTGTTGGCGTCCCACAAGGCTCAGTTTTAGGTCCTTTGTTATTTAGTCTATATGCTAACGACTTGCCATTAGTATGTCCTGAAGTTGATACTCAAATGTATGCAGATGACACGGTCATTCTGGCACATGGAAGAGACAGATATGAAGTGGCAGCCAAATTAACAGTAGCAATGGCTAAAATTGCCACATGGCTTTCTGAGTCTTGCATGACTTTAAACGTCAGTAAAACCGTGTGTATGTAATTTTATATAAGGAAAAATGAAAATCAGCCAGATGTCGTTGTAAATGGGGAAAAAATCCGGGTTGTCACACTTTAAATATCTGGGAGCTACTCTTGATTCACAGTTGTCTTTTAAGAAACATATAAAGCAGGTTTGTAATACTGTTAAATTTAATGTAAGAAATTTTAGACACATTCATAATCAGTTACCTCTAGATGCGGCCAAATTGTATATGTATTCAATGATTGTCTCACATTTTACATATTGCATTACAAGTTGGTCACAAACCGGAAAAACAATACTTGCTCCATTACAAACGCTATATAAACAAACTCTTAAAGTATTGGATAAAAAGCCATCAGGTTATCACTACTGCAATATCATTCAAAAACATAAACTCTTGACTTTTTATGTGTTTTGCTAATGTTTGTTTAGTGTACAGAGTAATTAATAATTTGGCTGCGCCCCCATTAGAGGAGTTTATAATATTGCTCTCAGATAGCCGGAGAACAACTAGGGCGTCCAGTAGAGGTCACTGTGCCGTACAGCGCAGACGTACTGAGTTTGGCAGATCAGCCTTCTCTATCGGAGCCTCTAAGCACTGGAATTTAGTCCCAAAAGAGATTAGAGACATTAGTACATTCACTTGTTTTAAATATAAAGTAAAATTATGGTTAAAATCTATACAATCATGTATCCATTAATCATGTGAAACTTGTTGTCTGAGAGGTGATTTGTGTGAGGTTGTGTTATGGTATATTTATATGTGTTTGTTGGATAGTCAATTGCATGTCCTTTTCCTGCCTAAGGTTCCAAGAAGCTTGTGTGATGATGTTTTATGGTATATTTATATGTGTTTGTTGGATTGTTAATTGTATGTTTTCCTTTCCTGCCCAGGGACTACAGATGAAATTTAGCTTGTAGCTAATTCTGGTATGGCTGAATGCCATACACTGTCCCTGTTAAATAGATAAATAAATAAATAAATAAATTTGAGCATTCACACGTTTTCACACATCTTCTGCTGGGCTGCCATAAGCCCCATTGGGTAAGTTCACTCTATTAGTGTACTGATGATTTCAAACCCCCATATGGAGCTCTCCATAGAAGCCAATGATCCATGACGGATAGGACGGTTCCTCCGCCTTGGTTCCTTGCCATTTTCAGCACAACCCTGATTTCCCTACAGTAAACTCAGGACTTTGGGTTTCCCGGGACTGGAACTCTAGGGCTTGAAATGTCAAAAGAGTGTATGTTGCTTTAAGTGTAAATTTAAATTAAGGTTAGATATAAAAAAAAAATATAACACTGTGCTATAATATGCTTAGTATAGTTCTGGCTCCAAAATCTAATTAGGCATATTCAAATCTGTTATTGAATCTAGTACAATATGCACACATTTTGTGACTCTATATTTGTGCCAAACATAAAGCAGCATCACCACCATCTTTCGGTAATGCAAATCACTAGTTTAAAGAGTTGTTGTTTTTGTCGTTGAGCAGTAGCTCTCAATCCAGGGCAAACAGAAGCCATAATTAAAGTCCAATACACTTCCGCACGGATGTAAAGAACCCATGGTTACAGACAGAAAGAAATCTCCAGGAGAGTGAACACACACTGCTCTCTCTGACTGGATGTCAGCCAGCTGTCAATACCCATCTGCTGCTGGACTATACCGATGAATGAGGAAAGTCTATCAGGTTTCAGAGTTGAAGAACAGTTCCGGCTCCGGCTTTGAAGTTGGATGAATTCAGTTGACAAGGTTTACGTTGCTTTCTTGTTGTTGCCAATTAGAGGCTAAAATGGAAATGACTACATAAAGTTTAGCAGATGCTCTTATCACACCAATCTACAAATGATGAACAGCAAAAGCTATTTATTGTTGGAGTCAACAGTGTTCCAAGTACAAAAGTTTCAGGTGGCAGCTAGAGTGGTACTCAATCTAAAGCTGTAGTGAAATGCTGAAAGAGAAAATATTTTGTGGTAAAGGGTACAAATTACCTTCACTGTTGTGGTTCAGTTCCCAGGTGTGTCTTCAGCTGTTTCTTGAAGGTTGTTCCACCAAAGAGAAATGGAGAAGGTTATGGAAAAAGCACAGTAAATTTGAACCTTGTTGCGAAGGTAACACTACACACTTAAAATAATGCGTGCGCGTGCGACAGTAGGCTGCGGTAGGCTAAATTATTTACGACAGCGGTAATGGACAATTCCGCTTCCAAGCTGTAGGGCGACCGCCCTTAAAAGAACCATTTTTTCCTTAGTGTGAAGAACATTTTTAAAATCTAAAACCTTTTTTTTCCACTATGAAGAACTTTCTGTGGAATGGAAAGATTTCATGTATTTTAAAGGTTCTTCATGGAACCATATAGATGCCAATAAAAAAACATTCCTTTCAACCCTCTGGTGCTTTTTACTTGGCAGTCAAAAATAAAATAAAAAAATGTTTTTTATTTAGTATTTAGTATTTCTAGGGGATTTTATGGTACTAAGTTATATTTATGTGGTAGTTATAATCCATTTATTCAATTTCTGAGCATAGACCTGAACATTTTCCAACTTAAATCTTGAATGCTTAGGAGCACGTATTTAAGTTTGATTTATTTTTAAAGACGACACAGATTATTGCAGAAGTAAAAAAATGCACAAAAATAACATTTTCATTTTTTTTATGAAATATGGTTTCCAAAACACGTTTTACTAGTTGTGTTTCAAATTTGAGCTTGGTATCTCAAAATATTAAAGGTTTCAGAGAGATGTGAGGTTTGGGTGCAGTACCAAACGTTTCCACTAGATGAAATTTATTTCCTATTCGTTTCTATGAGGAGTACAAGTGGCTATTTTTTTTCAGGACCATTGCATCTTTTCAAATCATGTTCATGATTTTGTGTGTATGTATTCCGTAGGAAGTCCCAAAACCTTAAAAAAAAAAGTTGTAATTTTCCCAAGGAGAACCAGAGGGTTACGAGTGTACTGTACCAATATTTTGATCTGGAGAACTGACTGAGGAACCTTGATAAAAGGGTTCTCAATGTGCAAAGAACATTTTAAACACATTTGTTCAAAGTTAACATAAAATTGTTCTTTAATATATCAAAAATGAATATTGAACCAGAGAAACTGTAGGATGGTATTTTATTCCTCAGGTCATTGGTGAAAATAGGGAGTTTCGTACTAGAATGGGACCAGACCTGAATGTGAGTTTGCAGTGGATTGCGGAGGTATTTCGACCAGGATGATAAGCCAGAAAAACAAGCCAATCTTTGAGAGCCTCTTGACATATTCCAAAGGTAATGCTTCTTTTTCAAACCTTTATTATTAACCTTACCCAGCATTGAACTTTTCGGAAGCTCATAGAAAGGTTGCATTACCTATTAGCTAAAACAATGACTTTGACGTCAACCAAACAGGGAAGTCAGAAGTGGAGCAAGTAATTTAAATGAAGACACACACATTAAAAGGTAGTAACTCTTGAAGATATTGCAGAGCAGCCGTGGGGCTTTTGGTTTGTTTGAGATAAGAATGAGTCAGGAAGACAAGACCTTTATCAGTTGTAAAATAAGTGTTTCTGAGTCTCCTATGACTTCCAGGGACTATTTGTTTTCATTGTTGTAACCAGTCACTTTTTAGATATAAGATATACAGGAGCCAAACAGGCCAGTGTATTAAAATCGATGCATGAACCTTCATCAAGTTCAACGATAATGAAATCCTGGATATGTATATTGAACCTCTTAATTTTTAATGACAGAGGAAAACCAAGAACAGAGAGAGTTTATAACCACACACACACACACACACACACACACACACACACACACACACACACACACACACACACACACACACACACACACACACACACACACACACACACACAAAGGAAGAAAGACTGAAATAGAGGGAAAAAATGAAGAACATAAAAATGGGAAACATCATCCACAATATGTAATTAATAAATAATGTCATTATTTATTAACGGTGGTTCTTGCTCTACTTTTGTCTGTGTGTGGCTTCACCTTTGCTGGAACTGAAGTGGCTTTTTTTACCCCGTCTCTTTGGTCTGTTTCTCTCGTTTCTTTCTCTTCCCGACTTTTATCTTTTTTTTCTCGCTCACCCTTTTTTCCCAAAGATTTGCTCCTGGAGATGAATGCGGTGTCCTTTTCACAGAAAGACTCACATTCTTTCCTTCGTAACATGTTTCTCATCCAGCGTTGAGGAGTTTCTAACTAAAGTAGCAGTGCATTTTTCAGTAGTATGACAATAGATCAGCTGTGTTCAAAATAGTTATAACTTTTCAAGAGATACGCCAAAATTTCCCACAAGTAGCAGTCGCACAACCTTTTTATTGCTTTTTCAGTGTCTGAATATATAATATGTGACATTAAATTTGTGAATGAAAATGGGTTTGTTGCTTGACTGTAGCATTACATGGTCTGATTTAACTTGGTTTGTACTATACGGTAGTGTTAAAGTCTTGATAATTTATAGTGAGCTGGTTCACCAAGTGTGAAAAAATATTTAAATATAAGTTTTTGACAAGATTATTAACTTCTTTAAATCATGTATTTTAGCAAGTTCTGAAATTGCTTTCCCAACACCATTCTCATCTCACCCTCATGCAACTGATGGCACCCGTCCAGTCTATCATTACCCAGCTTATTAAAGCGAGGTTAACCAAATGAAATCCAAACGCTCTCAACCGCAGGTGGAAGGCGAGAACCTTGACCGCGGACAGAAGACATGAGAAGTGAGGAGCCGAAGGGAAGGGAGAGCGGGGAGAGTAAATTAAAAGCAGCTAATCTGTAAGTCTAACAGCATGATCAGAGCACAGCATGCTGGGAAGTTAAAAAACGATGAGATGGGAAATGGATCTCCAGCGAGAAAGACCAAAATGAATTCCTAATGAGGAGAAAGCGAATTCCTGAAGGTTGGTAGTAACATTCTTGGAATTATGTGTCAGAGAAAACCATTTTAAACCTAAATAAGTTAACTACAATTTTCTATCACTTTATGCATTATATACTGTACATTGATCAAATATTTTCTACACTGTAAAAAAAAATGTATGAGCAATAAGTGATGACAACATGTTTTTACATTGACATTTAACTCATGAAAAAAGTTGAAAATTGCTTCTTAACTCATTTTGATAAGTTATACAAGATTTAACGCTTTATCTAAGCGTTCTATCAGAGCTCCTCTGAAACCCTCCACCTCCCTCAGCTCCACCTGCCAAGATCTGTAACTGAATTTGTCATATTTAAAATAAAACAAAAAAGTATATTCCTCATTTGATATATTGTTACATTTAAAACTTAGTTTAACATAAACATTTCTCCTTTCTATACTGTTCATAAAAGCTTAGTATGAGTCATAGAGAATTTAGATAATACTGTCACTGTTTCAAAACGCACGAAATATGAATTAAACATCAGCTGTGTTTATGCATGAATGCAATTATATTTCTATAAACACTTTTAAATAGCTGCACTGCATTTATCTCTAAATATTCCCAATGAGAAAATGACTGCAATTCTATTGTGGCAGCATTCAACATCACTGGCAAATTGCTAATCTATGAACAAAAACATGTAACAAGATATAAATACAAACTGAGCCATGGCCGGCCTATCTCTGTGTACGGACTGTATCAAAGAGGCTCTTTGCTTTTTGAACAGAGGACGATATCATCCTCTGTCCAAATGACCTCTGGGATTAATGTTCTGATCCCTGTAGTCTGGATTCCTATAATCCAGTCTCAAACACATGCCATTGCGCTCTTTAACCTGCTGAGAGATTACCATCTCATCTGTAAAATGCATTAACACTAATGTGTATATAGATGTATACATTCTGCATATAACTTGAGCTTTCTTTGTGCTCAGCAGTGCCGGGTTCATAAAACAGTCAAATTATGATGTCTTCAACTTGGTTTTCTCCACAGTGTACCATGATGGATCACCAAGCACTCGTCTTTGTATTTTAGATAATACAGGGAATAATTACCTCCGTTATCCAATCTCAAAGGGAATGCATCACATTAGCATTCTGGAGAAAATTGACTTAATGATATTAATCTGTGAGAGTTTTCAGGCAACATTTTTCTTCTAAATTACACTTTTAAAAATAAAAGTAGTGATGCTGTTTTTGGTTCCACAAAGAACATTTCAGTGAACAATTCTTAAAAAAAAATTTTAAGATTATTAACATTTTAATGATTAAAGAACTTTTTGTCCAATGGAAAGGTTCCATGGATGTTAAAGGTTATTCATGAAACAAAAAATGACAATATGGAACCTTCATGATTAAGAGTGTGGTAAATATATTCTAGGCTATTTCCACTATTTTTAGAGTTCACACCAACGACGATAAAGTCCTATAATGATAACGATACAAATATAGTCCTAAAAATCGTTCTAAAGTTAAAAGAATAGCAGAGTCCACGCCTGTAACGATAACGGCATAGAGAAACGATATCCTTAAAATCACTTTCAGAACGATTTTTTTTTTCAGATGATGAACGACCATTTTGACAGCCAATCAGAATCCATCCTTCTTTAAAGAGCTCGACCATTTAAAGCTTAACACGACAAACCCACTGCGTGTGGACGTTAATGTGGTCATCTTTATAGTTATTCTTAGTGTAAACGGGACACTTGATTTTTAGGTTTTCAGTGAGCAGTCCATTTGGTCACTAGAAAGCTTGTCCTAGTTGTAACATCTTGACTGTTTCTCCTAGACAGAGTAGAGATTAAAAGCAGAGCAAATTCAGACCTTTACTGAAAGTTCTCAGATTTTTCTCAGAGGAAAAAAGCCCACTAATCTCACAAAGAATCTCAGAAGACGACCTGTGTCTTCTTCACCAAAAGACGAATATGAACAAATATAAAACTGTAAGTCGCAATGTTATTCTCATTAAGACAAAATATTCTGTCCACATTCTTTATAACGCTATATATTATATTCAGCTATTCACATATTTGTGCAAATGTATGTTAGGAAAAACAACCAACGTTTGGCATAATTTGATACCTACTTGATATTAGTTTACAAAGTTTAAGGATTATGTGTAGATTTTTAAACAATTTTAATGTATTTGTATTGAAATGTTATAATATTATATAAAGATTTGAGACGCATACCGAGAACTGGATCGCATCAACTAGCGCTGTCCACATGTGTGGTGCTGAAATCTGCTACAACCTCTCTCTCTCTCTCTCTCTCTCTCTCTCTCTCTCTCTCTCTCTCTCAAAACCCAACTGCTTTCCACAGATCGTATCATTCGGCTTACAGCGCACAACCTCTCCACGGTGTGTCTGCGCTTCAAACGCACAAAGTATCATTCTGACCTCACTATCTTCTTGACTTCAGCTGGACATGTACCGTTCGGAATATGACTAAGATCTGAAGACAACAAGGCAAACCCGTTAAAAAAACTTCGTGTACGTAGAGTCTCGTGGGAAGAGCCTAACGTATGTCTTTAAGAGGAACTATGGGGGGAGTGTCTCGTTCGATTCATCACAGGACAGACTAGCCGAAGAGCCCCTGGACCCGATCCAGAACAGGATCCAAACTGGCTTTTTTTTTTGGAGATATTTTACACTACCTGGGAATATAGTGCAACTTGGATAAGCGTTATTGTGCTTTTGGAGAGATTATGGTGGCGGTGATGCACGCGCTGAGTCTCCATGCGTTCGCGCTCCTGTGCGCGCTACGATCCACACTGGCAGCGAATAACTGTGAGTATATGTACATACATTATCTTTATCAAAAAAGAAAAAAGAATATATATATATAGTTTTACTTGTTTAATGTTTAAAAAAATATTGTTCAATAATATATTAATAGTATTGCTATTACAACTATTATATTTTTGTGTGCATATATATATATATATATATATATATATATATATATATATATATATATATATATATATATATCTGTTGTTTTCAGGATCCAATGTGTGTATAAAAATAACTTTATAGCTTATTAGTAAAAGCACACTTAGTAGTTTTTATTTTGTGTTATATTAATAGTTTCACATTGGAGGGACAAAACTCTATATTTTGGAAGCTTTTTATGGCTATCATAATAGTAATAGTATATATTAATTATTTGTTAATGCTTTTGTACAATATGAATGTTATTTATGTATTTCTGTTGGCAGCGAGTTTAATTAAATGCATGTTTAAGGTGCTGCCACTGAACTAATGAGGGCAGTCAGGGAGAAACAGCAACAGTCAAGACTTGTTCCACTCTTTAGTTTTGACTTGTGAAATCCAAATAGCAATTGCATGCATTAAGGTGATCTGCCTGTATGCAATGAAATGACTTATGAGCTATAAATAAGTTATTCAAAAAATAAATTGTGTATTGATGAGTAAAATCTAAATACAGATAGACTTCTGTGGTCCACTTTAGAGTGAGATGCGACCTCTAGGTGGCGCTGTTTTCCCGAATAGATCTAACCTGTAATGCCATTGACATCCAAATGAATCATTGCGCCGTATTCAAGGGCCTTACACACACCATCAGTGGCACTTATGATGATTTATGTAATTCGTAGGAGGACATTACTTGAAAGAAAAGTTTAGCTCTAGGACTAAATGGCTCGGGGATAATTGTAGTTGTAATTTGAATAGCCGAGTGCACATTCTCTTTTGGTTGATTCATATTTGATGGATCAATTTGAATGGTTGGATTTAACCAACATAAGAAATAAAAATACAGCAGGCAGAGCGACACTTGGCAAAACTTCTTTCCACGCTTGCAAATATGAGTCATATATCTGTCGAATTGAGATTTACATTACTCTCTGAGGAAGATTTGTTACCTCAGACTCTGGTGTAGCACTTGTGGTTGTCCAACATGAATATGCAAATCCCTTACGGTTCATTTGCATATGAGTCTAAACATAACATCCATAAAGAACTTGGCAGGTTGGAATCCAGGCCATGTTTGTGGATAGCGACTAGTGCCTTGACAGATAATTTTATATATATATATATATATATATATATATATATATATATGTGTGTGTGTGTGTGTGTGTGTAATTTATAATATATATATATAAAGTATAATTTAATATTGAATTTATTATAATTATATATAATTATGAATATATATATTGACTATTTATGTAATGATTATTTGACAAAAAAATCAGCATTCAACTCTACAAGTTTGTGCAAAACCCTTTGATCTGTGCTATTCAGGATGATTCATGAAGACTTATGAAGCTTTAACTGGCGAATCAAACTGCTCTTTAATTTTTAATATCAACTTTGATTTGCTTGTTGTTTGACCGTCTGATCTGTAGCATCTACAAACTAAAAAGCATGTCACCCTTCACTGGAAATGGCTTCATGTTTGCGGCATAATTAGTAGCGCCTTTCTGGCCAAATAAATATTAGTGTTAGATAATAATGATAGATTAAGGATATAACAGAAGGCTGCAGGACATCGCAGGCACGAAACCATCTGTGGTTTAAACGCGAGCAGTTTGCTGATATTAATAACTGCACTAACCGTGCCGTTCTCATAACACATTAGGTTGCACAGATTATAATTAACAAACTCTTCATACAACAGATTGCAAATAGATAAAAGTGAGTCTCATAATAAAATGCAGAACTGGAAAAGGGCCTAGAAACCGGCACCAAAAATATCAACGCCTCTGTATACTTTATTTACAGTGTATTGTAAGATTTGGAAATATGTATTCTTGTGAGGTGGCAACATTACAGTCTATTAAATGTAATGAGGGAAAAGTGTCTTTGAGAGAGTCTGTAGTTGGTGGCCTAGATTTCCTCTCCGCTTTGATCGAACATGCCTGACAGCGTTCAGACGAAAAAGTCAATTACTCCTTTTAATTACCTGATCTGGAAGGTCCAGACTCTGAAAAATCAACTGGGACCTTATTGTGCTCTTAAAGTGTCAATGTAAAGAGGTCGTGGAGTTGTGGTTGGCACTTCAGGACCCAAAATGTTGTTGTTCGACATGCGTGGTGACTGAAATCTAATATTGACGTTTTGGATGAAAACCATTGTGCATAAACTATTTTGACTTGTTTAACTCTGTCTGTCCATGATGAATTTGTGCCAAAATTATGTTGAGATTTTGATTCCCTATATTTGATGTCAACAATGTTGGGTATTAATGCATTACTGTAATTTAATTACTTTCCCCTTGAAAAAGTAAAGGGATTAGCTACTCTTAATTTTATTGTAAGTTAATTAGTTACTTCTGATGTAACTGAATTAAAGTGATAGTTCACCCAAAAATGAAATTTCAGTCATTAATTATTCACCCTCATGTCGTTCCAAACTAGTAAGACCTTTGTTCATCTTCGGAACACAAATGAAGATCTTTTTGTTGAAATCCGAGAGCCATAGACAGTAACGTCATTGCAACTTTCAAGGCCCAGAAAGGTAGTAAAGAAAAAGTTAAAATAGTCCATGTGACTATTAATTCTCTCAAAGTGGTTCAACCTTAATGTTATGATGCGACGAGAATACTATTTGTGGACAAAAAAACCCAACAAAATAACAACTTTATTCAACAATCTCTTCTCTTCCACGTAATTCCCCTACGCTGTTGACATAGTGTAAACAGTGCAGCGCTTCTGGGTTCTACGTCAGAACGCCGCCTCACAATTGGTCGACGCTAGTCATGTGAGCACCACGACACATGCTGAAACAGGCGCTAGCTAATAATGAGCCGGCGTTCCGATGTAGAACCTGGAACAAGCACTGTTTACACTACGTGAACAGTATCAGAGACTGACAGGGAAAAGAAGAGGTTGTTGTAAAAAGTCATTATTTTTGTGTGTTTTTGCGCACAAAAAGTATTCTCGTCGCTTCATAACATTAAGGTTGTACTGTAGTCACATGAACTATTTTAATTGTCTTTACTACCTTTCTGGGCCTTGAAAGTTGCAATGACGTTGCTGTATATGGCTGGTTTAGAAACCTCTTGGATTTCATCAAAAATATCTTCATTTGTCTTCCGAAGATGAACGAAGGTCTTAAAGGTTTGGAACGACATGAGGGTGAGTTTAAACTGACTAAAAAAAAAACAAGAGTTGAATCTTGTATAACTTTTTTTTTTAATTGCTTAACTTGCTAGCTTAGCATGGAAACACATATGTTGTCATAATTTATTGATCATACAATTTTGCATGTGCATGATTGTTCTCTTTTATTCTTTACAGTGCAAACATGTTTTGGGTTTGCGAGCCACTAGTTGAGAACCACTTTGAAGGACAAATTCACTTAGAGATGCGTTCATTGTGTTCATTGTGTAGATGTTTTAAATTAGGATAAAGAATGAATACTAGCTAGTTCACAGACAGATAGGGCATTTCTTCTGGCCTCTCAAACGTCTCTCTCCCCTTGTCTAGGAAAGAAAACCGCAGCGCTTGCACTGTACAGTAGATCATTGTCTAACTCAATAATTGCCTCAATCTTGTCAGCACATGTGTCAGCTGTAATTTCGGCCCCAAACAAGAGGCGGATCCATAGTCGTTGTGAAAGCCTGACCTTAGAAGTTAAAGACAAACACCCAACCCACCTACAAAATCAAAAACGACCTTTAGCCTGTGTACCTATGTCTGATTTTCACTGCCGATGAGTGTTTATCACGACAGCGCCTTTGGGTATTTTAAGACGTATTATAAATGCCAGAAAATCTATTCTGAAAGATGCGTGGGTTGAAAAAAATAAGGCAGAAAATGAGGAGAAGATGAAGGAAAAAAGGAAAAGGTTGTTAGCCGGTCTGAGAGATCCGAGGGAACGTCTTGGTTTTTAATAAGCGGCAAATTCCATAGGAAATTCTGAACCATTAATCAAAAGATAAGTAATCAAGTTTGAATTCCTCTTCAGGGGCCCCTAAAGGTTTGGAGCAGTACATGAAGGCTGCTGGTACTACTGAAATAACAAGATATACAGTATATAAACAAGTTCTGCTTCATATTTCAATAGTACAAAATCCATCTGGACAAAGAGCTGCTTTAAAATTTTGCGAAAATTCTGTTTCCATTGAACCAGAGTATCAGCGTCAAGTTTCCAATGTGTGTGGGACATATTCCTGGAGTAACATCCTTTCCATGAACCGCCAACCATCCATTCACTAATGTATTTTGCATAAAAAAACGAAATTCTGGCTGAAATCGCAATCTCGGTTGAGTAATCTAAAACTTAAATCTAATTTGTTGGCGCAGTGTAACTTCCTGAAGGACGCAAAATTCTGTTTGCATTAATATTTATTTGCTAATCGTCTATTTGCACGAATTTACATGTAAAATTGTTTGTGAATATAGGTTTTTAAGTCTGTATTTAAAATTCACAATTTACAGAAAGGCTGAGGGCACATAAAAACAAAATGAATTGTGATTGGTCGCTTTACATGTCAATCGGATGGTATTTCCTGTCTAAGTGGGCGCTTCTAAGACTAAAGTTTATGCCAATAGAAAAAAACAAGTTGCCATTGTCGTCTTTTGGAAAATAAAAAGACATATACAAACTCAAAGTCATGCAAAGAAAAATCTTCCCAGGTTTATCAAGTTCATTTAACATGTTCTCAAATAACGCATAGCACAACCAGGACACCCCAGCTGTCAGCCCTTAGTGAACCGTGTGAAGATGACTGACAGGTCTAATCCATCAACGTAAAAAACGGTAATAACAAACCTGAACTCAACTGATGTTCACTTTCGACAATACCTTGAAAAACACGCTCCTTTAATGTATCTTCCCTTAATGAGATGCTTTTCAGTCAGTGTTAGTGGGCGTTTAGTCTTCCAAACATATGCTCCACCACTTCATAAATATCATCCAAAGCACAACAAACTCTTAACAAGCAGCTAATGGCGTTTCACAAATATCCCAGAAAGTTCTGCCGGCATCCCACACTATTTGTGGTACAGCGCCGGAGACGTTCCTCGCTCTGATCAGTAAAGAGAACAGGTTTTGTAAACTCATCTCAATAGCTTTGATGCCGTCCTGGGTCACGGTTGTGTATTGTTGTTTACTTGAGTCAATAACCAATCAGAGGCCTTGATAAGTTTGTTTTTCCAAGTCTGCTGTATTAACCAAAGGGTAAAAACCGCAACAATGAAAAGCACTGAGCTATATCTGGCCACATACGTACTAAGCAGTGTCAGCTGTTAAAATATTAACGCTTTAACCTTGTCGTAATTCCAGATCCTTGTGTAAACTAGTCTTGGACATTATTCTAATGTCCAGGGCATTGAAGTTGCTTTCAAATGTTCCAGTTTTCAAATAAAAATAAGCTTAGGGTTTTATCTAGGGTTAGTTGCATGTAATTATGCATCATTTATTGTTATTATTATAGTTACTACATATGTACCAAAAAATAGAAAATAATTTTTAAATCATATAATACTCTTTATAACATTTCAAAATGAGTATTGTATAACATTCATTAAATTGTAATTTATTAGTACTTTATAATTGTATTTTTTGTTAATGTGTATAAAATCATTTATTATTATTATTATTATTATTATTATTATTATTATTATTATTATTATTATTATTATTATTATTATTATTATTATTATTATTATTATTATTATTATTATTATTATCATCATCATCATTATTACTATTATTATTATTATTATATTAAAAATAATCTTTTTTCAAAATTTTGAAATTAAAACGAGAAATGTATAGTTTTTACATACAGACTGTAATTTATTTGTATTATTTAATACATTTCCTGTTTATGTATATAACAATGTATTATTATTTATGACTATTTATTATGATTATTATTATCTATAACTATTTATTATTATAACAAAAATATATAATCTTAAAATATACAAATAATTAAAGAAATAGAAAATACAATAAATATTTTTAAATTAAAACGAGTGTTGTATAATAATGCATATTTATTATTATCATTAATATTATTATAAATAGATCTAATAAAAAAGACAATTAATATAAAAAAATCCAAAATACATTTTTTTTTAAATTAAAACAAGTGTTGTATATTAATGTATATAGCCATATTTGTTATTATTGTCATTATTATTATTAGATCTAGATAAAATATAAACACACACACACACACACACACACACACACACACACACACACACACACACACACACACACACACACACACACACACACACACACACACACACACAAACAAACACATGCATGTATGTATGTACATATACAGCTCTGGTCAGAATTATTTGCCCCCTTGGTAAATATGATCAAAGATGGTTGTAAAAAATAAATCTGCATTGTTTATCCTTTAGATAGTTTTAAGCTTTAGAAGGTTACATTTTTTGCTATTTTTTTTAAATAAAATATCAAAAGGATTAACAATGCAGATTCATTTTTAGATGAATAGATTGTATATATATTTTTTATGTTTTGTTTAAAACATGCATTTGTGTGAATGTACTGTATAAATAGTGTATATATATAGATTGCAATTTATTTGATTTATATTTTAATTTGTTATGTATTTATAATAACAATAATTTATTATTATTATTTTCATTCATATACCACTCATATTTGATAAAATTATCAGCCCCTGAGCCAAAGATTTTTTTAATTTATGTTTTTACCTACATTAAAATCTCATCTCAGTGACAATTATTCAAATTCGGTGATTGATATTCCAAAAATCGTGTCTGCATCTAAGATGTCTAAGATGTTACTGCTATTATAACCTTGTTCTGTAAAAATGAGTGTGGAAGTTATCGATCATTCCCACAGCAGATCATCTAACTGTCTGACTCAGGATGGTGTAATAATGGATAGAGATAGTATTATCATTATATCTGTGTTTTACTCACTATTGTGATGGAACGTTGTGTCAGTGATGTTGTGACTTCAACTTATATTGTTATTGAGCTCTATGTGAAGAAGAATAGTTTAAATCAGTTTGAAACATGTTGCGTTTTTGTCCTTGAAACTCAAAAAGAGCTATTTAGCCAAATGTTCAGGCTGCTCTGCAACAAAATGGACAGCGGTGCAAAGTATAAAGCATCATTAAAGTGGTCCATCCGCATGACTCAGACACACAACTGAGGTCATCGAAAAGCTCTAAATTGATGTTCAGACCAAGCCTAAGTTGTTATTCAAAGAAAGTGTTGCTTTTTCTTGCATTGAATGCCAGAAGTGGCATTCAATACATGTACAAGCTCTCAGCATGAACTTCATTCAAACGTCTCTGAGTTGACTCCAAATCAATCAAGTTCTGATTCAATTCTCAGCATAAACTCTTAAAAACATTGTACGAGTTACGTTTGACTTGTTTTCAACAACAAAAAATGCCGTACACAGTGTAATTCTGTCATTATTTACTCAGAAAGGACATATAGATTGGCATACAACCTGAGGATGTCGAAATAATGATTTTATTGAGATTTTATGTTTAAAACTCCCAATATTCCATTCATATTCCATGATGTAATGTCCTCATCTTGCTATCGAATGTGCAGTAAATTAGAATCGAATGCAGCTGACGGTAAATTAGCCGGGCTTTGACGCTCTCTTCACGTTGTGTTCCACCTGCCGAGGTGAGCGTGGAGTATCACAATGGAGGTGAAGAGTCTCTCTGTGTCGCTGTCAGGTTTAAATAATAGCCTCTCTTTCATTTTCCTCTATTACATCAGCCCTGCTGTCATGGGCAACCGCTAGTAAAATCAGGTCAGCGTTAAATGCCAAGCTTGAAGAGGGGGGCAGAAATGTGTCCCGAGCCATTTTAATTACCCAAAATGCTGCGCGTTAAGGTGCGGAGGTCTGAGGTGGTGCTGTAAGTGGGACATGTCTGAATGAAAAAATGCTGTTGTAAAAGGAGAATGATAAATGGTTTTGTAAATCATTTTATTTGATTATTTATTGAAGTATTTTTGTAAATATTATTACCATTAGTGTTTTCTCCATTTGATGACCCATGAGCAGGAAGGAAGGAAGGAAGGAAGGAAGGAAGGAAGGAAGGAAGGAAGGAAGGAAGGAAGGAAGGAAGGAAGGAAGGAAGGAAGGAAGGAAGGAAGGAAGGAAGGAAGGAAGGAAGGAAGGATCAATAAGCGAAATGTAAGGAAAACAGACAGGAAGAAAAGAAAGAAGGAAAACGAGTAAATTAATGAAGGAAAAGACATTAAAAAGGCATAAAATTTGCATGCATATATATATATATATATATATATATATATATATGCATGCAAATAATAGATAATATATTGGAGTATTATTTTTTATTTGATAATAATTATTAATTTACGTTTTATGTAATTAGGACACATTTTATCTGACAAATAATAATAGATTGTTATTATTAATGAATTAAAACAAATAATGATTATTATTATTATTATTATTATTAATAATACGCAGACATTTATAATGTAACTAAAGATTTGTATTTCAAATAAATCATTAAACAGCTAAAACTGTTTATTAACATTGATAAGACCCATTATTAATAATTGAACACCAATAATAATTGAGCATCAAATCAGCGTATCAGAATGATTTCTGAAGGATCATGTGACACTGAAGATTGGAGTAATGATCCTGAAAATTCAGCTTTGATCACAGGAATAAATTACAATTTTCAAAAAAGTTCAAATAGAAAACCGTCTTTATAGTATTACTGTTTTACTGCATTTTTGATCATATAAATGCAGCCTTGATGAGCAGAAGAGACATTGTGTGTGTGTGTGTGTGTGCGTGCGTGCGTGCGTGCGTGCGTGCGTGCGTGCGTGCGTGCGCGCGTGTGTGTGTGCGTGTCTGTGTGTTTGAATAGACGTGGCACCTTTAAGACAATCAAAGCATGTTTGAATAGACGTGGCACCTTTAGGACAATCAAAAATGGCACAAACAAGAATGGCACAAACAAGGCTGACTCTCTTTGCTTAATCTACACAGATGTTGGTCTTGGTTTTTTCTTTACATGCAAGATTAAACACCTCTCACGAGACTCAGGAATGATCTGGCAATTCTTAAACTACTTAAACGTGTTGGGAATGGGTAATTCAGCATCAGATAGCAAGAAGAGGGGTATTCGAACGATAATATTAGAACCTATTTTTTACTGGATAGCCGTTTTGAGTTGTCTATATGGTGTTTTGGAGATTTTTTATAGGTTCTTCAGATAAGTATCTTGGGTTTTGAATCGGTTAAATCTAGAGCGTGCAATTTATGCACTACTAGAGTCATTTTTATTGTTTAGTAACCTCTTATTTCTTTATTTTATTGTCATTTAACAAATTTGTTGCCTAACATCGCTGGCTTTTTTCCCTATTTAGAGCCTTTATTTTTAAGAGTACTGCTAAAAAGTCAAGTGGCACTCTTTTTAAACATAAAAATTCTCATAACGTTGTGTATTGGTCTTCTTTTGAATGTTGAAGACTTAAGCTTACTAACTAGTGTTTGAATACAAGTTTAGGCAAAAAAAAAAAAAAAAAAAAAAAAAGAAGAAGAAGAAAGCTTTAATCCACAGAGGACGGATTGTGTTCTGTGTACAAAGAAATCTGGGACACTCCGAGGGCGTGCAAACTCTCCAACAGGATTTAAATGAATGTTTCACACTTTCTACAGGATGTAGGTGTCCATTCACAGATGTCCAGGCGTTTTCTGTGGCACTTCTAACCACTCCACACCCCCCCCCCCCCCCTCCCCCTCTTTATGCTTACATTGGAAAAGTTTGTTGGAGGCACCAGACTCAATTCAATGTGGGAAAAAGCTTCTTTAAAACTGCATTAGAAATCACATGTTCTGTCACAGCGCCCGATGCACTGGGACATCCTGGGATTCCATTAAAGGTGCGGACTCTTAAAAGCAGCTGGGGTCAGGAAAAATGGACTGTCGTGCTGGGTTTGCACCGAGCTGCTTTTACATCTAATAAAGCGTATGAATACTGCACAGGAGGGGGAAGTGGGTTTGCTATTTCTTGGATTCTTGCCTCTGTTAATAGCCTCCTGCGTGTTTCTCCATACTGCATTTGCTTAAAAGCTTTCAGTTTTAAATGGCAAACCATGGAGAACTGAGTTAGTAATGTCTATAGGATGTTTTTATGATTCTGAGAGCTCGTCTCTGTTTGTGAACATTTCTAAACAACAGCCACGTATTTCTTATAATGCTAACATTTTACACCGTCCGACTGTCTAGCAAGCAAAACGGCGAATTAGGCGACCTATCCTCAAGCTAATACCAGTGCTGCTGAGTTGTTTTCCTCCCATAAACATTAATTTCTCAGCATGCATATGTCAGTAGAGCTGGCAATGCTGACTAGGAGAATTTCCAAGGTAAACATAAAAATTTAATCTCCCCCACCCTTCCAACCCTGTCTTCGCATTCATGCCGAGCATCCGTCTGATCCCGGTAGAAACAATTATGCGTAGTGTGTTTGTCAAATAAAGGAAAAACAATGTTTTTTACAGTTCAACAAGCAGCCCTGAGTGTGCGCTAACGTCCCTTGGCCTTCGTTCTTGTCATGAATTGCTATTTAGAAAAAGTGAGCACTGTTCTTGATTCGTTAAAGAGTTTTATTAATTGCATGCATACGTGAGTACACTTCATTTACACTAATTGCTAAGTTAAACTGAGATTAATATTAGCATGATTAACCAATTATGTATGCAGCAATCAGGTCATTGTATTTGATTAGAATAAATTATTTTTGGCATTCTGATGATTGGCATAAATTCAAACATTAAAGAATCAAAATAGGCGTGATTTTATAATAATAAAAAAAATGTGGATTTTGTTTTCTTGATTAGCAGTTTGTAGATGTGGGGGGAGGGGGATAAATCCTCATTAATTTCTCAAACGTTTTTCAGAAGCAAAAATTAGATTAAATGGAGAGCAAAGGAAGCTTTTGTTTAAAGGGATAGTTTACCCAAAAATGAAAATTCGGTCATGAATTACTCCCACTCATGTCGTTCCAAACCCTTAAGACTTTCGTTCATCTTCAGAACACAAATGAAGATCTTTCTGATAAAATGTGAGAGATTTTTGTCCCTCTGTTGACAGCTCAGCTAGTACTTGCTTCAAGTGATGCTTCAGAAAGTCCATAAAGAGATCGTAAAACTATTCAAATCAGGTTCATTCTCTCATTACGCAGCACATTTGAGCTTACGCTAGAATGAACCTCATTGGTTCTTGGAGGTTACGCAATACATTTGAGCTTCAAGAACCAATGGTGTATAACAGCAGGTTTGAGCTTCCACAAGAACCAATAAGGTTTATTCTCGTGTTACACAGCACATTTCAGTTTCTGCAAGAACCAATGAGATTAATTCTCGTGTTACGCAGCGTGTTTGAACTTCCGGAGGAGGTTTGTTCTCGCACATCAAGAAAGAATGGTTGAGCTTCTGTTTATGTTCGCTGATCAGTGTTTATGTGAATAAAAGCCTAAATTAAATCTGTTCATCAAATGAAGTGATCGAGTCACTTCAGAGAATTTGGACTAAACCACTCAATTCATATGGATTAGTTTTACGATCTCTTTATAAACTTTCTGAAGCTCAAAGTGTCAGTTGCGTAGCTGTCAATGGAGGGATAGAAAGCTCCCAGATTTCATCAAAAATATCTTTATTTGTGTTCTGAAGATGAACGAAAGTCTTACAGGTTTGGAACGACATGAGGGTGTGTAATTAATGAAAGATAGTGATTTTTTTTGGTGAACTATCCCTTTAAATATCTTGCCCCAACTTCCAAGATAAAGATATTTTAGGGAAAACGTTAATCCATGACTGAGAACTCCTCTCTTATTAAGTCTTATTAGCTATGCAAGAACAACATTTTAGCAGTACTTTTTTTTTTTTTTTTCCTGGGAAGCATTTGAAGGATAAATAAATCTGTGTTACGAAGTAGCTCATGTAATGGACTTCAAGGGGATTCCTCTTTTGGAGCCATGATCGAGCAATTGGCATACTCTCAGCGTTGTTGCAGGATGCCGAAGACGAGGACACGGGAACTGAAGTATAGTTGATTTATTTACAAACTAAACTTACAGGAACAGACAGAAACAAAGGAAACTCCAGGACTTCAAAAACACACAACCTTACATCGACGACGACCAACAAACACTGAGGGAAAACACAGGTCTTAAATGGACAGGGACTAATATGATAATTAACAGAACACAGGTGACGGGAATAACTAATCAGACAGAGCGGGAAAACTAACAGGACTGAACCAAAATCACAAACACAGGGGAAACCAAGATCACAAAACAAAACTCAAACATACTGAAACGTGACAGTACCTCCCCCCTCCCCGAAGGCGCGTCCTCGCGCCGTATAACATCCAAAGGGGTGGGAGGGTGGGCGCCCTTGAGGCTGACGAGGGCATGGTGGTGCAGGGACGGGAAGCCTCCAGGGCGGAGCTGGTAGCTCGGGGAACCGGGGTGGAACAGGCTGTGGGCGTGGCCAGGGCGGAACAGGCTGTGGGCGTGGCCAGGGCGGAGCAGGCTGTGGGCGTGGCCAGGGCGGAGCAGGCTGTGGGCGTGGCCAGGGCGGAGCAGGCTGTGGGCGTGGCCAGGGCGGAGCAGGCTGTGGGCGTGGCCAGGGCGGAGCTGTCGGACCCGGCTGTGGGCGTGGCCAGGGCGGAGCTGTCGGACCCTCGGGCGTCCAGGGCGGAGCTGTCGGACCCTCGGGCGTCCAGGGCGGAGCTGTCGGACCCTCGGGCGTCCAGGGCGGAGCTGTCGGACCCTCGGGCGTCCAGGGCGGAGCTGTCGGACCCTCGGGCGTCCAGGGCGGAGCTGTCGGACCCTCGGGCGTCCAGGGCGGAGCTGTCGGACCCTCGGGCGTCCAGGGCGGAGCTGTCGGACCCTCGGGCGTCCAGGGCGGAGCTGTCGGACCCTCGGGCGTCCAGGGCGGAGCTGTCGGACCCTCGGGCGTCCAGGGCGGAGCTGTCGGACCCTCGGGCGTCCAGGGCGGAGCTGTCGGACCCTCGGGCGTCCATGGTGGAGCTGACCCTTCGGGCGGCCATGGCGGTGAGGACCCCTCGGCTGGCCATGGCGGTGAGGACCCTTCGGGTGGGCGCCCCCCCAAAATTTTAATGGAGAAATTGACAGGAAAGGGGGGGATCCGGCAGCAACGAGGGTCTTGGGCTGGGCAGGACCAGCGGCAAAGGAAACTCTGGGCCGGACAGGACTGGCGCAGGATCAGTGGGCTCTGGTGCAGGATCAGTGGGCTCTGGTGCATCTGGTGCAGGATCAGTAGGCTCTGGTGCAGGATCAGTGGGCTCTGGTGCATCTGGTGCAGGATCAGTAGGCTCTGGCGCAGGATCAGTGGGCTCTGGCGCAGGATCAACGGGCTCTGGCGCAGGATCAACGGGCTCTGGCGCAGGATCAACGGGCTCTGGCGCAGGATCAACGGGCTCTGGCGCGGAACTGGATGGGGCCAGCACATCATGGGACTCGGAACTGGACGGGGCCAGCACATCATGGGACTCGGAACTGGACGGGGCCAGCACATCATGGGACTCGGAACTGGACGGGGCCAGCACATCATGGGACTCGGAACTGGACGGGGCCAGCACATCATGGGACTCGGAACTGGACGGGGCCAGCACATCATGGGACTCGGAACTGGACGGGGCCAGCACATCATGGGACTCGGAACTGGACGGGGCCAGCACATCATGGGACTCGGAACTGGACGGGGCCAGCACATCATGGGACTCGGAACTGGACGGGGCCAGTACATCATTGGACTCGGAACTGGACGGGGCCAGCACATCACGGGACTCGGAACTGGACGGGGCCAGCACATCACGGGACTCGGAACTGGACTCATGGGCCAGAGCTGATGTGCGTGTAGCCCACACACACAGAATCGCCGCACACATCACAATCAGCGCTGTGTCTTCTCGTGTGGACTCACTTGTGGTGTGTTCAGGCAGGCAGGCGATGGGTTCAGGCTCTGGCTCGAAGACTGGCTCTGGCTCTTGCTCGAAGACTGGCTCTGGAACAGCAGACACTGGCTCCGGTTCTGGCGGGCTTGGAACTGATTGGAGTGGGAGATCTTCTACGAGGTAGTTGGATCCACACGCCCACAGCGTGTGATCCACAAACTCATAAAAGGACATATTGAGGTCCTTCACCAGAATTATCTGGGCTAGCGGGTCCTTCAGACCACCCCAGAAACTCTGCTTCAGTTCCTCTTCATCCAACGTCACATAATCATAGAGCTCTAGGTAACGCCCCGCATACTCTTCTAATGAGCGCTCACCTTGAAAGAGGATAGGTGTGTGAAATGGTTTCACCTTTTTGTTCTTCCTCCTTTGGCTCATTTTCGGTTTTTGTAGGGTTGGTCGTTCTGTCAGGGTTGTTGCAGGATGCCGAAGACGAGGACATGGGAACTGAAGTATAGTTGATTTATTTACAAACTAAACTTACAGGAACAGACAGAAACAAAGGAAACTCCAGGACTTCAAAAACACACAACCTTACATCGACGACGACCAACAAACACTGAGGGAAAACACAGGTCTTAAATGGACAGGGACTAATATGATAATTAACAGAACACAGGTGACGGGAATAACTAATCAGACAGAGCGGGAAAACTAACAGGACTGAACCAAAATCACAAACACAGGGGAAACCAAGATCACAAAACAAAACTCAAACATACTGAAACGTGACACATACATGCTCAAGACACATTGAATTATGCTCAAATAAGAGTATTGGTTCCAATCTTGGCCATCTGGTGTCTTGATTGTTTTCATTGATAAATAGTAGGAAAAAAAATGCATACACAAGCCACGTTGAGTGCAGGACACTCGGTTCTCAGTACAGGACAATCAGTATGTTGCAGCAACTTCTGTTCACTTTCGCAGAACCTTCCTCTACATTTACATAGCACAATTACATTTGGAACTAATAGATACACAGCATTCGCTGACAATCTCCTGGTATCCACAAATTTCATTCAGAAAAATGCAATTTTAACTCTTCAACCTAAACAAAGAACTTAAATGGTTGAAACATTGCAGTTTTTGAATAAAATTGACTGATATCCATAGAGTTAGTACACTTACTGGAGTTTGCAAAAGCAAATGCTGTGGATCCATTGATCCTTCAAATAGGATTGTGCATTGAATATAGAAAAAGTAGTAGTTCAAGGGACAACGAATGCTCTGTCAGGCAAACAAAAGTTACTGCAGCTCTAACATAGACACCGTTAAAAAATAGATTTGTAGTTTCGTAAGAGCGGTGAATCAGTTTGTTTCAAAGGGAACAGCGTACCACAAGGTTGTAGAAGGAGAAACTCTGAAAATGACTTCCTGGCATCCGACCGAAAGTTAAGAACACTTAAAAGTTTGCTGCAACATTGACCAGAGTAGGATCCAGTTGTGTTTTCAGAAATCCCGCTTGATTTCAAATAAGACATGGCTTTTTACACCCCCTCAAAAAGGTCATACACATTCCTGTCTATCAAAGATCTCAAGGAATGAAGCTTCAGGTTTATGGTTGTTTTGTATCGATTCCCATCTCTTGTACCATCAGAGGATCAGGTGCTAGGCAGCCACTAGGTCAATCTCACTTACCTTCTGCACAAGAAAAAATCTAATCTGGTCTCTTTCCGCTGGTGGAATGCTACCGATATCCTCCACACACACGTCAACGCAAGGATATGAGAATGCCCCTGTCAGTCATTCCTATCATTCATATTTATGAGTTTCAGAAACATCACTTGCTCAATTTGCTCACGTTACACGCTTACAGTGGGAAAGATAGAGAGATAGCCAGCAAAAAAGACTCCCTGTTGAAATATGCATCATGGGGCGGGTTTTTAAATGGCTTCATCTGGAGGAAACCTGCTTCGGAGGTTGCCTGTTTATTAGCGATTTTTTTTCCAGAGCTAAATGTACCGTTGAGCCAGAAGAGGACGATTCTTTTTGACTCGTTTGCTCGAGTATCTCTGCCTCTCAAAGCTGTTGTAAGAGAGGAGACAGGGTCACATCTAGCTACCATCCTCTCTCCTTCCTACGACCTTACCCTGATACTCACTATTTCATGTCTCTTTATCTCTCTCTTTCTCCCTCTAATCTCCCCGTCTCACCTTTTGCCCGGTCTGGAATACATTTGCAATTCTGTGAGTGATGCTATTTGATGTCAGGCTCATTCAGGAAGTGTTTGAAAGGTTAATTACCTGAGAAATCAGTGAAGCTTTCTCAAACATTGAAATGAGAGCCGTTGTCAGATTTCTCACTCTCTCTCCTTTCTGCTCATTCTTTCTTGTCATTATCTTGCTCTGCACATTAACCTGGGGAATGGATGCTGAAAGTCCCTTTTTTGACTGGATAAATGAAGTTTACCCCTGCGAGTACTGCAGACTGCTTTCTTCTGGTCCATTAACTGGTATCTTCAGCCAAGGTTGAGGGTGTAAACAATTTTGCAACATTCACTAGCCATTTTATGTCTGTAGGTTGACGTTTTTTTGAGAGAAACTGAATATTCAATGGGGAAAACAATAAATGATAGGACTTGATCAGTTATCCATTGGGAGCAAATTGGTTTATGAAAACTGGGCATTTCATAACAAAATGGAGTCATTCACAAACCATGACCGTCAAATCTGATTTGTGTTTCCTGCTGTTCTAGATCACTGCAATGGGCCACTGGTCTCTGCTCTTCCTCCCACATCATTCCAGAGCTCATCGTCTTCCTCCGACAGTCAGTCCCCATATTTCGCCAAACTCAACAGAAGAGATGGTGAGTAATCCCACAATAAAAATGTGAAAACGTGTGGTTGTTACCCTACTGAGGTATTTCTATTAGATGTCTATTAATTTTCTTTCTGTAGCATAACCCAATGTTTTCAGTTTTTACTGGTAATATCAAATTATATTATATACAGTAAAATAGGTTTTGATTGTCGTATACCATTTTATATAAGATTATATTATATTTATCTTATAATTTGGTGAAAACATTACAATTATTATTTAAATGCAAACCGTTCATTTAGACAGTACTACATCAAGTACATGTTTAGATTAACTGGCAAAAACTGTACAGCAATGGTATCTTGTGGTAATACCATGGTGATTATTTTAAATAAATCATGCACTGATTGATTATTGTGTTTTTGCCCACTTGATGTGCATGCTTTTTGCCTAATTCTTAGTGTTTTTATACCGTGGTATTTACATGGTACTCTTGCATGGTACAAAGTATTTCAAAGAACACTATTTGCTTGTCAAAAACCATGGCTAGACCATGTAAAGACATTTTACAAGCGTAGGTCTAGCTAATGCTGGAGTCCGTTGCATTCAGAACATGAAACTGTCATTTGATATGCCACAGCAGATATACATATCCAGTACGACTTGTGACGGTGTATTAGCAAGCAATACCCAGCCTTTTAGAGTCGATTCAATTGTAATTCAGTTTACTTACAGGTCAAAAGCAGACCAAACAGTGAATCACTGCCTGACAGTGACAGGGACCCCCATGTGACACGCACCTCTATGGCTTGGTGTGGTTGTGTTAGTAGAGTTGTTCATTGTGCTAAGACTAGCGCTGGGTTTGCTGTACAGTATATTTGCTCAGCCTTTTAATAGATGCAGTGCCAATGTAAGTTAGATTCACTGAGCTAATTAGTGTGAACAGACAGGTTTAAAAGAATCTCACTTGGCAGGCTTGTCTGAAGTTGAAGCTTGGCTGGTTGCGAAATGCTTCAAATATCCTTTTGCCTTTAATTAAAAGTTTATATTTTGTTAATGAAGGAATGTTTCCTAATTAACTACAGTGCTGAGAAACTAGCCAAAAGAAGCAATGCAATTTTTTATTTATTTAGCATTTTCTTCAAGCCTGGCAGTAGATGTACAGTCGTTGTATCAGTAGCATGCTAGCTTTTCTTATAAATAGCATTGTAGATCGACAAAATGTTGCATTGATTTGTAATGATGTCTTGTGGATGAGCAAGCTGATATGAAAATAAAACATGCTATTCTAGGTTTCTTTCTCTCAAGACGTGTGCGTTGGAAATAGTTCTTTGAGTTCACTTCAAGTGAACCGATCCAAATGCAGTTTATTCACAAGTAGTCACTTAGTAGTATCAAGAAATGTCATTGAGCACAATTTAGCTTTTTTTGTGTAGCGAAATAAATATTTAGTTAAAGGTGTGGTGACATTTACCATTGTTCAGCGAAGTTTCATTGGCGAAATCCATTAATTTAGTATTAGTAATCCAAAAGATTTCCCCGTAGAGATTTTGCAACATGTTCAAGTTGGATTTGCCGCATTGAGCAACCAAAAGCTGTTTGGTTTGAAAGTACTTTTTTTGATGTTGTTTTTTGCCTGTGAAATTTTGCCAACATTTCACTGATATGAAATCACCATGAAACACAGAAATTAGCATCTTTTTGTGGGTTTTACCTGGGCTTAGTTACATTACAACCCTTCTGTTCTTGTATTAGGTGGTGGCGGCTGGGCTCCAGAACGAACAGACAGGCTACGGTGGCTACAGGTGGACCTGCGGGAAAGGGTTGAGGTCACAGCTGTGGCGACCCAGGGTCGTTTCGGGAACCCTGATTGGGTTACGAGTTACATGTTGCTGTACAGTGACACAGGAAGAGCTTGGAAGCAGTTCAGACAAGAGGACAGCATAGGGGTGAGTTATCTAAGTACTCTAATAAATAATCCAGCCTTTTATCATATTTATAATGCATTAGTACTTTAGTCAGGGCAATAAGTACTGTAAATGCTTTCAGGATAATGTGGATCAGGGGGGCTTTTATGACTGGAATAAAATGCATGCACACCCATAATCATTAAGCATCTGTATCCTTAACTAAATCATAATAATTTACTAGGATAAATTAACGCTTCCTCCCCTGCACTGTTGGTGCACACTTCCCATCGAAAACCAGCCACCCATGAAACGTTACATTTTTAATTATCGACTTGAATTTCACTTAATCACCCAAACTAAGATTAAATACACCACCTACCATGAGTGACGTGACTTTATATCCTTGCCAAAACTTATTTCATGGTCTCTTATTTCAGTGCAGATAAAACCCTTGTCTTCCCAACTTGAATTACATTTTCTTTTCTTTTTTTGATAGTTTTATTTTGACAACTTTGGAATCGATCGGCACGGCCCTTGCGCCACAAGAGACAGCGGTTGCATTGCCTCCACACTTACAGGCAAACAAATGGGCTTCACCCTCCTCTTCTGAATCAATAGTAGTCATTTCAAAGCTCCATCATTCCCTGGCATTCTTATTTAGCACCGACTAAAAGAGAGCTGGGGCGAAACATTACTGAGATCTTTCCTGCCATCTACGTCGTCTCTCATTAGCTTGGTTTTCATGCTAAGGTAATCATTGGAGCTAAACAAACAGAGAGCAGGAGGAGCAGGTGGATGCGGAGGTGGTGTATATATTTTCTGCGGCTAACTCATCTCGTTACAACTTTTTATGTAATTTTATTTTATTTTTTTTGTTCGAAGATGGTTTAATGTTTGGTTCTTTTATCTTCCTCCCCAGTGGGAGGAAAAAAAGGTGCTGATTAGTTTGAGAACTGAGTTTAATGGAAGTCTTTGAAGGTGTGAAGCATTTTAATGAGTGGAAGATTAAAAGACGTGGGACATTTTTAAAGTGCGGTAGGTGCCTCCTGGTCATGCCGTTTTTCTGGAAGGCACTACAGCTCGAGGTAGGACCCCCAGCTATTCTAAAACTGGAGGTTTAGATTAGCATTGACGCTTTGAGTGCAGCTTAAAGAAACTAACGCTGCCAGAGGCTCCCCGCTAACTTTTTGTGTTAGTTTTTAAAAATCTTAGGTAAATGCAGCTTGGCAAAAGTTCAACTCTATGTATAGATGATCAACTCTCTGACTTTTGAAGAGTTTCTCTGAGGTAAACCTATATGCTAATTGAGACTGAGATGGCTAAAAAACTGTTTGCATTCCCAAGCATTTCAATGTGAGTCTTTCGACTTTCTCATGCCACTTGGGAGGCTACCTGCACTAGCAACTATCAGCGCAGTCAATGAAGAAACAGAATGAAGAAGTAACGGCATCTACCAGCACGTTATCTAGCCAAACCTTCAGACTTGAATGTTAACATTGTACAACGTTAAGAATTGGGCAATATCTTAATGTTTACGAAGACTTCACTACAGCACACACTGTATATAGATGTAGGAGAGCTAGTAACAAATTAGTGTTAAGTTGTGATCACATTAGGAAAAGTTTCTAGGAAAAATTTGCATAACCAACTCAAAATTCTCTATGTAGATTCCTATTGAAATTACTCATGAAAGTTAGTTAAACAATGGTACAGCACCTCTACAAAGGCCTTCCATCTGGTAGGTTTAAATTTAGAAGAGTTTATGTAAGTCAAACATACATGCTAATTGAGATGAATGCATGCTAGCAATTTACAGCTTTGTTATTTTTGTACCACAGAATGCATTTCTTTGCAAACAAAAATGTGTCTGGAAAATTAGATATATTAACTCAACAATACATAGCAAGGCCAAATCTTGGATAATTTTCTGTTTTGCAAACTTATTTTTTTTTTCCTGCAGACTTTCCCTGGAAACACAAATTCCGATGGGATTGTCCACCACAAGCTCTCACACTCCATAAGAACACGGTTTCTGCGGTTCTTGCCGGTGGACTGGAGTCCCGGGGGATGGATGGGCCTAAGAGTGGAGGTCTATGGCTGTTTATACAGTGAGTACTGAATGTACATTTGGTGGATAATTGGTATTTCGTTTTTTAAACCAGACATGAAATGGAAATTCATCATTGTAAATGCATCTTACTGGTCTTGTTGTGAACGGTCCATCCATGCGTACGTTCCTTTTTTATTTAATTTTTTGTGTGACCTTAATAATGTCATAATTTCGATCTTCCTGTGAAATCTCCGGAACTCCAATCATGTAGTCCTGCCCTTTTTTTACAGTCGATTGCGAGCTTCCATTCAGTCCCCTCCTTTTTTTTTCTTTTTTTACGTCACAATACAGAATAGTTTGTGACTTTAATATTCTTAAGGCCTATTCACACCAAGCACAAATTCAGTGCCATTATTATTTTAATTTCAATACAAGGCTGTTATTGGCTTGTATTGAACAATTGTATTGTGAAAAGCCCACAGAATTATGGGAAATTTAGTTTTGTCATACAAGTCAACATCTTATAATCCAGCTATAATCGACCAAGCTACTGTATTCATCGACGGCACATAAAATGCAATCTCACAATTAAAACTTAGCTCAGCTTCATAGCAATTCGCTTTTCTATGTCCGCAATGATTGTTTAATTGTCGCACTCCCAACTCCGAAAGATTGAAAATCCTGAGATTCCTGACTGTATATTCTGATATTGTGGTGATGTTGGTGCGCGTCTTGCACACACAATCATACTGATATGGTCTGAAAGAAGAAAGGACGAAAAAACAAGCAAGGTGTGGTTTCAAAAGTTCAGCTAGTCTGTTTTTAGATTTAGCTAGTTCAATATAACGTTGTTTTACTGCAGTCGGGTTGAGTTGGTTTAGACTTACCCTTCACTGGGTATAAAAGTGCAGGGTAACAATCAATCGGTTACCTCAAGGGTAGCCTGCACCACACGTCTAGTGCTTGAAATATTTATAATGCAGCCTTGCTAGTGCTCGTTTTCTCTCTTTTTGTTCCTTCCCCTGATTGTTCCTTTCTCTCTGTCTCTCCTCAGGTGCTTTGTATTTGCAGTCTGCGCACTAGCTGCACCGATTGTCAATTCAAAGCTTGACTCAGCGACCTATCACTGCCATGTTTATTTTCTAAACGTTAATTTCGTGAGATAGGGCAGAATGTGACACCGCTGGGGGCGACTCGGTTTACCACGTTGATCAAACATGATAAGTGGGTGCTGACCACACAGTATTTCAGTAATAGGGTTTGATAACAGAGATGCTAGTGCTTTCTCAAAGTCCGACCGCTGGCAGGTTAGCACTAGCATTAGCGGCGGGCGCAGGCTTGCATTCCAAAGGAGCCGCGAATGAATCAGGCAGTGAATTAGTGCTCGGTAATTACGTTTATAATTATCCACGCGCTAGTACGCGCTGAACATACAATGGCTTGACACTGCGGTGCTCAATGTTAGTACAAAGGGCATATGAACAGGGCTAGAAAGATCACTAAAAAATATACTCTAGTAAAAGTACTATTACTTTCTCAAAACAGCATCCATGATTAACAGCAGTTCATCTACTGTGCTGTGGTTAAAGTTTTCTATGCACGATTTTATTTGACGGGAGTCACAAGGTCGAATACTCTCACCCTGTCCAATCACGTTATGGATTGGGAGAGAAACAAAAAACTTGGCGTCAAACGCGGGGCAAAGTGAATTTGAACATGTCTGAGACTTTAGAGAGGTAGAGACACAGAAAGAAAGCGCATGTTTAGGATAGCGCAAGGTCTCCCTCCATTCATATTTCTCTTCTGGAGAATAAACCAGACATCCTCAGCGGTGCGTTGGCCTTATTCATACACTCCCCTAATGCTCCTGAAGTCAATTAGTTTTAAATCTGTCAAGCGCCTCTGCTGCTAACTGCAATTTAAGGCCGTGGCTTCGTGGTATAAACTGTTTGTGTGTGTATGTCTGAAATGGGGAGTGTGTAGCAGGGGAGCAGACGTTCTCTAAGTGTGTGTGTATCCCTGTACAGTCATTAATTCACAATGGAGCACTGCTGTGTTGATGCCACCAAGAGACCCATAAATAAAGAGAGGTCTAATTCTCAGTTTGTGGATGACTTTGCGTGTGTGTATTAAGCAATACGTTGGCCCACACAGAATATGCACAATTTTCCCACATACTATATGCTCTAAGAAATGAATTATGAAATTTTGTTAAATAGATTCTTAACAGAGTAAATTTGTTATGGAGTTTTTTTCTTTTCAAATCTGATTCCAAGGACTGTCAAGACCAGTATAGCTGATTTCAACACTGTTACTGTTATTATTATTATTATTATTATTATTATTATTATTAATGTTAATAATTTGTATTAATATTTTGAATTACCTTTTTGATTTTTATATTTTTACTTGTCATTATAATTTAGTAACTTTATTTAATTGTGTTATCTGCTGTAGTAATTTTTGTTAATTAATGAATTAACTTTTTTGTTATACATGTTAAATGATGCTGGTTTAATTTATTTGTATTTGTTTTTTCAGTTTTAGTTTATTTATTTCTTCAACTTCTTTCTTCAAAAAAAGAGTTTTGAATTTCTTAAACTTGCTTTGGCAACCATTCTAATTTTCGTTTAGGTTTTTTCTTCATCTATATTCATTTATATTTCATTTCAGCATTTTATTTTGCCGTCTACAATCCTAAATAATACATTATTCAAGCGTGACGTGATTGACCGTGTGTTGTGTTTAGCGAGACGCCTGGCTGAGTTCAGATGCAGTCGAGAGTTTGAACTTCATTGTTTTTGTTCTTTCCCCTCAGGAAGGATTATACAATATGCATTTTATTTAGCTAAACCTGGCAGTGTTTTCAACTTCTTTCAATCCTCTCAGTTCTATCCGTCTCTTCTTTCTATCCTCTCAGTTCTCAAGGTCATTGTTTATGTAACTTCAATGATTTTTTGATTATTGTTGTGTATGTAAGATGCACTTTGAGATAAAGATACATTTCCTTATCATTCCATCTTGACACTCATTGTGCCTCCATCAGGACGCTAACTCATGCAAAAAAATGAAAACCAAACACATTCTCGTCTGATCTCCTCACTTTATCTAACTCAGCCTCATTGCGCTTGCTGATGTTCCTGGACCCTCTGTGTTAGTTCTATATTCAGCAGACGGCTCCGAGCTCTTTGCGTGGCTTTGCTTGTCATGGCTAGTTAGCTTCAGTCTCTCGCACTCCAGCATCCGGCAGAGGAGAGATGGAGAAAGAGAGCAAAAATATAATGTCTGACCTCTGAGCCCCGGTCAAAATCCATGCACATTTCTTCCTTTTACCGCCCAGGGTAGAATTTGTTCTGAAGGGTTGCTTTGAGACAGGCTTGATTTTTTTCTTTAAATTCTGGCCAACGTTTTTTTTTAAGAAGGAAATAAGAATTATTTTGTAATATTTAGAGTCTAATAATTGTTATTCAGAGTCTTGTTCAGAGACTTCATCAGTGTTTTGTTTATTGTTTTTTTTTTCACATGAACCTCATAAATGAGTGACACATTGCAAACTTTTCAGTGCTTTTGATGGAAGTTAAATTAAATATTAAATATTATGAAATAATTAACCGTATAATAATAAAAATAATAATAATAATAATTATTATTATTATTATTTTATATAAATTAAAATAACACTTTATCATGGGTGTTTTTCTTATTCTTTGTTTTGTTTTGGTTTTTTTTGCTTTGCATTTTGTTTTTGTTTTGCTTTTTGTTTTTGCTTTGCTTTTGCTTTTGTTTGCATTTGTCTTTTGTTCTTTCTTTGCTTGCTTTTTTGTTTGCTTTGCTTTTTGTTTTTGCTTTGCTTTTTACTTTTGCGTTTGATTTTGTGTTTACTTTAGCTTTTGCTTTGCTTGTTGCATTGCCTTCTGCTTTTCCTTTTGCTTTTCCTTTTTCTTTTCCTTCTGCTTTTCCTTTGCTTTGCTTTTGATTTTTGCTTTGCTTTTGCTTTTGCTTTTGCTTTTGCTTTTGCTTTTGCTTTTGCTTTTGCTTTTGCGTTTGCTTTAGCTTTAGCTTTTGGTTTGCTTTTTGTTTTTGCTTTGCCTGAGTTGCTTTGTTTTGTTTTCGCTTTTCCTATTTGCTTTGTTTATAAAATATTATGAAAACACTTTTATTTTGGAAAATCATTTACTAATGAATTATGCACAATATGAAGGTTTTTAAAGTAAATAAGGTCAATTTTGCACTTTCAAATTTATTGTTATTTATGACCATGATGCAGATTCATTTTTTTCCCCTTGCATAGAGTCGGATGTTGCAGACTTTAATGGCAGGAGCTCTTTGCTGTACCGGTTTAATCAAAAGTCCACCAGCACGGTGAAAGACGTCATCTCCCTGCGGTTTAAGAGCCAACGTGCGGACGGGGTCCTTGTGCATGGAGAGGGACAAAGGGGCGATTACATAACGCTAGAGCTGCATAAGGGCCAACTGGCCCTACATATCAATCTGGGTGAGTCAGAGGTCTCTAGCCTTTTAATCTCAAAACTCAAGTGGGACGCCTGAAACATATTCTACGCCAGCATATGGACGCAAACGCTTCGGAAAAACTTGATTTCATGCATTTTTGTGTTCTGAATTGTGGCAGGCAATAGATGTGGACTAAAAGCCACAAATCTTTGCAAGAGATTCACACTGTCTGTGTTTAGGTTATTCCACATCTGTGGGTTTTGTAGAGCTCTATTATCATTGCAGAAAGAGGAAGTGTTCAGAGACACAATCGTGGCATCTTATCGTAATCATGTGAGAGGCAGTTGTGAAACAAAGATTTGATTAAGAGGCCAAATCTGCGGCGTAATCACATATAAGTGTATGGAGCTGTCACGAAGAGTGGTCTAGTTTAGAGTCCCAGAGATTTCTGAGCCTCATGTTCAATTAGCACCATCAGTCAGATGGAATAAGCTGTATGTTACGCTAAGAGCGGCTGCGAGCTCTGATTGCTAAGTATACCAAGATGAGATTGTTGATGCTGTTTATCAGGACAATGTTTTTGTGTTTACATTCGCCCTCCATCTGAAAGCTTTCAAAGCTCATTTCAAATGCTGTATTTTGTCACCTTCACGGGTGATTCTCACTAAAATGTGTCTGCTTTATGCTTTGCTCCAAAATCAGAAAAGATCATTTTTTGCACACAGAAAATTAAGAATATATTTAGGACTATTAAAAACTTTTGCCATTAAAAAAGACCATTACAAATATTTATGTTTATAATAATAATAATAATTATTATTATTATTGTTATTGTTGTTGTTGTTGTTATTTATGTTTATATTATGTTCATCGCAGTGCTATTAATTTTTTTTCTTTTTCTGCAGCATCTGTTTTTTTTTTCTTTCATCCCTTGGCCAATATGATCATGCTAATATACATTCAAGTGCTATTAAGCCATTCCTCTGTTTCTACATTATTTTGGTGATTAAATGTAAAAGTATTACAAAATAAAAAATATGCATTAAAAACTTTAACGTAAGGTGCAATTAATTACAAAAATTTTTGATTATATAGTTACATTTGAAATCGATTGCCAACACTAATTTATATATAATTTAAAAATTAATACATTAAAAAAAAAAAAAATATATATATATATATATATATATATATATATATATATATATATATTTTGCTCTTAGATTTAAGGATTACAACAAATATTATGATAAATACTTGCCCATCACCGTCACTTCGGATTGAAGATTTGCTTAATTGTCATGCAATAAATATCACAATGCAAAAAATATTATTGATGGTAAAAATAGTCTCCATTTTCTTTATGCAAAATATAATTTCTTCTATCTTTCTTTTGATTTTGTGGTGAAATATGAGCTGAACATGTTCCTGACAGGCTTCTCTCACTTTGTCAAGATACTCTGTTCTTTCTGCACTTTTATCATCAGTACAGCAGGTTTCTTTCCAGGAAGTTCAGACGGATCAAACAAAGGAGACTGCACACGGCAAACCTTTCCCAAGCTATTTATGGCTCGGTTTGAGAATATGTGCTTAAAAAGAGACTGTTTGATCATTTTGTTTGTAAGGTTGCCTATTATAAAGACGCTGTAAAATTAGCAACTGAAATGTTTGCTTCCAACAATATTTTTTAATTCATTTGTCAGCATGAAATATTGGAATTTATTTATGTGTTAACCTGTATAAGAGTTGTTATTGTTAACTTAGATTAAAGGGGTGTTTACACGAAACCATCTTCAACTAAAAAACAAAAACTTTTAATGCATTTTGGCCATTTCATTTACATGACGACAGCATTTATGGGGCCTGAACACACAAACTTTTGAAAACGGTGACATCATGTGCATGTGTATTACGTGTTCAGTCTATAGGTGCTTAGTGTTTCTTTACAAAGTTACATCACCATCAGCGTTTTTAGTCGTTTTCGAGGATCTGTGTGAACGGGATCACTTTGACAACGGTGTCGTCTGTAGGCTACACGAAACTTTACAAAAAGCGCAAATAAAAAAAAAACGTTTTAAGTACATCGTTGTCCTGTAATATACGTTTGTCCTGTAATATGTGTTTATAACTGTTTTTCGTTAATCAAAATAAAATAGAATTTAAATATTAGATGAAAAACAAAAAAGAACTTGCCTGACTGAAATTAAATGTGTTGAAATACTAAATAGACTAAATAGAAATATTTTGAAAACTAATAAATGACAAGAAACGCCAAATCGTTTGTAACGTAATAACGTGACGCCATAGTTGGTTAACGATGCTTTCGGGAAACGCACCCCTGTCTCTGTAGACAACTTCTGTCATGACAGAGTGACAGTTGAAGGGTTTACATTTGCATGCCCATGTAGAGTATGTTGCTAGTAAACCTCCTTAAATTAAAGAAAGGGATGTACATAAGGGAAAGGAAGAACATAAGGAGCGATGATGCTAAAGTTTCTAAAATACATGATTTGTTTTTTCCTCTCTCTGTCTTCTCTATCAAGACGACGCTAAGACGCACCCTAGTAGTGGCCATGTTTCTGTGTTTCTGGGAAGTATTCTGGACGACCAGCACTGGCACTCCGTGGTGATCGAGCGATTTAACAAACAGATCAATTTCACCGTGGACAGACTAACCAAACACGTGAGGACGGGTGGGCTGGATGATTCGCTGGAAGTCGATTATGAGGTGAGAATGTTTTTGATATACTTGCATTATTATTATTATTATTTATTTTTTTGTAAAGCACACTTACTGTAACTATGGAAGCTTGTTTCCGAAACCCAGAATAAAAAATAAAAAGGTAATTGCGACTTTTTTTCTCGCAACTGACTTATTTCTCAGAATCGCAGGACATTCGCTCTCAATTACAAGGAAAAAAAAGTCAGAATTGCGATATGTAAATTCGCAATTTGAGAAAAAAAAGTCTGAATTATGAAAAACTTCTTAGCAGATCCATATGGAAAAAGTAACTTTTATCAAAGATCCCAATCAAAATGAGAAATAGCTTGAGGTCACCGTACTTTTAGCAGATATTTGCATTTTTAAATTTACACTCTCTTCTGGAAAAATTGACTAAAATATTGATGAGTTGTGCGAACAACAGATTTTTGTCAAAAGTAATGTAATCAATTCATAACAAATTGAATGTTTAATTTATTGGTTTCAATAGATTTAAAAATCATTATTTTAAGAGATCTAGAATACATGTATTCATTTATTATTAATAATTAATCATTTAAAAAAATAACCATTGCAGTCAATTTCATCCCCCTTTTGATCTCCTTCTAAATGATTTGTATATTTTCTTTTTGTCTGTTTTTTGTTTGTTTATTTGCTGCACTATACATTTTATGAATATGTTATGCAAGTAAATTATAATAAAAACAATAATTTTAGCATTTGTTTGTTTGCTGTTTACATTGTTTGTTGCCGTTTGAAGAGCATGACATATGTAAATTACATTTTATTTATTTTTTGTCTGATTTTTGATATGTCTAAAAACAGTGAACACGTAATCGGACCATAATCAAGTAATTTCGATTGGTTAAGAGCTTAACACATCAAGCGCCAAATCACTTGACTAATGATTGGACGCATTTCTCGCTGTGTTGTAAAACCTCTCCATCGCTTTTGTTTTTCATTCATTTCACAAAGCTCAGTTTTGGAGGCATCCCTCTTCCTGGAAAACCTGGCACGTTCCTGCGGAAAAACTTCCATGGATGTATGGAGAACCTCTACTACAATGGTGTCAACATCATCGACCTCGCTAAACGACGCAAACCTCAGATCTACACTGTGGTGAGGATGTTTGTCTTGTACATTTATTATTGATAATCTCATACATTTCTTATTGTTGTTGTCAGGGCCATGAAAAGCTATAAACTAGGAAAAATCACCACAGGTCTTGATGAATTAGCAATCCCATCCCATCCTATCCATAATGAATGGCTCTTGACCCTAGCATTTAGTGATTTCTCCCTAATAGCACCAGCTTGGAGAGGTGCCAGAACTTTCTGCAGCCAAGTTTGTGGATTGTGATGAATTTTCATAGTTGGGGCACAAACAGTGTTCGTAGCGACATTGATTTATATTTTCATTCTCATTAGTTTTCACTTGCATTTTTGCAGAAATGCGTCCTAACGCTGGCGTAGTTCTCTGTGGAACTGGGAAGCAGGGAGCGGAATGGAGCCCTTTGGATTTTTTTGAGCCGTCGCCAGTATACTGTGGCACCACAAGGGAGCTTTTTAAAAGAATGAATTGTGGTTTTGTCCGCATTATTCCCACAGCGCTGAGAGCCGTGTCATTAAAATATCTTTTACAAGGTGGGCAATAAGTCTCCAAGAGCTGCTCGGGCCTTGGATTACGCCTCATAAATGATCCGCTGACGAAATACCTCATAAAATCGTACGTCGCGAAAGGTCTGGGGACTAAATTACAGTCATTTTGAAATGGAGGAGGGGGTTTTAATGAGACGGATGGCTTTGTGTAATGACACATTTCTACTTCTTCATCCGGCTACACTACAACTGTGATGTTCATCCGGCTACACTACAACTGTGATGTTCAAATGTCCCTGTCATTTAATAGTGGTTTGGTTGTATTGAGATATTTGCTATTTTATATAATTGTTAGTAGACAGACAGATAGATAGAACTGGTATCTTCTGTTCTGGTATTGTAAGCGCACGTTTCCCCATTATGATTGTGTAATGGCTTGTCGTCCGCTGTCATATCATGTCCCATCAGTGCAGTGTACTACACCGGAGTACAACTAATCGCTCCAGCCATTAATCTGGCCCACATGCTGGATATTGCTTCCTTTAATGGACCGGGAGGGAGTTCAGCGGGACTCTGGTACTAATGACGGAGAGGACCGAGTCCCACTTAGTCTGTGCCACCCTCTGAGAATTTCACAGCGGACACCTCCTCTCTCTGGCTCTCTCTCAATTATACAGTAGGTTTTCAGTGAGGCAAATATACAGGCTCCTAAGGGGCCTTTGAAGCCCAATTAGGGCCAGGAAATGAGGCATGGTGTCTCTTGAGCGACTAGCGCCATCATACCGGGATTTTAGAGCATATGTGGAATGTACTGTCTGGGATTACTAGGGTCAAAAAGTCTAAAACATTTTTAATTTTTTTATGTCTGTTATATTACATTTGCATGTATCCTAATCAGTTTGATTTGACCAGGGACAGTTTTGACACTGCAAAAAAAAAATGTTTCTTCAGTATTTTTGAATACTGAAGAATACCCCCCAAAATAAATATCCACTTTTTTTCTGAGAATATACTGAATAAGTTATTCACAAAAAATACGTTTGTATGGTTCGTTTTTATCTTGTTTTATAAAATAGGCAGAAATCTGAATTTATTCTGGTTTGTGCCTGAAACAACAAAACAAACGGTGGATTAAGACAAATAAACTTAAATAAAAATATCTTTAATAATAATATCAATATTAAAGTGGCAATTCATAAATAATTATAACAACAACAAAAATATTTATTTATTTTATTAGCATTGTTCAATTAGCAAGTACAATGGGAATGCAAAAGCTGTTTCTTGTTGCTTTCATTTAAAATGTATTATCTGCAAACTATTAATAATATTATTGCTGTTGCTAATATTCTAGTAATTATTAAATAATCATAATAAATCAATTACAATATTTATTTATTTTGCCAGTATTGATTTTACTCCGAGAAACTTTATTAAGGAAGTAAAATTAAAATGTGAATGCTGTTTCCTGTTGGCTTATTATGGTAATTATTAAATAATAATATTTATTTACTGTTTTAATTTTGATTTTGGGGTATTGCTCTTAGAAATGAATCATTACGGAACTAAAATGTGAAAGTAAATTATATTTATTTTATCTACAAAGTAAATAAATATTTAAAAAAATAACAGTGTTGCCAAATCGACCAATTGCGATTAATCGCATCAAACATAAAAGTTTGTAAATATATGTATATACACACACATATTAAATATTTACAAACTTTTATGTTAGATGTGATTAATTGCAATTAGTCGATTTGACAGCACTAAAAATAAATACATTTATTTATTTATATATTTACAAAGTATTGCTTTTACTCAGACATACTTCATTACAGAAGAAAAATGTGAATACAAAATCTGTTTCCTGTTGGTTTTTATCAAAGTGTTTTTCCTTCTAGATAGAGCCAACGGTGTCACCACAGGTTGGGGGTTTTTCTGTGTTGTTTGGGGTTTTATTGGATTGTGTTTAGCGAGTGCTCTGTCACCTCCTTACTTAAAAAATCCAAACACGTTCTTTTTCCTCGAACGTTTCCCCGTGCGATAGTCCGACAGTCTGGAGCCGGCCCTGTTGTGGTTTGCTGTCTGAGACCACACAGTAAGCCGGATCAATGGATTGTCCACTATATAGTCCAGTGCCATAGGACTGTTGGTCTAAAGACAGACCCCTATTCTGTTTCCTTGGAGACCTGCAGTCTTTCGAAGTCCTGACATTTGACTTACTGTTTATTTCCCTGTCGCTCCGTCTGCCTGCCTGCGGGCAAAACCTGCCAGAGAAGGAATGAAACATATTTCTGCATGGGTTTGTTTAGATTTGGGGATGAATGGTTTCTTTTTGTGTAAACACTGAAATATTTACTACACGTGTCCTTGAAGGAATAGTTCACCCGAAAAAATACGGTTGCACAACCATACGCTGATCTATTTTTCTCAGTTTTATCCATGTCCTGTCGTTTCAGGGGAATGTGACCTTTACCTGCTCAGATCCTCAACTGGTCTCCGCCACCTTCCTAAGTTCCAGCAGCAGTTTTTTGTCACTTCCGTTGGACGCTACCACGGAAAAACTGTCGGTGACCTTCCAGTTCCGAACATGGAACAGGGAAGGCATGTTACTGTCCGCCTGGCTGAGGAGAGAGTCGGAGAGACTGCTTTTGCTCCTCGTTCATGGGCAGCTTAGGCTCACACACCACAGATCAGCACTTCAGAGCTCTGACATAGTCATCGGTGAGACGTCTACTTGTGTAAATGTGTGTCTTTCTGGAGCTCAACTTGTGGGATTTGAACCTTGAAATGCAAAATATGCATTTATATTCAAATATTTAAGTATTTTTAGAGGACTATATTTCATTTGTGGTGCTTCATGGGAGTGGGCGAAGCTATTGAGATATTTTGCTGCGTTTTGCTTGCTTCAACTCTCTGATTGATGTAATTTTAGTTTTTCGCCTCAAGTTCCGCTGTTAAACATGATTATTTTGAATCTAAGTTGAAATAATGTGGGCTGATATCTTCAAAAGTAAGGTTGTCGTGAAAGGTTTATAAGTAATCATTAAAAAAAAAATTATAACACTAATATAACACTATTAGTTACGTGAAGTGGGGTTTTGGACCAATGAGAATTCACTAGCCGGGGCTAACTATTTAAACCAGATGTGTCAAAAGTATTCACATTCGTTACTCAAGTAGAAGTATAGATACTAGGGTTTAAAAAGACTTCTGTAGAAGTTGAAGTATCAACTCAAGCTTTTTACTCAAGTAAAAGTGTAAAAGTAACTGGGTTCAAAACTACTTAAAGTATAAAAGTAAACGTAATGCAAGGAAAAAAATACCATAAAGGACAAAAGCTTAGGCCGGTCCACAGGGGCCTATAGTGCATTACCACCCCCTCAAAAAACATTTTTCTAAAGGCCATGACTATAACGTTATATAAAAATGTTAATGTTGAAAAATTTGGGATGCACTACCTGTTTCAGCCACATATATGCCCATAGAAAATGAATTTCAGTCCAATTTCCATTTTAGTAAAATGCAAATACATTAAAGAACCATATGTGTGTACTACTGAGCATTAACATGTGTTTCATGGAGAGGAAGATATGATGACTAGTTGCCTATAAGTATTGTAATGGTGCAAAAAGTCAAACTTCAGAGGCATGTTATCATCGAAATGGTATATGTTTATTCTTCTCTTTAAGCGCGTAGGTTTGATTTTGAGATTGGTGGGGACTAGGGACATCCACAGAAGCGGAGGAATCAGGAAATTAATAGGATAATGTATTAAGGTTTTTAGACTATACTGACCTTAACAATACGTTAATTCATTAATTCTGTAATGTTACAGGCAACTAATAAAGACAAGGAGGCAGTTTAACAGAGACTTAACTTTACTCCGTTCATAGTGCAATAGTCCCTTGCTTTTTGAAGAAGCCAAACACGTCTGCATCTTTCATTAAAAAGATTTAGATACCCAAAAACGAAAATCATATAGGCTACTCACTCTCAAGTTGTTTCACAGTTTCTTTCTTCTGCTGAACACAAAAGAAGATAATTTTGAAAAATGTTGATAACCAAACAGTTGATTGTAGCCATTGACTTCCATTGTAGGAAAAACAAATACAATGGAAGTCAATGGCTACCATCAACTGTTTGGTTATCGACATTCTTCAAAATATCTTCTTTTGTGTTCAGCAGAAGAATGAATCTGGCTAGAAACAACTTGAGAGTGAGTAAATTATGACAGAATTTTCATTTTTAAATAAGGGAACTATCCCTTTAACAGAAATTAACTGTTGGCATATGTTTTGCATCAATACTGTCAAGTTTGTCCTGTTGGACACCACAACACACAGCAACACTGTCAAGTGTCACTTGTGACCATTTCTCCGAGACATGTTTTCAGCGTCTTAAGTGCACTGAAACTTCTTTCAGTCCGGCTGATGAGACTGAGATGACAAGGTTTCAACTTGATCAAACAGGCCTCTCATTTCAACAGACCAAGCAATGTTATTTTCCATGTTTTAAGGGGACTTTCCATAGACATAATGATTTGTATACTGTACAAACTGTGTATTCTACCCCCCTACACTAACCCTATCACAGATAACTCTCTGCATTTTCAAAAAACATCACGTCTGATTTATAAGCCGTTTTCAAAAAAACAAACAAAAAAAAAACGACAAGGATTCCGGATATTGCCATCTTTATGGGGATATATTGATCCTATAATGTAGGGTTACACACACACACACACACACACACACACACACACACACACACTCTCTCTCTCTCTATCTCTCTCTCTCTCTCACACACATACAGTACTCACACACACACATATTCTCGATCATGTTTGCCACTTATCCCGCGATTGTCTTACAGTAATATATTGTAAAAATGGTGGTCCCCAAATCAATATTTGACGCGATGTGCCCCGTATTCTTGAGCAGAAAACTGTTGATTTCTCCCTCACTTACCGCATCTAGGTTTCCTAATTCCTTTGGATGAGTTTTGCCGCTTCACACGCATGCAAAATGTAACAGCCTCTCACAAGTTAGAAAGAAAACACAAAGCCAATCAGTTTAGCGATGTTCAGGAGGCGGGACTCAGATCTATTAAACGTTTGTGTAATTGGCCTTTTTTTTGAACGATGACAAGCCGAAATGAAATAGGAGTAACGAGGCTATTTTTAAAATGTAAGGAGTAGAAAGTACAGATAATTGCGTGAAAATGTAAGGAGTAGAAGAAAAAAGTCGGCTGAAAAATAATTACTCAAGTAAAGTATAGATACCCAAAATTTCAACTTAAGTAATGTAACGAAGTATTTGGACTTCGTTACTTGACACCTCTGATTTAAACACAACACTACATTAAGTTAAACTGCTTAATTTTCAGCGCAACGGTTTTTTGGCAGGCATATCTGCATGAGAAAAATAAGCTTAATTTAAAATGTTATTATTATAATTGTTATGCTATTAATAATTTTCTATTATTATTAACAATATAATATAATAATATAATAGTAAATGTTATTTAAACAACAAAAATAATACCGATATTGTTAATAAAAGTAATTATTTATTATTATTATTATTGTTGTCTCAAATATGCCACCTCTCAGTGGTTGTTTTGTCGCTTCAAATCGCTGCCGAAACAAACGCGCATTTAGTGTGATTACAATTAGCTCATATTAAGAGCAACAGATGCGAAAGGGAAGGTCCTACAAGGGATTTTAATACAAGGTTGTGCGCTTGTCTTCGCATGTGCGTCTCCAAAATACAACAACATGAACAAAATCCAATCCCGCGTGCACACGTTCGCCCTAAAAGCATTTACTGTGAATTCAAACAGGATTTTTAGTTGTAAAACACTCTTTGGCAGGCACACCTGTGTGTCGACTGAATTTTGGATAAAGCTGCCTGGCAAGCTGCCATCGCAGACGGCAAACTGAATCTCTGCACGTCCCTCTCAAGGGGAATAGTGGATTCTCTGCTGGGCTGACATATGCAGATTAACTCGTTGAGCTCCAGCGCACAAACCCCAGATCTGTCAATCATTCGCCCTGATTAATGCACGGCGTTCGAGGCGTAACATCGCTCTGTGTCTTCCTCTGCCAGGTCAGGCTCTGAGTGACGGGCAGTGGCACACGGTGTCCATTAGCGTGGGAGGTTTCCAAGTTTCCCTCTCGGTGGACGACGAGCCACCGTCCACCATGCAGCTGAAGGAGATCGCAAAGCCTGGGAAGAGCGTGCTAATTGGCGGTAGAGTGCTAGTGTATTTTTTCAATTAAAAGCATTTACTAATCATAATGTAATGCCACTAATCAGTATGCAGATGGAATGTGTGGGCTGTATCCACTTCTTTGGTACTTTATCAACCATGTAATATCTTTGATTATCAAGTGATTTACAAGATATTTACCTCTTTTTTAGCAGATGGTATGCGTTCTGAGCTAATAACTCTACAGAACTATTAAAAACCTTCACTTATTGTGACTGATACAACACTTATTATGACTGAAAGACCTTTATATAGCCAAAATATAGTCACTCAGGAGACAAAAAGAGTTGCATTTAACTTTAACTACAAAGAGAATGTTTTCATTTATATAACTCTATTTAAATTTGTTTAAATTTCTACATTATTGATATATATTGTGTCTTTTTAACAGGTTGCCAATCAGTGTTAACCAATCAGGGTTGTCGGAATCCGACCCTGGCCTATCAAGGCTGCATGCGCTCCGTAATCATCAACAACCAGCCAATCAACTTCTACCTGGTGCAGCAAGGCCTGCTAGGAAACTACAGCAAGCTCCAGTTTGACATCTGTGGCATTCGTGACAGGTAAAGATCCATTAGTCATTCCGTTTGATATGCTAATGACGAGTGGCTTTTTAAATAAATTATTGCGATTAACTCCTGAGATACTGTAATGAGTGACACAAACAAGCACAGTTTCAAAACAACGTAGTGTAGTGTTAAAATCCATGCCAGTGATTTGCAAGCTAATTAGCATTCACCTTTTTGCCTGAAACTTCATGTGTGATAATGCTTCACACCTCGCCTAAGAGGACTGATGGTTAATGTGATGTTTATGTGAATAACAAACCAACCTTAAACAGCTTAAGTTTAACACTATCTCTGTGCGCGCAAAAGCTGTGGGTAAAGTTTAAATCTGAAGCATCAAACAAGGATTCAAACCTTTTTTGTTAGGTGTTTTAAGAGTGCAATAAATTAGATGTAATTAGCAAGCTGGGAGACCTGAGATCACAGTTGAAAAGGAAAACTGCTTTAAAATGTATTATTTGAAATGTGTTTGGGCAATGAACCGCTGTTCTGTATGTATGTGTTCTTCTTGTGAAAATGACACCATAGTACTCAACACTGTTGTTTACACTATGAATTATATAATGACAGAATTAATTGAAAAGAGGGAATGAGCAGATGTGACAATTCCTCCATTATCATTTATCCCTCAGCATCCTTGCCTGTTTTCCATGGTCTAATTTATGGCACACATGCACACACAAGCGAGAGATAAACAAGGAGGAATAAAAATGAGGCAGCATGACAGAGAAAGAGAGAGAATGCTAGACAGGTGAGGATAAGAGCGTTTGGGTGGGGGTGAGAGAAAGCTAAGATAAGAGCATTTGACAAAAAAAAAGAGAAAGAAAGAGAATGAATAAAAGACTGGTGTACTGAAGGATGAAGGAATTAAAGAAAGGAAGGATAAAAGAAATAAGAAAAAAATGGATAAATTGATGAAGGAAGGATGAAGGAAAGACTGAAAGATAGAACGAAGAAAAGACTATAGTGTACTGAAGGATGGAGGGATGAAAGAAAGAAAGGATGAAAGAAATACGACAATAATGGATAAATTGAAGGAAAGAAAGAATGAAAGAAAGACTACTTTACTGAAGGATGGAGGGATGAAAGAAAAAAGGATGAAAGAAATATGACAATAATGGATAAATTGATAAAGGAAAGAAAGAATGAAAGAAAGACTACTTTACTGAAGGATGGAGGGATGAAAGAAACAATGGTTAAATTGATGAAGAAAGAAAAAGCAATAAGAAAATAACGGATTAATTTCTTAAGGCAGGAAAGAAATAATAAAAGAACAAAAGAAAGACTAGTGTACTGAAGGATGGACGGATAAAAGAAAGGAAGGATTAAAATAAGAAACGGATCAAATTGAAGGAAGGATGAAAGAAAGAATTAAAGAGAATGAAAGAAAAAAGAATGAAAGCTGAAGGATAGAGGAATGAAAGAAAGGAGAGATGACAGAAATTAGAAAATAATGGATAACTTGATGAAGGAAGGATGTAGGTATTCAAAAGAAAGAAAAAGCAAGAGACTAATGTACTGAAGGATGGAGAGATGAAATAGAGGCGAAAGGGTTAAAAAAGAGGACGGAAGGATGAATGAGATTGATGGATGGAAGAGAGAAGGAAAGACTAAGAAAATGAGTTTAGTTAGATTAGGGCAAGAGCATTAGATCAAATGAAAGTCAAAAAAGAAAGCTATCTAGCTAGTCAGGTTAGGGAAAGAGCATTAGAAAAAGAGAAAGATAGTCAGGGAAAAAAAAAAGAGTGCCAGGTTTAGGGAAGAGCATTACCGAAAGGGAACGCTAGCCAGGGAAAAGGAGGGAGGATGAGATCGTAAATTCTCTCCTGTCAATCTCGTCTCTGCAGGTCTTTCTGGCAACGTATGCCACATTCTTCACCGAGCAAATGCTCAGACCTGGCTCCTGGGCAAATGACTGTTGGCAGGGCAGGAATGGGGATGAATTGTGATTCCAGCTCTGCCAACATGCTGTGAACGTTCCAGGGGAAAAAGGCCTTTCTAGGCATGCATCCACGACCCACTCAGTCTGATGTGCCCTTGTCAAACACAATTTGAAATACTCTTTTGACCAACCATCACCTCAGAACAAAAGCAGGCCAAAATTATGTTGTGACAAGTTTAATTGTTCACAAGAAACCGCCTTGCCTTCATGGTAGCAGGTTTTGAACTAAAATTATTACGTGAAACGTTTAGTTTTAAGGTTTCTTCCCTTTGAGAAGTTGTCCTCAATCTTAGCTGCTTCAGGACCTCAATTGAAGACTAAATTCTGTCTTTTAAATTGTGATGACATACACTTTCTTATACTATTTGACAGAGACGTTAATGTGGACTGTTCAGAATTTAGACAGGTCTAGCTAGATAATCCTAGTTGTTCTATCTACTGACAACTTTTTGACACTTCAGTTCAGAGTGCAATGCCCAAGAATGATTCTGATGAGTTGGTGAGCTGCATCCAAAGTAGGTCGGCGTCAGAATGATGGTTAGTTCTGATGCATTGGTGAGAAGCATCCAAAGTAGGGGCACATCAGAATGATGGTTCATTTTGTTGAGTTGGTTAGGAGCAACCATAGTAGGGGCATGAATGATGGTTAGATCTGATGGGCTGATGAGCAGCAATGAGAATAGGAGCAAGTCAGAACTATGGTTTATTCTGATAAGTAGGTAAGCGGCATCAAGAGTAGGGACACGTCGTAGTGATGGGTATTGCCAAAGGGTTGGAGAGCATCAAAAGTAGGGGTACATTAAGGTGTTAGTTAAATCTGATGGGTAGTTAAGCAGCACCTAGAATAGGTGAAAAATTGCCATTTCTGGTTGGTTGGTCAAGAAACAGAATTCAGATTAGAGGCATTAAGAGCAGGGTTAAGCTTTTAAGGTTAACTCAAAAAGGTGCGGGATCCTGACAGGCAGAAAATATGTAGTTCTGATTGAACATAAGTCATTCGAGCGGTTGCCTCACTAGGCTCAATAAATTGCGTTAGAAAACTCTTATGGGTAGGCGTAGGCGAGCAGCATCCCGAAGAGGGGCATGTTGTAGTGATGGTTATTTCTTATGGGTTGGAGAACGTCCAGATTAGGGGCATGTCAGGCTGGTAGTTAATTTTGATTGGTATGTGCGAGCAGCATCCAGAATAGGTACATGTCAGAGTGATTGTGATTTCTGATCGATCAGTCAACAGCATCCAGTGTAGGGGGACATGCAATCTGAGCCATTCTAGCAGGACAAGCTTTCAAGTTTAACTCAAAAAGGTATAATATGGCAGAAGATAGTTCTGTTTGAAATGAAAGTCATTGGAAAAAATGTCTTAATACACTGAATAAACTGCTTTATTTTGGTGAAAGTTATATTTACTACGGAAAAATGGTTCTATAAGAGAATGGGAATATTGTAACAGGTAGGATTTATGGCAATATTGCGATAGGTAGGGTTCCTGTAGCCCAAGACTGGTTGCCCACTTAAGCTAATCAGGGTTGAGCCTGCTCAGGACCTGGATGGGAGACTTCCTGTGAAAACTAGGTTGCTGCTGGAAGAGGTGTTAAGATGATGATACATAGGGCAACTTTTTTGAGCAATGTTTCCGGGTGATGTTGCTTGGACACTTTCCCGTTGAGAACGGGCAACAAATTTATATCTAAACACTTTAGATCTGTCGTGGGCCCTGTGTCTCACCTGGTTGCCCGTTGACGGCAACATTGCCCAGAAACATTGCTCAAAAAGTTGCCCCATGTAAAATCACCTTTAGTGAGGGCAGTAGGGGGTGCTCACCCAGTGGTATGTGTGGCCCCTAACCCCGTTAAACTGAAGTCATTTAAAAAATCCCAGAAAAAAAGAGTAGGGGTGTAACGCCGGCATCCGGGCCAAATTTGCCCACTGGCCTCTGTCCGTCATGGCCTCCTAATCATCCCCATATACACTGATTGGCTTCATCACTCTGTCTCCTCTCCACCAATAAGCTGGGGTGTGGTGTGCGTTCTGGCACATTATGGCTGCCTTCGCATCATACCAGTTTATTCAGTGTATTCGCATCATACCCTAACCCCGTTAAACTGAAGTCATTTAAAAAATCCCAGAAAAAAAGAGTAGGGGTGTCCAGATTAGAGTAGGGGTAGAGTAGGGGTGTCCAGACTGGCACATTATGGCTGCCTTCGCATCATACCAGTTTATTCAGTGTATTCGCATCATACCCTAACCCCGTTAAACTGAAGTCATTTAAAAAATCCCAGAAAAAAAGAGTAGGGGTGTAAATTCCAGATTGCTTGGATTCCTACTTAAATGACTGGATTTCTTCCACGAAAATTCGCTGAACAACAGTGTGACCGCACCTTAAAACTGATGGTCATGTGTACAAATTATCCACATTGACCCTGTTATGCTTTTTCCAGTGATACAGGTTGCCATCTCCTCTTACGTCCAAGTGATGGATGTCACTAATTCTGAGGTATTGGGTATCAGCACCCAAAGTAAAATTGTCATAATTTGGTTACCCTAGATTGGTCGGTAAGCAGCAGCCAAAGTAGGGGAACGTCCTCTTGCAACGATCCTGAACGCTGTTGAATTATGACTGTCTAACCAAGCCAAGGACAAACACATAAATAATCATTTGAGGGACAAATGAGACATTGACATGCAACATCATTTAGAGCCACATGTAGCTTGCTGAGTACCAAGGCTGTAGAAGATGTGCCTGTTTTCGCTTCAGTAAAGCTTATCAGCCAGAATAAATGAAGATAACTGAGGGCAGTTGTGGGATCTGGCTGTCCTCTAGAATAAGTTAGAAAGTCTCGAAAAGGTATGCTTCTCTCTGATGGCATTTGATCACCATCCTAAATCATTTGTGTAGACCTATCCTAGCTGTACTTTAGACACTTCTCCTCATCTCTAGCTGTATTCCTTTCTCGTTCTGTATCAAGCCATCTTCTGTTTGTTTGTTTTTTTGTCCTAATTTTCGTTGTCTATTTATCACTCTGTGTAACCTATGGCTAGGCCTGAAGTCCTTGCCAGCTGACTTCAGTTTGATACGTTAAGGTAAATCAATAGAGATTTGGACAGTGGCCACTAGGCCAAGACATCTCAGCTTCTGCCAACAACCACCTTCCATGAATAGCACCAGTGAGAGGGAACTGGTTTGTGGGCGAAAATATATAGCTACCCTTTGTAGTGATGCTACCCACATTGCCCTGTTCATCTTGAACTGCAGAGCAGAAATAAGTGAATAAAATGAGAATGGGAGAGTGAGGGTAATCTTTAATCACACTCGCTATGGTTGAATGAAGATTCACACCACAGCACTTTAGATATTCTTTGGTTGCTGTCCATGGCCCCTTAGATTTTGCTCCTTTTAACCTTTCTGTACCAAGCACTTTTTTTTTCAAAAAGACTGGCCTTAGTACTCTTGTGCTTAACGTTGCAGAAAGACACAATATATATATATATATATATATATATATATATATATATATATATATGTAATTCAAATATATTTCAGGGTTTAACCCTCTGGGGTCTGAGGGATTTTCTGGGTCCTGAGGTGTTCTGACATGCTCTGACATTAGTGCTTTATTCAGTTATTTATAAACATGTTAATGGCAAAGGTGTAAATTCACTCTATATAGCACAAACGGGGCTACCGTAATATGTGAGCAACATGTATGTAAATGTTTGTATTTTTTAGAGAATAATGTTTATGCATGGTTATTGAAAATACTAAAACTTAAAGTGTCTGAAATAAGGCCACAAAACACATACTAAATATGTGTCCACAAGACTTTTGACTAATGGGTGTTGTTGCCTAGAATTTTTGCTTCAAAATGATATGAAAATCATCCTGCCTAATCATTTACACAAAACAATACATTGATTTAAATTTTATAAGACACCTTTTGTTTGGAAAGGCAATATGCGTGGAGGCGTGTTCACACGTGAGAAGACAAAGGCCGGATAATGTGCCACATACATAATGAGCTGCATATTAATCAGCCCTTTCACACAGGTGTGTCACTGGGTCCCAAAGAATGCAAGGACAAAATAAGTTATCTATATATACATATTTTACAATTAGAAATTGTAACCAATTACAAAAAGGTTTAACAATTACAATTTTAACAATATTTCAAGTGTATTTCTTTGTAAAAAGTATACATTTTATCATACGTATTAAAAAAGGTAAGGATTCATTAGTTTGAATATTGAAACAAACACTATAATAACATCTTAGTTGATAAATCAATATACCTACTTTATTTTTGACAAAACATGATACTATAGTATATTTAACTATGAGCAGAAATTGGTGAACAAAAGCGTACCTATTTAATGTGACAGTAGTCTTTTTTTACAGTCAAAACTTTATAATCTATCCAAAACTAATCACAAAATATTGTCTAAACATTCATATTTAGTCTTTGTTACAATATTTGTAACATATTGTGTATGATATATTAGCATATACATGTGAATTTGCAGTTTATTGCTTATACAGACATTGTATTTCAACACATTTCAGTCTATTTTTACTCATCTTAGTAGGCTATAGCAATTTAATTTGGATGTGTTCATGTAAACATAACGTTTACTAATGTAGGTGCGAGAGTGAATGAACGGCACAGACACGCGCTGTTTAACTGTAGTAAACAAAGCGCGCACGCGCCTGTGCCGTTCATTCATCATTTAGCCTACACACAGACACGCAATTCATATTTAAACAGTCTTTTTGCGGTTTACAGTCAGACACTATTCAATATCGTGATTAGAACAAAGCACTTAAGAATAAATGACTTAATACATCAGCTGGATCCGTTGCTGCGCAAAATGAAATTACCAGCACTTATGGTACATTTTCCAGGGTTATTAGATAGTATTATTCCTCACAGCGTAGGGATACACTGTGTACACAGCTCTAGTAAGATACTTACTAAACACGATGTGTTTTATAATCCAGCTGGTGGGCGTTGACATGTTTGAATGGCTTGCCTTAGATCATTTGCGTTTGAATACCGCGCGCTCTCCGTGGGCGTGGCACATTAACGCGTAATCAGGTATAATGAGCTGGAAAGAAAAAGACTGACATCTCTCTCTTTTCATACAGATTACATAAACTGAGAATATTTGTTTTTTATATAAATTAATTAATTTAAAAGAAGAGAGTTCAAGCTTCATTATGGAAAAACACTCGTGCCTGTATGACAAGTATTCGCGGAATTACAGTTAATTTTCGAACGCGTTTCAGAATGGACTTAACTGACAGAGAGAAGGCAGAACGCGCATCATGTTTGTTTTTCTTTATTTGGCGACAAGCACAACACTTTATTTTTATTGTGAGTATCCACAAAAAAATAGACACTTATCAGGATCTAATGATGTACATCACTTAATATGTAAGATCAAAATCAACAGAGTATTTTGAGTTTCTTTTGCACTGATAAGAAAAAAAGCGAGACTATCGCCCGCGCGATAGCTGACCTGAGAGGGGTTAACAGTCAGCTTTCATCCTCCATTGTTCATCAGTTAGCGCTGAGATCAGCAGGCACCTATGTAGATCAACCTCTGCTGAGTTTCATAGACGTTCACTATCTTGCAGCCAGGCGGCGAGACGGTTGTTATTCCTTTACTCCCTCCCTCATCACACTTAATGTGCACGATTCATTGGATAATTTTAAATGTTTTAACGTCTTTGTAGTGTTATGCCTCTGTCGTCTCTGAAACAAGACGTTTCATTGTTTTTGGGCTTCAGTTGTAGGTAACACAGCGTTCCTGTCAATTAGTCAATTTAATTGAATGGAGGTTAGGTTAATTTAGTTAAGTTACAGCAAAAACATAAAATAATGATAAACTTGGAAAGACATCAATATTCTCTTGAGGGTCACATTTAGATTTCACTTCCCGTCTGGTATGGAACGCCCTCTTTTTAAAAAGGCAGTAGACAAAATTAAATATAAACTACTCCAAGATATTTTGGAGTTCAACTTCAGTCGGGTTTCATCCTTCATTGTTCATCCGTTAGTGCTGAGATAAACTCACGCTGGTTTAGAATCGACCTCTGCTGAGTTTCAGACACGGCCGCAATCCTGCAGCCTATGAGGCGAGACGGTTGTCATTTCTCTCCTCCCTTTCCTCATCACACGCTACATGGATATGAGTTATTTCAGCCACAATGGAGGCTGACAGCTGTTTTCTTCTTCTTCTCCTCATTATCCTGATCTTTTGTTCTCTCCGTACTCTAAATTAATCAAAGTAGCAATCAAGCATTTTAGATTTCAAGATTCTTTAAAGTTCTTTTTCCTCACCTCTGCAGGTATTAATATTTTGTACAGCATTTGATTAGAGTATTCAATTATTCAATTTTCTTTTAGTGACAGAAACTGTTAGAACATTAACACACCTTTCAGATTCAATAGTCTTTATTGTTTCTCTGGCAAAGCGGTGCTTCAGAAGAGATCGTAATTTTAGAGCTAAATACATACCCTGATGGTTTTGTTGAATTATATTTTAACAAGGGAGTTCAGTCGTGTTACAGTTTTAATTAGCATTTTTACATCCAGGTATTTAGCATATGATTTGCATTAAATCGCTTGTGTGTTATTGTCTTTTGGAAATTAAATTTCAGCAAAGTTTCCTTTCTGAAGTTATTAGTTTGTCATTAGTGCTCCATTAAGTGAGTTTTATGAATAATGCATCATATGCAGGTAGATTTTGATCTTTTACCTGCTGACGAGAACGGGATCAAACAATAAATACCCTTTATCTCATATGCAATTAAAACGCAGGATGACGAATGCACGATAAAAACTAGTTGATCATTTCAAGAGTCGCTTAAAGTCGATATATTGCTTGTACCTATTTGACAATAAGACTCATCCCAACGGAGACAGAAAGAGCAAGTTTGGTTCTTGGCTTCAGTTTGAACTTCATCACATTCACAATCTTTCATCACTTGTCCACCAGCCTCATCCTTGAGTGCGCGTTCAGTCTGTCGCAAAATTGATGCATCCTTCGTGAGCTTTCAGCCTCGCTCATCTATTTCCTAATAGTCACTTGTGGTTATTGATTGATGTCACGTCCTTAAATCCCTCCGAGCACAAAATGCATTACCGCTTGGTATTGTACCGTATGTCGCAGTGTGTCATTTGGGTGATTTGTGTAATTCGATTATGTATTTTTGCCTTACAGTAAGTACTGTTAAATTTTGATCAGGAATCATATTTGTCTTGCAGATGTCTTCCTAACTATTGCGAGCATAATGGAGAATGTTCTCAGTCTTGGAATACGTTCTTCTGTGACTGCTCGGGAACTGGGTACACGGGAGCCACCTGTCATAACTGTGAGTCGACAAGAACGATAACGATTACAACAAACAAAAACAGCAAGTTCATTGAACTCTTTGTTTTTTGAGAAAGTAGCTAGAAACTCTTTCAACTCTCTCAGGTTTTGGAATTGATTGAAGTTTGATTGAAGTTTTTCTATTGAAGTTTTTTTTTTCTATGTTCTTTTGAATTTAGTAATACTGCTTACAAAGGCAAAGCAACATCTCTACAATTCTGAATGAACAACTTTCCTTCATTGATGAAGCTCAATATGAACTGACTTGATGTTTTTGTTGCTGTTTTCTGGTCAGCCATCTTTGAGCCCTCCTGCGAGGCCCACCGGCTCACAGGAAGTGCCTCGGGCTTTTTCTCAATCGATCCTGATGGAAGCGGACCGCTTAAATCCACAGTCGTCTACTGCAACATAACCGGTGAGACCTTAGTGGGATAAAAACATGTGTTAACATGAATACTGCAAGTGTGGGATAAAAATAGAGATACATAGTGTATATGCAATATTTTATTTTCACAAGTTTTTTTCACAAAAACAACAACATTTAAAGCCAAGTTTTGGCTTGACATATTATTTCTAAGACCATTTCGTATTTTCTAGAACTTGTTTTGTTTGTTTCAAACTCACTGAATATTTAGTAACACTTTACAATAAGGTTAAATACGCTAGCATTAATGTATTTATTAGTTAATGTACTGCACTTTAGGTGTTATGAACAAACAATGACCATGAATAATTGTACAGCATTTTTTAATCTACAGTAAGTGCTATTATTTACTGTTAAATTAATGTTTGTTTACAATTCATTAATGTTAATTCATACAATTTGAAATTGTTAATGTACACTGCTGATTGGGGTTGATTACATTTCAAAATGTTTTTGAAAGAGGTCTCTTATGCTCACCAAGACTGATATTATTTGATCCAAAATACAGTAAAAACTGTAATATTGTGAAATATTATTACATTTTAAAATGACTCTTTTCTTTTTGAATGTATTTAAATATATATATATATATATATATATATATATATATATATATATATATATATATATATATATATATATATATATATATTTATTCCTGTGATGTAAAGCTGTATTTTCAACATTATTACTCCAGTCTTCAGTGTCACATCATCCTTCAGAAATCATTCAAATATGCTGATTTTGGATAAACATTTATTATTATTATTATCAATGTTGAAAACAGTTGTGCTGCTTGATATTTTTGTGTAAAATGTGATATTTGTAATATCTGTGTAACATTTGTAATATTTACATAATGTAACATTTTGAAACATAATACATGTCTAAATAAATATACTAATTTCTTATTTTTTAATCTGACTAAACCCACACTTGAATATATATATATATATATATATATATATATATATATATATATATATATATATATATATATATATATATATATATAACACTATAATATAACTTGAAATGTTAAAAATATATTAGCTTATGTAGAAATTAACATTTAAAGAATTAGTTAATAGATTGTTGATTGCATTAACTAATGATTGCACTAACTAATGAAACTGCAATTGACAAATACTGAACAAAGTTAACATTAATGTAGGCTACAGAAATAATAAAAAATAACTCTCAAGGGTGAATTTAATCTTCAGCCTCCATGTCCCAGTCAAAAAGCTTCCTTAAAAGTGTTTGTCGGCAGAATTATTGTGGGGTTGTGTTAGGAATTTTTGAAGGTACAGAGCTGTCGAATTGTTGAAGGCAGTTTTCGGCTAGGGGGAAATCTGTTTGAATCCACACGAAGGCGGAGTCATTAATCAGAGCTTGAACTTGTCCAATCGCTGATGGATGCTGCATTGTTTGCCAGGGCTGTCTGTGTCCCAGGGTGCCGAACCACGGGTCTGTCCGGGGGAAACCGTGTATCGGTCCGTTTTGCTGGACCGTTATACAAGCTGCTTGTTCTGTGAAATATTATCCGTCTCCTGCAGAATTGTGATAAAGCATTGCTCTCTTCCACACATGCGCTGGCTCGGGATCCTCTAGAATAAAGTGCCATTGACTTTGGCCAACCTCAATTAGAAATGCCGCATGAAATGTAAATTACTGTATGCTTGGCACATGCAGACTTAAGTGCCTGCTGGCTGGGTAAACACATCCCCCCTGCTGAGGTGTTTGCTAGATAAATGGAAGCTGATGTCAGGGATGTAGCGAAGATTGGCCTTAAGTCTGGGCTGGTAGAGACTAGCTACGCGGCTTTATTTTAAAGCTAATTGAAGCCGTGCTCTTTCTAGTTACGGTTTGTGTATGTTATTATCTAGATTAAAGCTCGCTCTTGTGACTAAATGAATCGAGGAGGTATAACGTGCTGCAGGTTCAGTTTAGTAAAGGATTGAATTTGACAGTGCGGATAAAATGACCTATGTTGGGAATTGAATGGTGCTATTTACTACATACTGCAGTGCATGCTGACTAAAAATAGTATTTTCAGTTAGTGATGACTTGAATTGATAAATAATGAATTGATGATTTAAACCACTTTTCATGTCTAAAAGTCTAGTGCGTATCTATCTGTGTTTTCCAGATGATAAGGTTTGGACGGTGGTGAATCACAACAGCACTGATATAGTGAGAGTACAAGGGTCGTCCCTTCAAAAGCCCCACGTGATGAAGTTCAACTACAGCGCGTCTCTGGAACAGCTGCGGACTCTTTTGGGCAGGTCTGAACAGTGCCAACAGGAAGTTGTTTATCTCTGCAGGAAGTCCCGCCTCTTCAACACATGGGGTGGGTATTGAACAACTTCTGCAGTTTGTGTCCTTCAACTTAAGTTTTTACATCTATTATTTTTATATTATATAGTTCTTATATAGTTCATAATATATGTTTGTGTACTGTATAATTATATTGTATATATAAATACACACACATGCATGTATGTATTTAAGAAAAAAATGTTATTTATATAATATAAATATATATATAGTATATACATGCAAATATTTCTTAAATATATACATGCATTATGTGTGTGTTTCAGTTAACAAAACATGTTTTGTTACATGTTTTTTTTTTGGATGAAACAGTTAACAAACATGTTTTAAATATTTTTATTTTATTTTATTTTAGTTAACGAGAATAACCCTGATAATATATAACTGATCATTGCTTAAAGGTAGGGTAGGCAATTTTCAGAGCTGCTAGCAATAGCAAGTTAGCTTTGAAAACATAAGATCCCACCCGCCCTTCAGAGCGTCTACAAAGCCACTCAACCTCCAAAACACATGAACGGACATAGCAGAGTTTGCAAAGCGTCAGAAGAGGAGAGACAGCGTTAAACTACCTCATGTCTCAAAGCACATAACATTACAATAATAATGAACGTAAACCACTTAAAAAGCACTGACCTATACCACCTGACTGCTGCAGATTCATTTCGGCGTTGATAGTGTTGTCCAAGTATAACGTCACGGGTTTCCATTTCTTCAAATTACAGTAGTAAAGGCGTGAACGCAGCATAAGCTTGTTGTTTTAGTTCAGGAGAAACTCTAAAAGTGCTGCTGTTTCGTTTGCGGTGACAGTCGTCTGTCTAATTTTGCAAAGCATGAAACGTGGTGATGATGTGTGAGGTCTGCGCGTGCAGGTTCGTGGAGGTATGGAAATACATATGTTGACAGGCTGGTAGAACATCGTATGATTGGGCATACATTTTATGGACCTAAGCCTTCCAAACACGTTATATAAATACATTTAGATGGCCTTTAATTAAGTGATTGCTATCAGGATGTGAAAAGACTTTCAAGCAGCATAACAACATAACAACATAACAACTTCTGGAACAAATCGCCTACTCTGCCTTTAATTTCAAGCAGTCACTCATCAGAGTTCACCATCCGATCAGTTCATCTTTTCCAAGTCCTTTTTTCTTTGATTAAACGTCTCAGCTCATTGGATGATTTACCCGAAGTGGAGTTTGTTCAGATCTATAATCTGACTTGACCCCAATCTAATTTTCAATATTAATTGATGGGAAATGGCGACATTTATAAACTAGCCGGTCCTTGAAATTGTTCATCAGTTTGTGCCGGGCACAGGGATATTTGCATAATGAGATCTGAAGTTGGGTCCCTGTTCTTGCGCTCTGGTGGCTGTAGAGCAAAGTCACAAGGATTGGCCTGATTTTCCCTGGGGGATATTGGGTATAAAGACTAAATGTGTGGAATAATGGTCACTGGATCTGGTGGGAATATCTCCATTGACTAGTCTTTTTTCAGATCTGTTAACTTAAGAGGAACAGTACGTCAATTCTGCCCACGGTTTTACTGTGGTAGAACCGAAACCTCTAGCTCTTACCTGCGTGTAATTGTCAGTAATTGTCAGTTTTTTGATTATTATTATCATTTTTGACATTTGTCGAATTAGTGTGTTAAACCCCTTTTTTAAATTTAAGTTTGTTTGTTTAGTTATTTATTTACTAGGTAACACTTTACAATAAAGTTCCATTACAGTTAACATTAGTTAATGGTTTAACTAACATTAACGAACAATGAGCAGTGCATTTATTACAAAATGCATTAATATCTGTTAATATCTGTTAACCGTTCAATGTTAGTTCATGTTAGCTGAGGTTCATTAACCAACGAAACCTTATGGTAAATGGTAAATGGACTGAATTTATATAGCGCTTTCACAGATCCAATGGCCACCAAAGCGCTTTACATATTTGCCTCACATTCACCCATTCACTCACTCATTCATACACCGACTGCGGTGTCAGCCATGCAAGGCGCCATCCAGCTCGTCAGGAGCATTATTGTTAGATAATGAAGTTAACATTTTTTTTTAAATAAGCATAGAAATTATAAAAGTATTGTTGTTATTTTTATTATTATTTTTATTTTTATTGTCAAATTCATATTTAAACCTCATTTTAAATTGATGTAGCATAAACATAAATGTTATACATGCCTTATTATTATTATTATTATTATTATTATTATTATTATTATTATTATTATTATTATTATTATTATTATTATTATTATTGGCATTGGTTAAATTCATGTATTTCAAATTATTTTTTAAATTAAAATGTATTTATTAATTTAATGTTTAAATTGATATAATTGCATAAGCATAAACATTATACTGTATATGCCATATAATTATTAGGTGTAGTATTATTATTGGCATTTGTCAATTTCATGTATAGTATAAACCCCTTAAAAAATAAAATGGTTATTTTATATATGTATTATTTGATATTCTTAAGTGATATAATATAAATATTATATATATATATATATATATATATATATATATATATATATATATATATATATATATATATATATATATATATATGCTGTATTTAATGTATGTTTAAATTGATATTATAGCGTAAGCATAACATTATACAGAATATAATATACAAATTATAATAGTTTAGTAGTTTTAATAGAAAGTCACAATAAAGTTGCATTTGTCAAATATAGTCACAAATGCTATTGTTTTTGTTTTTTGTTCTAATCTGCCAAATATATATAATAGTGTTTTATTATACTGTTTATCAGGTAGAACACAAAACTACTTAGTGACTGCCGGTATTGAATTTCTATATTGGCACATCCCCACGGCGTTTTTAGTTATCAAGCAGTGGTAGATGTCAGAGTCATTGTCAAAATGAAGAAATATGTTGTTGTTTGCTCCAGATGGGACGCCCTTGTCCTGGTGGCTGGACCGGGCGGGAGAGAGAAGGACGTACTGGGGTGGATTTCTCCCCGGGGTGCAGCAATGCGCCTGCAGCCTGGATGAGAACTGCATCGATATGAACCACTTCTGCAACTGTGATGCTGACCGCAGCTCATGGTACAAGCCTAGCGTTCAGTCTGTTTGCATACATTGTTTGTCTGTTTCTACACTAGTGGTCTTTCGTATTAGAATTCCAGTTGTTTTGTTTGTGATCTGTTGAATATCTTCTCACCACATGTACAATATCAATACCCGTAGATGCTGAGGGCAGCCATGTGAACACAGCTATTGTTTGCTTGTGAACAGGGAGAATGACACTGGAGTTTTGTCCTACAAAGAGCACTTACCAGTGACCGAGATCTTGGTTGGAGACACAAACCGAACGGGGTCAGAAGCGATATACAGAGTCGGATCTCTCCACTGCTACGGGGACAGTACGTAAGGCCTTAACCATACAGCAAATATCATGTTTTATCACACTATACAGTACAAGTTTTCTTTATCTAAATATCTGATGTGCACCATTTGCTATTTGATTTGAGACAAATGTTATTACACTGCCATTCAAAAGTTTTTGATCTGTGCGATTTTCTCTTCTGCTCACCAAGGCTGCTTTTTTAATTGATAAAAAATACAACAAAAAAATAATATTCTGAGATATTATTACAATTTAAAACAGCTGTTTTCTATGTGAATATATAAGTGTAATTTAATCCTGTGATCAAAGCTGAATTTTCAGCATCATTACTCTTCACACACTTCATTACACTTCAGTGTCACATGATCCTTCAGAAATCATTCTAATATGATGATTTGGTGCTCAAGAAACATTTCTCATCGTTATCAATGTTGAAAACAGTTGTTTATTTCAGGATTCTTTGATGAATAGAAAGTGCAAAAGAACAGCATTTATCTGAAATAGAAAGCTTTTGTAACATTAAACACTACCGTTCAAAAGTTTGGGGTCAGTAAGAATTTTTCTTTTATTTTTTGGGGGAAAATAAGGATGGAATTAAATTGAACAAAAGTTATAGTAAATACATTTCTAATGTTACAAAAGATTCTATTTCAAATAAATGCTATCCTTTTTAACTTTCTATTCATCAATGAATCCTGAAATAAACATGTAAATAACTGTTTTCAGCATTGATAATAATGATAAATGTTTCTTGAGCATCAAATCATCATATTAGAATGATTTCTGAAGGATCATGTGACACTGACGACTGGAGTAATGATGCTGAAAATTCAGCTTTGATCACAAGAATAAATTACATTTTAAAATATAATACAATAGAAAACAGTTATTTTAAATTGTAATAATATTTCACAATATAATAATAATAATAATAATATTTTACTGTTTTTTTTTTTTTTTTAAATCAAATAAATGCAGCCTTGGTGAGCAGAAGAGACTTCTGGTCTCAAAACTTTTGGAACGGCAGTGTATATTTATAATTTCACTCCTCGTCCAACAAGAGTATTTGTATAAAAAAAACTATACAATCGGTAATAATACTATAATACTATCGGTAATAATACTCCTCTGACCTCAGGGTTTCTGTGGAACGCTGCCTCCTTCTACCAGGAGTCGTCTTACCTGCACTTCCCCACGCTTCAGGCCGAGCTCAGCGTCGACATCTCGCTCTATTTCAAAACCACGACTCCCTCCGGAGTCTTCCTTGAAAATCTGGGCACAAAAGACTTCATTAGAGTGGAGCTCAGCGGTGAGTCCCTTTATATTGATAGCTCGAGTGATCAAATTAACTTTTCAAATAAAGATCCGAAACATGCCCAAAAGATCAATATATTAAGAACATGCTAAGCAATAGAAGATGAAATATGACCTGAACATGTTCCCTGATAGGTTTTGTGACTTTCACCCGTCTCGCTAATGCTTTAGCAACACAAATACGGAGATAAAATGGCAACATTTGCTTATATTCATGCCATGTCATTAGTATCTGCAGCAAAGAGGAGAGGACGTAGCCAATTTCAGTGGAAAGAGCAGTTTTACTGAACTGTGGCGCTGTGTTCTGCAGCCACTGAAACCATCAGCTGTGTAATTACTGTACACAGTTCACTGAGGCTGTTCGTCTTCATCATATTGCCTGTCGCCGCCTTTTTTAGATATTTTCCCACAAGTATTAGGGATATTTTTTTTCCCACCAAGAGTTTTCTGCATGTAAAAGAGTGAAAATTACAATATTGTGAACGTGAAAATTTAAACAAACGCACATACATATATATATATATATATATATATATATATATATATATATATATATATATATATGTATGTGTGTTTGTTTAAATTTGAAAAAATAAATGCAAATTACATTATATAAAACTATATATATATATAGTTTTATATAATGTAATTTGCATTTATTTTTTCAAATTGATAATTGTTGTAATATTTAATACAACTTCTGAATCAAATCAATAAATAATCATTTAATTTAAATGAACAAAATAATTAAATAATAATTATATTATTTTTAGTAATGTGATTAAAATGTATATAAATATTTTTTATATATGTAAATAAAATATTTTATGTTTTAATATGTTATTATTAATTATTATGTGATTTATATAAAATATAAATGATATTGTTGTTTTGTGTGTGTGTGTGTGTGTGTTTCCCCTGTGTGACACCATTCCACATTGTGTGTGTGTGTGTGTGTGTGTGTGTGTGTGTGTGTGTGTGTGTGTGTGTGTGTGTGTGTGTGTGTGTGTGTGTGTGTGTGTGTGTGTGTGTGTGTGTGCTTTCTAATTGAATGCACCCAAAATGAATTTTTATAAAAGCAGCAATATTTACCTATATATAATAATAAAGCATCCTAATATTTGAATTGGGTCATTAAATTCGAGTCGTACATAAAATGAATCAAACTCTAACATACTAGTTTTTTTATACTTAAGATTAAATATAAAAATCAATATTTAATTACCTATAATCAGTAGCTATCAAATCATTTCCACAAACTCCTGTCAGCATTATGAAGTGATTTGTGTCTTTTCTTCTCGCCCCAAACCGATGCCCGCAGCCCCTTCTGTCGTGACCTTCACGTTTGATGTGGGCAACGGCCCGGTGGTTCTGACGGTGAAGTCTCACGTGCCGCTGAACGACAAGCAGTGGCATTACGTCCGAGCGGAGAGGAACGTGAAGGAGGCGTCGCTGCAGGTGGACCAGCTGCCCTTGCGCTTCCTGGACGCCCCATCCGAAGGCCACACACACCTTCAGCTCAACAGCCAGCTGTTTATTGGTAGGCACAGCCAAGAGTGACAGCAAGAGAATAATATCCCTGTACCTCAACACAGATGTTGTTGATAGGGTTTAAATGCAAATGATCTGATATCTCATTTTAAATGTATTTTTTTGCATGTGCATTAGATGATGTAAAATGATAAAACTTTTGTCTGTATTCCACAGGAGGCACGGCATCGAGGCAGAGAGGATTTCTAGGGTGCATCAGGTCATTAAATATTAACGGCATGACGCTTGACCTTGAAGAACGGGCTAAAATGACCCCTGGGGTCAGTTCGGGCTGCCCGGGTCACTGCAGCAGCCAAAACAGCTTGTGTCACAACAGGGGGAAATGTATCGAGAAAAGCAGCGGCTATATTTGTGACTGCACACACTCTGCCTACGGAGGACCCAGCTGCAAGAAAGGTACGTTATTTTTTGTCGTGCTAATATGACACTTTTGTGTCATGTCACTTGGTTTCTGAAATAAAATTGGTCCAAAATCATGCACAGGATGAAGATAAGTACCAGTGGGAAGGAATTTAAGTGCCGACTTTCAATGAAATAACTTGTTTGGAGATAACTGCTAATGATCTTAAGATTTTGTTATTGTGAATGTTGACTGTACAGTTACATTTGTACAGGTTACATATCCTGGTGAAGAATAACACTTATGTTTTTGGCAAGTTTATGAGGCCAGAGGCTTGTTTAGCAAAACTAACCTCCAAAAAATAGATCCCTTACAGTCTTTTTTGTGCTTAATTGTGTTGTACTAACGATAACAAAGCTTCCAGTTTTTTGCGCTTAATTTAGTTGTATTAGCGCTAACGATGCTTGTCATTTTCAAGCTTAATTTTGTTGTACTAGCCCTGACAGAGATTTGTTTTTATTGCTTAATTTCTTTGTCCTAGTGTCAACGATGCTTCTTGTTTTTTGCGCATAATTATTTGTATTAGCGCCAACAGAGCTGTTTTTTGCACATAATTATATGGATTAGTGTCAACAGAGCACTTTTTTTTCAACATTTTTTGCTTAATGTTTTGTACTAGCATTAACAATGCTTCCTGTTTTTTTTTTCACTTAATTTTTTGTTGCACTAGCACTAGCAAAGCTGAAAGCTTTCCGTATTTTTGAGGAAGTGAAAAATTGTAAAAGAAATGGGTAATTGCGTCAATTTTATACCAACTGAAATCACAAACTGCGAAATTAATTACGTTTCCTAGCGTAATGATTGGCTTATCACACAGCATTTGTGTTTTTAACGCTTCTCGGCCATTGACAGAATTTTCCATAATTTATGGCAACAATTTCCCAACATTGACAAACTTTTCCGTCATTTATGACGCAGTGCTTCCTGCCATTGACAGAATTTTCCATCATTTAAGACGCAGCGATTCCCCACCATTGCCAGAATTTTCCATCATTTATGACACAACACTTCCGTGTTTTCACTGTTATACAGTAGGGGGCGCTATTATGCATCATCTGAAAGAGTACAGAATCTCCTGATCAAAATACAGGCGAAGAGGCAGTAGAAACAAGTTATAGAAGAATTGCTTACGCATATGTAAAATAACGTAATCATCAAACATTGACTCAATCTACTCCATCTATATTTTGATCATGGGCGTAGTCTGAAACTTACCCACATTCAAGTGATGATAAAAAAAAAGAATGCATGAAGCTAGAATAAAATGTTTTTGTTGTTGTTTAAAAGCATGGCTCTTTTCTATCTTTTGATATATTGCATGTTCCGATATTGATACAACAAAATATATTCTGTTGTGAAAATTATCAAAAATGGCTGGCAACTTCTAAAAGAAATGCTGGCAGGGAAAGAGTTAACATGGACCAAAACAGTTATCGGAAATTAGCATCAAACCTGGTTTGACTAATTTGAGGTTTTTCAATTGCTAATACCAGTTACAATATCTAAAAAGCAGGTTGCCCAAAAGTCGACACCGTACTAATACACGACAAAATCTCTAATTAGATCTTAAACAGAATCTTAAAACAGTAGAGAAAACTGAAAAAATGTAAGATATTCGCAACTAAAATAAGGCACTAAAAAAGTACAAATACTGACCAATACATCGATCTGCGGTTCGTTTTGACACACACTATAGATGGTTTTGCTTTTCAAGGGAACAGTTTGTCATCAAAAACAGTTTGTTTTAACTTTGGTGTCCTCCTCACTTCTCTACGGAGTATCAAAGAGCGTTCCAGAAGGAGGACGTTTAAGAGCTCGGTAACCTTGATTTCTGAAGACGGCGCTGTGCCCACAGATTGCACCTGATCAAAGCTGAGCAGGATAAAACATGAGATATTCAGTGCAGTTCTGCTATTCTCTTTCTGTCACGCTGTTCCGATATGGCTTGCGTCCATGACCGTGAACCGTAGTTGTTTGGATGAATTTTGCTCAAAGGGCTGCAACCTGACCAATCCCAGCGGACCCTCCCTGCCCATCACGCTCAATCCTAAACCTCTCTGCTGTCAATACAGCCTTTATCACATTAGATCCTCTGATATGTCAGACAGCCGAGCCATTCAGCTCTCTGTGAATGAGACTTTCTTGGCTTTGCATTTTCTTTATTGGACTCTAGAGGGATGGTGTTTCTATTCTGATAATATTATGAGTAAATGAACACCATGAGATGCCCAGGGGTCGGTTGCAGTCCAAGCATAATTTTGCATTCATTTAGAGTTAAATGGTTCATTTCCTCTGTATTTTCCACTGTACATTCAGTATTGTGTCCTTGGTGTTCGACGGCGCGTTAATATGCTGATAGGGAAACAAAAACGTGGCCAATCACCGTCTGAGATCTGTCCACAAGCGTTTGATCCAACATTTTCACGCTTTTGTGTTTTCTTTCTTTCCAGAAGTTTCTGTGTCCTTCGAAAGTGGGTCTTCGGTGACCTACACCTTCCAGGAACCATTTTCCGTGATGCGCAACCATAGCCGTCAGTCCTCTGCTATCTTCGCCCAAAGTAGCAATTCACGAGAGAGCATCGCTTTCAGTTTCCTCACGACTCAAACACCCGCCATGCTTCTGACAGTCAACACCTATCATCAACAGTACATGGCCATTATTTTGGCTCACAATGGTACTAACATAATATTACTTTAATATTGTCTATTGCTATAATATTGTCATTACTTTAATGTATATTGTATAGTATAATGTACATGATATATATATATATGAATTTATGTAACTTATTTTTTGGGATGTTTTTTGCATTCTTATTATGACATTATTCTTATATATGACATTTTCTATTTTATTTTTTTGTCCTGTTATGGCTGTTACAATCACTGTTGTATCAGCCAATCAGAGCTGTTTTTTGATTACCTTCAAACTGTCGGTAGATGATTATTACAACGATGGTGATGATTGGAGAGGAGCATCTTTTTCTGTGTTTCTCATATTTCAAAACAGCGGTCAAGCTAGCAATTACCCTCATCAGTGGGGAAGGAAATGAGCCATTCAAAATGTCTTGTGCTGACTTGATTCTGTCTTACTTATGTCTCAAATTGCCTGCCTTTCTCGTGTCTCATTTGCATCCCACAGGGAGTTTGCAGATTTGGTATCGGTTGAACAGAGAGAAAGAGCCTGACATCTTTACGCCGACGTCTTTTAATTTGGCTAACGGAGAGCTCCACAGAGTCCAGATCCATAGAGAGGGAAGGGACATGTACGTCCAGGTGGGTGATGTCTATATTTCAAACAACAAAATACATTTCAGAAGAAATTGGCACCATAGTATATGTTTTGTGGAACCTACTAACTTGTATAATGAATATTTGTAGTTATGTCAATAACACATTATTACATCATTGGTCCTCATTCATGAAAAGTGCAAAACCAAAACAAAACCAAGACATTGTAGATAAAAATGGTTTTACGAAAAATTTTCACACAAAATTATGTTTTATTAACAAAGTTCGGGAGGAGCACGTTCAGATAATTAACAGGAGTGGAGAGCACTCAGCAATCAACGATAAGAGGTGTATATGTATCCTGCAGTCTCACCTCAATTCGTTGACAGTTTAGCAGCATCCCTCCACCACCCCTTCTCCACACTTGTAGTACTAACTATTTTTATACTGGTGGGGTGGGATGGGGGGGGGGGGGGGGGGGTACTCTGGGTTGGGGCCGAACTCTGAGCTCCCCCGCCGGACAGCACGCCAAATACGCATTAAACTTTACTCACTCTAATTGTATGTAAGTGTCAACTGAATTCAATTGAAAAGTATGCGTCGCACTCATGCAACAATTTACGCAAGTATAGTTTTACCAACAAATTGCACAAATTCAATTAAAGATGCGGGTCGCCTTCATGCAACAATTTGCTAAAGAGTTTTCTGAACAATTTAAACAGACATTTAATTAAAGATGTAGGTTGCAGTCATGCAACAATTTACGTACAAATAGTTTTATGAGAAATTATACAGAAATTCAGATAAATATGTGAGTTACAGTCACAAGTTTTATAAAAAATTTGCACAAAGATTTAACTTAAATATGTGCGACAAATAACATATTAATGGTTTTAAAAACAATTTTGTGCAATTCGTGTTTTGCAACTTGCAATGTATTTAATAACATTTTGCACCAACATTTTTTGTCTAGGTCACATTTATGCAAAATTGGTTTTATGAACAATTTGCAACAACTCAAATAAAGGTGTTTTGGATTGTGCAAAAATTTACAAAATTTTTTTTTTTTAGAAAATACGTATTCAATTTATGCTTGAATAATTTTACAAAATAAATAACAAAAGTTAGATTTTTCATAAGAATGGTTCTACACAGTTTACAATGACATTGTGTTCCACTCGTTTTTCAAGATTGAGTACTGATATTGCTTTGGGAGAGTTGTAGCATCATTAATCGTATTCCTCTCAATTGATTTAGATCACATATTTTTTTAGTCAGAGTTGGCTGATGATACATTGAAATTTTGTACCCACCCTGTTAGCACAGAATTTATGAGCGGTGCTTAAATTCAAGGGTGTTATCGGTATTCTTCACACAGTGTTGCAGATTAACACACAACAGCTTTTCTCTCACACCAATAAAATATCTAAGTATTTGTTGAATCTTATGAATGTCATGCAACATCTCTCTCTCTTTCTCTGGGTTTCTCTCTGTATCCTTCTCCTTCTTAGATTGATAAAGATATCAATCTGAAATACAGCCTGTCCACGGACAAAGAGTTGATCACGATAAGGTCTTTGACATTGGGGAAAGTCACAGGTAGGCGGTTTAATTAAACTCCAAGATTAAAGCTGTGGGTGTGGGGCTACTGCTTAACTGACTAATTCACCACACCAACTTGAGATAGTTTGATGGGCAAGAATCTTTCGCTTAGCACTAATTTTGCTATACAGCAAAATCCCCAGTGTTAAATGAACTATCCTGGTGTACATATGGGTCCAGGTGGATCCATATGTACACCAGGAGAGTTCATTTAACTCTGGGGATTTGGGACAAATATCAAATAACCTCCTGTCCACCAATCGCAGTTGAGGTACCGTCTTATTATCGTTCTCAGGTCGGGCTGGTGTAGACGAGGAGGTTCTCCAGGCAGGATCGAAAGGTTTCATTGGTTGTCTGTCTTCAGTTCAGTTCAACCATTTGGCTCCTCTCAAGGCGGCCATATTGAATCGTGGCAGCTCGTTGGTTAGCGTTCTTGGTAACCTGGTAGAGTCAAATTGCGGAGAGCTGGCGGATAAGTCTTCATCCAGATCTTTGTCAGGTTGGTAAAGCTACCATTAGTATCTTACGTTTTCAACAAATTAATGGGATCAAGGTACGGACAACAAATTATAAGAAATGAACCCTACTGTGAGGTAAAAGTCACATCTTTATTTACAATAATCATGGTACCAGATCATATGTAAAAAGTTGAATAGGACATTACAGTATCACACACAAGTTAAGTAAAATTGAATATCAAATAAAGATATTCCATTGCTGTGCTCCTCATACCAGAGTCCTGTATATTATAAAGAGATTTATTTAATTGATGCATAGTTATGTTCTCTTAGAAAATTAAATTACTACGCAAACATTTTCGAAGAAATTTTTAACAGTCAACCCTGAATCCATTTTAGAATGTTTATCCAAAGCAAACTTTAAAAACCTAATTTAGGTATGGAAGCTTGTTTCCGCTACTCAATACTTTTTATTTCTGAATTCTGACTTTTTTTCTCGCAATTGCGAGCTTAGACAGCATGGCATTCAATTTGCGACTTATATCTTGCAATTCTGAAATGATCAGATTTGTGAGATATAAAGTCGCAGTTGCAAGTTATAAAGTAAGAATTGTGAGCTGACTTTTTTGAGGAATGTGGAATAAACTCACAATTGCGAGAAATAAAGTCAGAATTGCTGGATATGATCTCGCAACTGTTAGTTATACAGTCAGAATTGTGAGACATAAACTCGCAATTGTGAGTTATAAAGTTGTAAATGCGGGATATAATCTCGCAATTGTAAGAAAATGTCAGAATTGCAAAATATAAACTCGCAGTGGTGGGAAAAAAAAGTCATTTACCAGTCATTAATTATCTTTTAAATTTTTTTTATTCAATGGCCGAAACAAGCTTCCATATAATGGCTCTATTATTATATTTCAACTTGTTACTCGCCATGAAAATAGCCAAAGAAACTTGCACAACGTTAAAACACCAACCATTCAAACCAACAAACCAGCCAACATTGTCAGGTTGGTATAAAGTCAATGTTCGAATTTAAGGTACCATTTAATGTAATTTCAATATAATTTATTCGTTTTATTCACAGAACACACAGATGCAGGAAGTAGAGGGAAGAAACTTACGAACACTACCCAAAATGATTCTGCTGTAATTGGCGGTATGTGCTTCTTTCCTGCTCCATTTTTTTAAAAGCAAACCTTTTACGAACATTCACAGAATTCTATCTTGTCAACTTTCGGTAAGTTACATTGGTGGTGCAAAAGTTGACACTAAAGGTGCAGTCACATTTAAAAGTCAGTCAATTTTCCAAACCGCAGAACTTGAACACAGGCAAAATCATGCTAAACCCTGATTCATGCATTCCCTTTGTAATGACTGGATTTTGCCCATGGAATTACGGAGTAATGGAAAATGTGACCGTTAACTGTCTGCGATTGGATCGGCACAAGCGCCACTTATTTATTCTGTCTCTCGTAGGTTTAATAGCAGCAGTAGTGCTCATTACCCTCTGTGCCGTGGCCGTGATGACCCGTTTCCTGTACCGCCATCGACACGAACGTACCCGGCAGCTGGCCACCGTCAAGGAGAAAGATCACCAGCCCAGGCCAGAACTCCGATATCGGGCCGAGTTGGATCTACACAGTGCCATGAGAGACAGCAGGAAAGAGTACTTCATCTGACCTGTGGCATACCAAACTCGTGACCCCCACTGAGTCGCTGTGACCCTGTGTTGTGTGCCAACTCAGTGGACAGGGATTGGGGACAGGAAGTCAGCTGAGCCTCGTGGACACAGCCAGTGCCCTTCACCCTCCACTGTCCTTTAGCATCCAGGATTCAGGGAACAGAAAGTTCACAACACTGATACGTTGAATTATAGTGGTGTGCAAGCAGCGTGGCGGATTTTAACAGACCCGGTTCATACTGGTGGTTCTTTGCTGCAGTTTTAGACAAAATGTTCCCAAGAGTTAGAAGATCAGGTGGCTTCAAAGCTCTGAAGCCGTTCCCAAACATGGCCTTCAGCCCTTCGCAGAGAATGGAGAATCAAACGTTTGAAGCGACTCTTTTGCTTTCAGGGCTAATTATTTAACCAGACAACAAAGAGATTACAGAATCGTTTGTGCGCGCACACATGCGAATCACTCTGGCAGACAAACAAACACTCGACGGTCTCCATTCTGTGGACCGTGACCAATCAAACGGCTCTGGTGCTGTACTAATCCGGCACGAATTCAGCCACGGGCGAGCACAATGTAGTGATGCAAATAAAGTGGGTGATGTTACCAGTGGGGCTCTTTCACTTCCTCCTTCCTTTGCTCTGTTTCTACATTCACTCTTGTTTCCTTTCCTAAGGACTAATTGAAATGGCATTCACGATGCGTTTAACCTAACAGTCATGTGACGAACCTCAGAGTGAAAGCAGGAAATAATGACTTGTTTGTATCCATGCTTGTATCCTCGTGAAAAGTGGGTATTACGGGTGGTTGGAGGGGCTGGATTGATGATGTCATGTAAAAAGGAGGCAGACCAAGTTATTATTATTATTTATTTATTTATTTTTGTATTTGGAGTAATTTGAACCAATGATTCATTTGAAATTCAAAAAGACCAAGAACCATTTCATTATGGTTATGTAATATATCTCAGAGCGAAACTGAATATTCAGAAAGAAACAAATAGAGTGGGATGTTTTGTTTTGTTTTATTCAACAAGATTTGATTGGATTGTGAAAAATAGGCTTAAAAAATGGTCAGTAATCAGCTGAAAAATTAAGTGGTATCAGATATGGAATAAGTTAAAGACATTGATATGTGCACAATAAAACCAGTGACATTTGTTTAAAAAAATAGGCCTACATAGTCTCAATTTCCATTTAGACTAGTCATTTTGAGCAATTGAGAAATTTTTAGTATCTCCTGTTGAAACAGGAAATTGAGGCTCGATGTATTAAAGGGCTTTTCCTTTATGCAGTAAACTAAAGGCTTTCGGCTATTTCATGGCTAAATCATGATTTTCAAATGATTTTGCTAATCAATTGTAGTTGGTATCTGGGGGAGGGAAATCCTCAGGCTAATGGATTTTATTGGACTCAAATCTGTGTAGTCCAAGATCAGTCTTGGTCTGTTTTGCTAGTAGATGAAGACCGTAAATGTGAAATGCGTAGAGGTGCTAACCATTTATTTAGTATATTTTTAAAGGTGTGCTAGCATATAAATTGCCTCAAAGCTAATAGACGTGATCTTACAAGCCACAGAACTCCAATTTTGATTTCATGGGCTCTTTAAGGAAAGTTATAGGGTCAATTTAGATTTTATTTTGTCTTTATAGTTTAAGACTAATTTGTACGGTGCATCTGTTTCTGGTGTTATTATACCCTATAAGGATGTTACAGGCCCTAACACGACCCCTAAAATCTGAGGTTAGTGATTGGTTGGAAGATATGTTGTTCCAGAACCAAAAAAAAAAAAGTTGTTGATATGATGTTCTACTTGCATAAATCACGTTAATTGGGTCTCAGCAACATTTTTGCATTGTGAACTCTCTGCCAAGCCTGAAGAACTTGAAATAAGCCCTCAATGTCTCAAAAAAACTGAGAAGGTACATTTTCTTTCACATTTACCTGTGTAAATTCTCATATGCTTTTAAAAAGGGACCACGATTTATTTTCTGGGAACAAAATGTTCCCTGTGAATCCACTGAAAAGAAGTTTTCGCACTGAAGTGCATCACACCAGTCCACAATAAACTCTTTGACTGGGAATATGAGAATTCATTCTGTACTGGTGGGACCTGATTTTATTGCATTATATTCCAGAGAAATCGAGTAATGGAGTCAAAATACCATTCACATCCTTTTAAAGGTTTCCAGGTCTTTCCCGTATGAACCTCAAATATGTCTTAGATCATATTAAGATTTCTTCCTCGCCGCTCTGAGATATAATCTAAATATAATTGGTTCCCGGACTCAACATGATAAAAAAAAAAAAATGTTCTGAACAGGATAGCATAGGAAAGGGTCAAGATGTGCAGATTCCTCTGATAATACCCACAATCCAGCAAATCAAAGCTTCGAGGCGGTATCTAATCATCGCCCCTCCCAACCCCCTCATTTGTCATTTTCAGTGGCGTCAGGACAAAGAATCAGTAATGCTAGATATTTATCTAGCCGTGATCTATGTAAATGTCACTCCTGCAATGGAACAGAGATGATGGATCCTCTCTCAAACAGCCGTGGGCTCAGAACTGAGTCCGATTTACAGCTAAATCCATCTCAGTGTGGATAAACACCAGCCGGAATGTCGAACCACGATTGGTCCGTTCCTCTCATTAGATTTCAGTGCGTCTCATGGAGGTAATGAATCCTCAATCTCAGATATTCATGCCTCCGAAACGGACACGAAGCGGGATGGCTTCCCGAGCAATTTTAGCAGCTCGGAGGAAGTTGTAAGATGTGATGTAGGTTTTTTTAGATCAAGCTGCAAATCACTAGAAGTACAAAAATGGGAACTTTTTTTTAAAGCTGCAGTCGGCAAGATTTTTTTGATCATTTTCACTGAAAGGTCCAATCAGTGCAGGGCTGTGTGAGATCTGACTATCTATCACAGTTTGTGCACACGCCACAGATCAGATCCCCCATCCTCCCACGCGCACAATATCACATGCATACGCCCAAAGTTCGCAGGTGTGTTGGATTGTACGAAGCGTGATGGCGGAGAGAAAAACTATCAATTGTTCTCTATGGGTAGATTAGCCAGGGCAGCCTACCTCCGAGTGGTGTTGATCGATGCTGAAGAGACGGGCGCATTCACAGAAAATCTGGTGCAAACGCACTGACGAGCACACACTCTATGGGAGGGTGCTCTGTGGTAGTAGGGGAGGGGCATGAGAGTTTTAAACAGTCAACATTTTGGCTAAGTCCCCTCAATCTTTCAGACTTGCCAGCTGCAGCTTTAATGGTCGCAGTGTCCAAAAGCCTAGTAAACATTAAAAATGCAGGGGAATTTTTGGGAAATAATTGTTATATTTTAATAGCTTGATTTGGCTTGAAATTGAAAAAAATGAATCACCCCAAAAATTATAAAAAATTTGGTTACAGTAAGTCCTTTTGCATATTGGGTTATTTTAGTATTTATCATATTATAGTATTTATTAGTTTACTTTTATTAGTATATTTCAGTTTTCATTTGTTTTAGTAATTTTTTTATTTGTTTATATATATATATATATATATATATATATATATATATGTTTAGATCACTGTAAAAAAAACGTTGCTAGCTTTAATTGTGTAAGTGCAATGCACTTGAAAGTAATTTCAACTTAAATTACATCAAAATGACTTAAAAATGTGTTGAATCTTGTATAACTTATAAAAAAGTTGAAAACTGCTTAACTTCTTTTGTTGAGTTAAAGCAATGTAAAACTTATGTTGTCATAACTTACTGATCATATATATTTTTTTTACAGTGAACTTATTTTATTTCAGGTAGTTGCCATAAAAATATTTCTAATTTTCATTTGTTTTTTTAATCTAAAATGTATGTTGTATTTTTTTCAGCCTTATTTCGATTATCGAAAACATTTTAACAGTTTTAGTTAACAATAGCAACACTGATTGCACATGAACATCACTTAAATAGGCTATAGTTAGATTCAAATATTTACTAAATTAAAAGAAAATTTTGAAAAAGAAAAAAAATCTCTAGAACATCTAGCCCATTCACCTGCTTTTCATCAAATAATTTAGTACTATTGGGTGAATGTTGTCGCCTAGTTAACTTTCATGAGCCACTGTTGATAAGGTTTATCAACTCGTTCCTTCTCCAATGATATCCGTAAAAACATAAGTTTCCACAAGGTTTGACCTGTTAGTATATCTTAGCCTTTGTGAATTTCCACCGAATGCAGGAATATGAAGTAGTAGCTGTTTTTGAAGGACCCAGAGTATTGTGTTTGTAGCCATGGCAGTTGTGTTATGCTGTTTTGTAGATGTTTGCTGAAATTCGCAGAATTCACCAAGCTGCTGTCACGTAATGCACACGGCTCTCTTCCTCCATAACAAGCCAGAGTACACCAGTTCCGGTACACCAGAAAGCACTAACAAATAACACCTTTCACAGAGGAAAAAATCTTATGTTGTTATCCGAACAGTCTTGGTTGCTTGACATTCTGCTGAATGTCACGGGTCTGCTAAGATTCTAAGAAAAAAAAAAGGAAAAAAAAACTGCAGTCGGTTGCCTAAACTAAGTGCATTTAAATCTTTGGTGCACTTTATATTAGGTGTCTTTAAGTATGTACTAACATTTAAATGAATCATTTGATACAATGCACTTATTGTACATGCATGTTTTAAAAAATACCTGCATGTAATTACAGCTGTAATTAATTTCTGTAATTACATCTATATTTACACTGTTGAACCTACTAATACCACCAAACCTGTTCCTAACCTGAACAGTATCCCACCTCAATAGCAGTAAAAGTGTTTTGCAATGCAATATGAACGCAATAAGTACATTGTACTCATTTTCCTGTGTAAGCACATAGTTGTTAAGGGCACCTAATATAAAGTGTGTCCAAATGTTTTATTAACATGACAAATCACTGATCACGTTATGGACTATAATATACACTAATTACTGACTAATTTTAGGCTTGTTTTATATGGTTAGAATTATACAAGTGTACTGTCAATAAATGTATATTTAATTAATAATAAAAAACAGAGACATTTTTGTAGCTTTATGTGGTGCATTTATGTGTCTTGCTTTCTTCTAACCACAATGTTTATTAGTAATGGTTATGTTAGAAAAGATCTTGACATGCATTGAGAAACTGTCTCGGCCTTGACAGGAACAAACAATTGGTTTTGTTCTTGTGGGTTTGCGTTCATTAAGCAAGTGTCAAGTGTTAGAAATGGTTGCTTTGGACAATTTTTTGTTTATTTTGCACTGGGTGAGTTATTACATTTTGTCCTAACTTGTTATCCTGCTTTTTTTGTAGCTCAACAGGCGCTGGTCAACCGTATTGGTGTGAATGTTCAAAATAACTGTTTTTTTTTTTTGTTTGTTTGTTTTGTTGTTTTTTTGCTGTACGGATGAACGTACTGTACTGTAAGTCATACAGGTTTTGATGATATGGGGTGAACTATTCTTAAAATAATTGATCTGTCCTTGGTAAACGTGAAATGATGTGAAGAGACAAAAATCACAGCCAATCAGAACATATTTGATGTTTAAATTACAGCTGTATGGTCTTTTGGACCAATTAGATTTTACTTTGGGAGGAGCTACAGGCGTGACTTGGCAGAAGAGACTAAAGGTCCGTTCACACCAAGGACGAAACTTTAAGATAACGATAAAGATATAGTTATAAAATTCGTTCTCGATATTAAAGAATAGCAGGACAAAAACTCAAACATTTACGATAAGTTAGCAATTGACATTTTATCGGGGTGTACCTAATTATGATGTCATTTTTTCTGCATTCTTCAACATTTTGTTAAACAATCCCATTTTGAGTTGCATTAAGTAAAAAAAATGAACTATACACGTGGTCCTAACTAGTCACGATAGTCACGTCAAGTTTTGATTTTTGTAGTTGCCATTGAAAGCGAAATATTGCACATTGTGAATAAATCAGCCACTCAGTACAAACAATACTGCTATATACAGTGAAATCTGCATGTATGCCATGGCACAAATAGACCAGAAGTTAGCGACTGACACTTTATTGCGTCGTACAGTACCCTGCTTTCATATCGTGTTTTTCTGGCTAAACGTTTCAGTAAACAATAAAAATGTTCGCCTTCTCCAAACCAGTCATGATGTGTAAAATTTTGAGTATTATGTTTATTATTGTCTTCACTGAAAACAAATGTAACCATCTTTAAAGCTCAGGGAAGAGGCGGAAACCGGCGAATGTTCAACAAACTAATCATAAAATAAACAAACAACAAAACGAAAGTAAAGCTGCAGCCCCTCACGGACGACTGCTGCATATAAACATAACAAAACAACAACATAAATTCCAGGCCTGGTCCTCTCTCGTCTTGCACTGTCTACACTCCTCCTTTTATCCTTCCCACGGCTCTCGGCCCCGCCCTGCTTGACACAGCGAAATATTTATTAACCAAATTACAATGATCAAAAATATATTTTGACAAAATGTTTGACGACACTGACTTGCGCAACTACCCAGGTCAAAAACTTTTAGTAAGGAAATGATTTGCCGCTCGGTCAGCGCGTAATATTATATAAATGTAGTCCCATGCCAAATTCCGCTGTAATGTCTATTCCCTTCATGTAAAGTGCTCATCTAGAATCTACTACTATCCCATTGAATATGATCTCTTGGAGTTGAACCTGGGACGACTGTCGTATTCGAGTTTCTTCATTCCGATGCAACAAAGCCTCAGACGCTGATGTTGAAAGAAAAAAATAAATGTATCAAGATCGGTTAAAAGCTTTTTGGAGGAGAATTCAGCATCGAATGCAGGCAGCACTTTCAGGACTGTATCAGGTATCCGAGTGTCAGGGAAAATAAAGTCCAGGTGAATGTTGCAAGGTAATTCTGAGTCCCTAATGCAGAAAGACAGACAGGAAGGGATATGGTGTCAAAAGCAACCATCTAACAAGTTGTAGGACAAAAGGTTGAGTGTATCAACTAATGGGGAGGAAAAATTGAGGTCTCTTTTTATTTTTATTTTCAACCTATTGTGCTGGAAGATAAGGCGGTATTCATGTCACCGTTTCCAACAGCCAAAATTAATATTTTAATGTTTAGTTTTGCTCTCTCTTTCGCTCTCTTGTATCTATCAGCACGGCTCTTTTAGTGGGCGTATGGTTGTTGAAGTGGGAACTGTACTTTGATAATTCAAGTCTGTAATGAGTTGACGAGTAGGTGGGAACATATAGACTCCCACAGTTCGCTTGTTTGCAGGTGGTCTCCAGTGCCAGGGTTCAATTGCTTGGTTCAAACCAGAATTTGATTCCACCCCCTCAGCTTCTAGTCCCTGCAGGTCACCTTCACATTTTAGTGTTTGACTATTAACCATGGTTCGTTTGCATCATCAGCATGATTTGTGTAGTTAGGTAGAGACTCGGGAATAGAATGCATTTGTATTCAGTTGGAGAAAAAAATAAAAAACAGCCATAATGAAGAGTCTATATGACAGGCAGATTGAGAGGAGGGGTTGAAAAAAAGAGATCTCGATGATGTCATCAGAAAAAAATATATAATTTTAGTGTAGAGCAAGATGTTATATTTTGATTATAAACTTAAATAGGGTAGATTTTCATTTCATACACATTGGCATTTGTACTTGTCTATTGCAAATGTATTTGCTATTTAAAGCACTTGCTCTTGCTCTTATTATTGTTTGAACTGAACTTCCCTTGAGATACAAATCTTTCATTAATGCTTTTGCTTTTAGATTTGTCGACAATTAGCCGGCAAAAGAGATTCAGTTAATTCAGATTTGAATGCTTCTGAATTTAATTTTCGTGACTCTCATTCAACGTATATAAGGCTAAATAATATTGATTAAATAGTATGGTTTATTCATTTGTATAAGATGGAGGGTCACTTTTAGGATCCTCTGTAGGAAACATGACGCTAAGCTCTTTATTATCTAATATGGATTTTTATTTCGATCAAAAATATTACCTGAATACATAAGCTGCTTATAATCAAAAGAGCTCAACACATTTTCTAGAACGTGTTTATTTTGTTTCTGCAAAATTGCTTAATGCAATGCTGCTAATAGCATCTCTAACCACTACAGCTAGAAATAGGTTTTCTGTTTACACAAAAATGGCGTTTGGGTCAGTTTACTTATCATAATGTTACTGAAATGAATAAAAAATAGTGATGTTTGCAGCAAGGTGGGTAATGGGGTAAGTGACTGCTGGGTAATAATGACAGTTTAGCATTTGCATGTATGCTAATGTGTAACTGTTCGGAATTGTGTTCATATGCAAAACTAGGAGTAATTTCATGTTTTCAAGTTTTGTTTGTTATTTTCAAGCTTCAATGCATACCATGTCCTAGCCTAGCGCATTAAAGCAACACAACAGGCTGTTAGTTTGTTTTTCTGTTATGTTGTGACTAGCAGTACAATCTCATTTGTCCGAAACTCACTTCAAATAGCTGTATTTTAAATTGCACTGCATTTTGCTATTTGTACCCCTTTTCTAATTCGTACACAGCCAACGCATTGCCATGCTGTTATCAACATAAAATGTATCCTACTAAATTTGTAAAGCAAATCTGGTGTAAAAAGTCTGTCTGGCTAGGAAACAGTGTAAATGTATTAGCATATGCTGGCATAGCTAGAGTCAGTGCTAACATGGTCACGTAGCAATAAACCATGTGCAACTAGCCACAGTTCTAATCATAAAAAACTCATGATAATCCATTTATTTGTCAGATAAAGAATTGAATTCGCCTTACGAATTGCATTGAGCACTTGCTAAAATTAAAAAGTAGTGACTCCTGCTGTGTAATAGAGTTTGAAAAATGGATGGGGATAAAAAATAGCAGACTGAAACACTCAACGCCCATCTGAGAGGGCGGAGGTGAAGTGTTACGAAGCATCAAACTCCCACTCGCCGCATATAGATGGGATTTAACCAGAGCAGAAGTGATGGCAGCCGTTGTGGCCACATATCAGCTTTTAATTTAAAGCTGGGCCTTCAACCAGTAATTTCATTAAAATGAGTCCAAGAGCAGTTGAACTCAGCCGTAACTATCTTGCATCATCATTCAAACCTGCAGAAACACTCTCTCCTCCTGATGTACGACCCCTCTCGTCAAATCGATCATCTCTCTGGTTTTCTGTCTCCTGCCTAAAACCTCTGCCTCTCAGCTCAGAACAAATCCAACTAATGGCTTCACACCGCCATCATTTATAAATGCACACCTCTGGCATTCTTTCCCATTCCCTTTTTTTTCTTACTTTCTATGTTCCCTTCAATGTTTTAAGGTGAAGGGCATATCATTCATGAATCAAAGTGTCACCTGTCTGAGACAGGCGTAGATCAGCAAGGCTTGATTTAGTGCTAAATTGCGCAAGTGTTCAAAGTTAAGTGAGTAAATGTTGACAAGATTGAATCATGCAGCATCAGAAGGTGTGATGGATGTAAAGGATTATGGATAAATGTATGATGTTCGTATCTAAATGCATTTGTCTACTGGAATAGTTCAACCAAAATGAAAATGGTCATCATTCCTTCTCCAGAGGGAGTCAAGGTTTCATAGGTGTTGGAATTAAATCATAAAAATATGTCATGTTAATGTATTTGTTTTTTCAATATATAACTATTTTAAAGTGTTATTTATTTACTGTATTTAAAATACCACTATTTTGCAGTGGTAATTAAATATTGGCAACTAATTTACAGTGTTATTAATTAGTAATTAGTTAGTTATTAACTATTTATGGTGTTTATGGTGAGACTTTTTCCAACTTCTCGGGTTTTTGCCCTGAGAAAAAGGCCCCCATAATCACAAAATTTGTCTCCTTTAGAGCTTCAGAACAAATTTGTTCAATAGTGTTTCAAAATACGCTCAGATTTGCCAAGAGACCAAAACAGAAAAAGGTCCCAATAATCTCACATTTGTCTCCTCTAGACTTGGGCTTCAGAGGAAATCTCAATAGTGTCTCAAATTGGCTCAGATTTGCCAGGAGACCAAAAAGAAAGAGGCCCAATAATCTCTAATTGGTCTCCTCTAGAGCTTAAGAAGAAATATCAATAGTGTCTCAAAATACGCTCAGAATTGCCAAGAGAACAAAGGCCCCAATAATCTCAAATTTGTCTCCGGAGTTTTAGAAGAAATCTCAACAGTGTCTCAAAATTCAGATTCAGATTTGCCAGAAGACCAAAGAGAAAAAAAGCTCAATAATCTCAACATTTTTCTCCTCTAGAGCTTCAGAACAAATTTCAATAGTGTTTCAAAATACGCTCAGATTTGCCAAGAGACCAAAAAGAAAAAGGTCCAAATAATCTCAAATTTGTCTCCTCTAGACTAGGGCTTCAGAAGAAATCTCAACAGTGTCTCAAAATCTGCTCAGATTTGCCATGAGACCAAAAACAAAAAAGGCCCAATAATCTCACATTTGTCTCCTCTAGATGTTTCAGAACAAATTTTAATAGTCTCAATTTGCGCTCAATTTGCCAAGAGACCAAAGAGAAAAAAGGCCCCAATAATCTCAAATTAGTCTCCAGAGCTTCAGAAGAAATCTCAACAGTGGTCTCTTGGCAAATCTGAGCACATTTTGAGACAATAAAATAGTCTATAATGAAATATCAAATTTTATTACAAGCATTTTTCATTAAAGAGTTGCCATCCACATTCATTTAATTCCTATATATTCTTACCCCATCAACAGTTGACTAAATCCTTTCTCCTAATGATCTTTAGGAGCAATATCTGAGACAAAACTAAGCACAATCTTTTACAGGTTCTCTGGACTGAGTTGATGTTTTATAGTTAACTTTAGCAAACTTTTGTGCCAAAGAAACAAAAATACAGTTTATCAGGGAGCCGTTCTTATCAACAAGGGTGTTTTGATGGTCTTTTACCCTTTAAAACATATTCTGTAGGTTCTGTGCCCCGACATATGCTGACTCGTTCATTCTGAGAGGAGTTTCAGCAGAGCAGGTGGAAGAGAGATAGAACATAACCCAATGTGTCATTGAAAAAAGAGACAAACATCTGTCACAGTGCTATCTCAGCTCTAAAACGCCTCTCCGTCTCTGCCTCACACACACATAATACAGAGCAGCGATAGGGCACACTAAACTACTTTATAAACACACCCGAAAACAAACCTGTCAGGTTGCTCCCGGAACAATATATATTTAAAAAGAGACAAGTACAAAAAGAGAAGAGGGAGAAAAGGTAAAATCTTTCAGAAAGGAAACTATGTGGGGGTGATGCAGTGTGTCACTAATTTTTATATTTTCTACAGGAAACAACTGTGCAAAACTCATTTTTACTGCTAGGATGTTCATATTACCTATGATGTTCTGGCCTCCAGATATGACTCTAATCCACATGGAAGCCCGTTTCTGCCTCAGAGTTAAAAAGTCCCAATCTCTTGTAATTGGGACTTTATATCTCCCAATTATGACTTAATAAAGTATCTCATATTTGGGACTTTATTGCTCACAATATGACTTTATATCTCACAGATGAAGATTTATACCAAATTATATGATTTAATTTCTTGTATTATGTCTTTATATCTCTCAATTGTGACTTTATTTTTCCCAATATGACTTTATATCTCACATCTCTCAATTATGACTTTATTTCTCCCAATATGACTTTATATCTCACAAGTCACAATTATGACTTTTCATCTGACATTTATGACTTTATATCTCATAACATGACTTTATATCTAACCATTGTGACTTTTTTTCTCCAAATATGACATTACATTTCTAAATATTGACGTTATATCTCAAAATATGACTTTATATCTCACAATTACATTTATAGATCTCAGGATTTACTTTTTATCTCACAACAATTATGACTTTTCAACTGACATTTATGACTGTATATCTTGTAACATGACTTTATATCTCAATATTGTGACTTTATTGATCCCTCTATGACTTCATATATCTAAATATTGACTTTGTCTCAAAATATTACTCTATCACAATATGACATTTATATATGAAATGTCATATTGCTATATATAGCTAAATGAATAAATGTAACTATATCTCATTATTGACTTATCTCACAATATGACTATATCTCACTATTGTGACTAGTTCTCTTAATATGATTATATATCTCAAAATATGACATTATATATTTAATTATTTATTGCTCACAATATTAACACATCTCATATCATGACTTTTCTCAGAATTATGACTGATCTCTCATATGAGGTCTAATAATATGAATTTGTATATGGTGCCTTTTTCTCCCAATATGACTTTATATCTCATATCTTCTCACAGTGTGGTTTTATTTTATTTATTTTTCAAATTCACTTATTTTATGTTTTACTCAAAGGCTTCATAAGTCCTTTCCTAAAAAAGGTACAAAAGCTGTCACTGGGGCAGTACCCTTCAAAAGTACCCTTCTAATATGTACCATTTAGGTACTAATATGTGCACTTTTGGTACCAATATGTACCTTTGAGGGACTAATATGCTGTCTTTAGGTACAAATGTGTGTATGTTGGAAAAGATACTGCCACAGTGACAGCTTTTGTATCTTTTTTTTCTGAGAGTGATGCTGAACTATTTGATGTCTCTGTAGCACAAACACTATGTGATGAGTAAAACTCATTAAACTTTGATAATTGAGAATAAACAATGGCAATTAGCTAATGAATCACTCTACTTGTTTGGATTTTTGTAAGTAATTTGCCCTTGGTCAACTTAAACAGCACAAATCTGTGGATTCAATCAGGGAATGCTGTAGGTAAGTAAGACATGTTGCTGGGTCAACATATTTTGTTGATCCTGAAACAACATTACTGTCTGAAAACGTAGTCCGACCTCTAAACCTAACCTTACTCATAAGTTATCCCTAAAATCAGAGGGACATGATAGGTGAATAACACTGATGTAGAAGCACCAAACCCTGATTATAAGCCTAAACATGATACAAACTGTAAACCTGTCCCTCAAATCTGATTGGTTGAATGGAATGTTGCTCCAGGATCAACAAAGATGTTGCACTTGGTGAAATCACGTTCACTGGGATGGCATGATGTAATTTCACACAAGGAAAACTGCAGTAAATCATAGGCTACATAACAAGTCCCAACCGAACTGACAACAACCGGCGCTGCAAAAAATGTGTCAAACAAGTCACGAAAGAAAGATGTGGAAGTAGCTCCTTCACAACCTAAAGCCTCTGTGTAGGAATTGTTGTAGGTATTCCCTCAGCTCAACATGAATAAATTAGCACGTTTAAATCAAAGTGTGGTAAAGACTCTCTTCCATGCCATTTCCCTCATCACTTCAGGAAAATTGAAATGCTGCGCATTTGACTAAAACCAGTTTGTTTCGTTCGCTAAATGACTGTTTTCTGGCTATATTATTGGCAATACTTTGAGAGAAACACTTTTATAATCTGAAAACAATGTTTATCGTGCAAAGTTGTATAGTGTTAATGTGACATTTAGTAAAGAGTATGAGGACAGACCTCCTATTATTTCTGGACGAGTCGGCACATCAGCAGTGTTTGGCGTTGGATATGTGACTAGGTGTTTTCCGAAGTCTTTCCCATCTCTGCCCTGCAGGTTGCCCAGAAACACTGAGAAATTTCTGCATTTGGCTCTTTAAAACGCGGAGAGAAATATCCTTCAGAGTTGGTCTGCTAGCCGCCAGCCTCAAACCATCTCATTATATCTCCCTCTCTAACCTGCTATTTGCACTTATTTCCATGTGCAATATTGTGCATGTCCCTGAGGACATGTTAGGGCAAATATAACTGACACGTGATATAGTTTTCCAAAACTGACTCGTTTAGACGCCTAATAACGTATGTTACAAAACAACTTTTAATTGGCTGCAATGATCTTTTAAAGAGTTTTATTTACAGTAAGTGATATAGTGTGAACTTTTTATTCAGTTCAGTTAAGGATAGGAAAGAAAACAATAACGCTAATAGGCCTACTTAACTTTTTTCCTTTTTTTGCTGAATTGAGAAAATGTCTTTTGTGTGTATGACTCAGTAATAGGAAAGTCTGACTCCTCGGGATTCACTAAGAACAGATTATGCAGAGAAATTATACAAACACAATCTCCAAGGTGAGAACCACTGAGACCAAATAATTGATAAATCGTTCAGATAAGTTTTTTTTCAACTGATTGAACTGATTCATTGAAAAGGTCTAATTTGGACATAAATCAGTCAATTCTAATATGAATGACGTAAAGAATTTGCCTTCTCGCAGCTCTGATAACGGAGACTAAAGTCTGTTAGCATAGATGCCAGAGGAGTTGAAAAGTAACTGAATGAACTCAACTGAAAATAGATTAATTGATTATCCATTCAAGATGAAAAAACTTTTTATCTTTTATGAACAGCCACGTCATTTTGAAAGGTTCAGCAAATGAATGCAAGATTTGAAAGCTGATTTTGCAATATTTGTCCGCCAGCTAGACTGCGAGTGCTCTTGCCCAAATGGCATTACCTTCAGTGCAATAACAAATAATGAAAACAATATTTCCTGTGCCTCTTTGAGGCTCCTTATTTATTTGATGATTATCTTTTTGTGAAACATAAACCCTTTTTTATGAATTTGATATTAAGAATTTGTCACAAAAAATACTTGGACCGAATGTGAGCTGCTTGTGACAAGCTGCACGATTGTGCTAATTTTGCCCTTAGGAAATAGTTTTACGTGTCAGCGATTGTGTTTTGTGTATTTGTACGGGAAACAGAGACCCTTTGAGGAAGGATCAGTATTGATCGTGTACAGTTCGTCTACGGCAGAGGCATCTCTGATTGAGGCTCTTGAAGGGACATTTGCACTATATTACGTTCGATTTCTCTAGAGTGCAAGTCGGCCTATTGTGCTCTTTTCTGCCGGCAGTAAAATCAATTAAAAGCGTCAGTGGAGACGACCTGCAACTTGGCAACAAAGGGCCTGAAAAAGAAAAGAGTACATATAGATAGCATTGATTAAAGTGAGAGAGATAACTTCGAAAACAGTCCACATGCTGCAGCAGGCTACTAAACAGTGTGAGGCTTGAATTCTTTAAAATGTCCTACGATTTGACATTTGCCTCGCAGTAAATAGGCCTACTAATAAATAACTAAGTTTTTTCCTGCATTATAATAGATGCTATGATGCTAATGTGTTGCAAGTAGTGTTTTTAGCACATGTAGCTGCTAGCGTGTTGCTAGGTTTTCTCCTTACGGTTAGTAAAGTCCACAAGTTTGTATTTGAAATTACAAGCAAATATGTACTTCCACAAGCAGTGCAAGCAGTCTATTTAGCCGTATTAACTTTGCTAATGATTCCTCTCAAAGTTCATGAGCAAAATGACATCTTAAAATAAACAACACCTGACAGATTCATTATTCAGTTGTCAGTTCTTTTCAAAACATCTTTCCTGAGGCAGTATTTGCTCTGCAAAAACATCCTGAAGATTTAAGATGGAAAACACCGCTAGCCAGCTGAAGCGAGTGACTGTTAACAATGCTAACACCAATTACTCACAGCTGAGAGTTAAAAAAGAAAAGGGGAACAACTAAAATCCCTGATTGACTGCTCGAGGGACCGGACACTAATGAAACAATCTTTCCTTCGCTAGCTCTCACTGGCAGGCGGAGAAATGGGAGTGAAAGGGAAGACACCAAATTACCAGGCACCTTTATCTGCACACTCCCAGGTTGGGTGTGATTATACGTTGTGTGGGGTAATGATCATGACTGCAGGCGAGTCTTTATTCTAAAGTGTCTCTGTCTTTTAGGCCCAAGCCTACGGCAGCAGCTGAGTGACTTTGATCTGGCAATCAGCAAGGTGGAGAAAAAGAAGATGAGGAAAATGACATTTTTAATAGCCTGCTTCCATTTGAGGGATGCAACTTGAGGTTTGTATGTTCTGTATGAAAACTTTTCTTAGAAAGACACAGGCATCTACTTTAGAATCAAAATACTATTCAGATGAGATAAGAATCTTTTTTTCTGTCTACATGAATAGTTCATTTTTTTCCTCTCGGTGTAATCAGTATTTTTTTCTGGGCTAAATAAATTGCAATTCTCAGATGACACGCCCTCAAACCGCCCACAGTTCACTTGACTGTCTGATGCATATAGCACAAAACTGAAAAGCACTTTCACAGCCTGGCAAGCTCGATAGATAGATTACATGCCAGTCAGATGGAAAGAGGTAAACGTTGTTAGAAGACATGTAGTTGTTAGAAATCCATATTTACTTAATTTACACCGTGTTCCAAATTATTATGCAAATTGGAATTAATTGTCATAAACATTAAATATTTGGTTTTAAAATCAAACTCATGGATGGTATTGTGTCTCCGGGCTCTTTGGATCACTGAAATCAATCTCAGACACCTGTGACAATTAGTTTGGTAGGTGAGCCCAATTAAAGGAAAACTACTAAAGAAGGATGTTCCACATTATTAAGCAGGCAACAGGTTTCAAGCAATATGGGCAAGAAAAATGATCTCTCTGCTGTCGAAAAGCGTCAAATAGTGCAATGCCTTGGACAAGGTATGAAAACATTAGATATTTCACGAAAACTTAAGCGTGGTCGTACTGTGAAGAGATTTGTGGCTGATTCAGAGCACAGACGGGTTCGTGCAGATAAAGGCATGATGAGGAAGGTTACTGCAAGACAAATTCATCGGATTAAGAGAGCACCTGCTAAAATGCCATTACAAAGCAGCAAACAGGTATTTGAAGATGCTGGTACCTCTGGAGTCCCGCAAACCTCAAGGTGTAGGATCCTCCAGAGCTTTGCAGTTATAAACCTACTATTCGGCCACCCCTAACCAATTCTCACAAGCAGAAACTGTTGCAGTGGTCCCAGAAATACATGAAGACTAATTTTCAAACAGTCTTGTTTACTGATGAGTGCCGTGCAACCCTGGATGGCCCAGATGGATGGAGTAGTGGATGGTTGGTAGATGGCCACCAAGTACCAATAAGGCTGCGACGCCAGCAAGGAGGTGGCGGAGTCATGTTTTGGGCCGGAATCATGGGCAGAGAGCTGGTAGGCCCCTTTAGGGTCCCTGAAGGTGTGAAAATGACCTCGGCAAAGTATATAGAGTTTCTGACTGACCACTTTCTTCCATGGTACAAAAAGAAGAACCGTGCCTTCCGTAGCAAAATCATCTTCATGCATGACAATGCACCATCTCATGCTGCAAAGAATACCTGTGTGTCATTGGCTGCTATGGAGAATAAAAGGAGAGAAACTCATGGTGTGGCCCCCATCCTACCCTGACCTTAACCCTATTGAGAACCTTTGGGAGCATCTTCAAGCAAAAGATCTATGAGGGTGGGAGGCAGTTCCCATCAAAACAGCAGCTCTGGGAGGCGATTCTGACATCCTGCAAATAAATTCAAGCAGAAACTGTCCACAAACTCACAAGTTCAATGGATGCAAGAATTGTGAAAGTGATATCAAAGAAGGGATCCTATGTTAACATGTAACTTGGCCTGTTAGGATGTGTTTGATTAAAATGGCTTTTGATTTCAGTAAATATGATCTCCTTATGCTGCCAATTCAACAAATGACCATTTTCAGTTCTTTACAACCTATAAAATGTTTTCAAACTCTGCTGTGCATAATATAATGGAACAGTGCATTTTCAGTTTTTTATTTTTTTAAAAAAATACTGTTTTCGTTGGATGGTTTGTTCAATGAAATTCGACTTATACCCTAAAAGTTAGTCACTTGGAAATTATACTGACTGTCATTTGCATCGACTGTTTAGGAAAATCAGTGTAAAATAGCATTTGCATAATTATTTGGAATGCGGTGTAAATGGCTCATGAGAATAATGCAAGTCACACTATTGTTTGTTGTGGTTATTGCATATGTTGCATTCCTTCATAAAGTTACCAGCCACATTATTTGCTCACAAAGCCGTCTATAAAATATATGGTGGTGTTCATAAACTCATCTAACCCCACCAAAAAACAAACATGACTTCCTACCATCTCACAGTGGGTCTCCACAACACTTTTATTGATAAACCAGATACCATACAAACAAAGAAGTATTAAATCTCAAACATAATAACAGTGATAGTAAGAATTCCATGTTTCTTTCTATAAATGTCAGCGAAAATGTCAGATTTAATCATGCAGGTGGCATTACTTCTGTTAGCACGCCGCAGTCGGACAATAATCTGTTTACTTGAGAATTCGTATTCGTACCATTTTAAAAAGATTTAGCTCATGTTATGTGAGAGGCTTTGATATGAAATGTCAACTGCAATTTGTCATATCTCTGAGGAAATCATTCGATTCACCTTCTCACCTGACTAATAAGGTTGACTGGACAAACATGTGAATAAAAAATAAACATGAATGTCTCATCACATTGACTAGTCACCGCTTTCCTGGCTCAGAAAATGGCTCAGTCACTTTACAACAACATGCTTTACTGGTGCGTGCTATTTTAACTTTAAAAAAGTTAGTATTTGTGATCACTTGTATCACATTTTAATTACTTACACTCAGTTTGACTGGCATCACAAATCCCTTTGCTACAACCAATAAAATCTCATTGCAGTTCGTAACTGTTTTACATGAAACAATTTCATACAAAACTGTCCACTTAGTAAAATTAGTTATGTTTTCCTGTGAGATTAAACTGCTATAACCACAGTTTAGACAGACAGACAGACAGACAGACAGACAGGTGAGCAGGTATCATCCAATCCATTACAGATGGATAAAATCCCACCTATTATTTATTTTTTTTTACGTACAATTTGTGTTGGTTTGGAGACAAAGATATGATGAAGCCTGATATATTGACTAAGGTGAGATGCTGCAAAGAATCCCGTGCACTATATCTTGGCTGTGTCCTTTGCCCCCTGCCACTCGCCGTCTGTGTGTCTGACCTGCTGGACGGGCAGCGCTTCTCCGATATTGGGGTCAGCTGAGTGTGTCTTTCCTGAGCGGAGGATGAGCTACTCAGGGAAAATGTGCCACCTCAGGGACTAGAAACGCCACAGTTGCAAGTTCCAGATTATGGTCTATATTCCTCTGCTGGGTCTGATGGCTGTGTATTTTTTTTCTGCTAAGCTTGTATTTATGTCTCACAGTTGGCGGTGGGAGCCGATCAATTTTTAGATCACCGCAGCTACACGATTCTAATTTAATTCCCACCTGCTGTCTACAAAGCAGAGTAGTCTTTAACGTTAATTATCGTTCTTATGAGCCGCAGCTAGACAAGTAAAGAGTGAATGATTTTAATTTAAGTAATTGATTTTATTTTTTATTTTTTCCATGCAATATGCACAAGCATATTTGTGTACCATGGTTCCAGAGACAGTTCCATCTGGTAGAGTGTCGGATTCTGATGTTTTCTCTCTTTTTGTATGTCAAAAATTGGGCCTTATAAAGCATACATTTCTATGGTATCTAGGGGCTAGTTGGAATGGAAAGTAATGTTGGGAATTTCATCATCCCTTATTAGGGATCAATGAGCCATTCAAATGGATTGTCAACCTGTGTGCTAATTAGGGCTATGGTGTGTGCCATTATAAAACTCCTGAATCCAGCGTTCATTCATGAGCTTTGCCACGTTTGATTGGATCATAATTCCCAAATCCATTTTAATATATTCTAAGCCCAAGCGTGTATAATACTGATATGCTAAAGGAGACAGAGCTGACTTTTTTTTCTCTTTCACAGCAAGGCTTTAAAATCTCTTTCTTTTCCAGACATTCAAAGCCACCACTGGTGTGTGTAGCATGACATCATTACCTAGCCATGTCTGCTTTTGAAATGTTTCACAATTTCTGCGAACAAAAAGGCAGATGGAAATATTCTTATATATGGAAACTTTTAACATGTATGAAATAACGGATGGATAGATAGATAGATAGATAGATAGATAGATAGATAGATAGATAGATAGATAGATAGATAGATAGATAGATAGATAGATAGATAGATAGATAATATGTGACAATGTGCAATTAATGGACATAAAGTAACTTTCTAAAGGCGCTTGCAATGAAACAATGTTACCATGGTGACATTTGTAGATTGTTACTTCCCTATACAGCTTGCATTGCACACTGTTTGACCTCGAGGCAGCCAAAGCAATGGTGGCAGATGAGCGTGAGAGAGATGGTGCACTTTGATAGTGAGGACAGCCGATATACTCTGGCACCAGGCCAAGGATGCTGAGAGGAATGGATGACCTGCGTCAAAACCGGTGCTAACAGCTGCGTAGGAGGGCCGAATGTTCCTTTGCAAATGAAGAGCCCCACTCCACTGTTCCTAGACCCAACAATAAATGGCTAAACATATGGACCCTGCCCTTCGAGAGCAAAGATTGCAGAAATGAATTCAATTACACTTTTTCCCCTCCCGTTAGACGCAATGGGATATTTTGTGCAAACAGCACTGGGATGGCTAGCACATTAGTTAGTGCTAGCCGTGACATCTTACCAAAATCTATGAATTTTCATGAGGATTTGAGGCTTTATTATTGGAGGTGTACACTGGATCTAGCTCATTCCCATTCATATTTCCTTGTCGTTTTGTAATCACTTTTTAATGTACTGTTTGTGAGAAGTATAATAAACCATTTAATAGGATTACTTGAGGACACTAGCTTTCTGACCTTAGCAATACATTGCAAAAGGACGGGATGAAGTCTATTTGCATTGGCCATATGGTTCTAATTGACCCTATAGCCATGTAAAATCAGGATTCTTGACAGAAATGTCCATGGTAATGATCACCATCACATTTGTATTTCATCTACTGCAGTGCAATTGGGTAAAATGCTCAACGTGAAATCAAAATGGACCTTACAGACTTTCTAAACACCTTCCTGGTCTTATTGTGCGTGATTCTCCAGTGAATGTTATTACAAATGTATTTGTCTCCTTTTAAGATAATAACTTGTTTGACCTCTGAAACAACTTTTCGGGCAACAGCAGAACTTTTCAACCCTTCGTCTTCATCTATCTTGATGGAACCTAGATGGAATGTAACACAATCTAATCAATTCCTGATAAATAAAATCAAGTCACAACCTACATTTTTTCCCTAACAGAACATTGTTTCCTTCAGATTCTGAAATTAAAATGAGTTGCGGATAGCATTTCATGCTTCTTCAAGATGTGAAGGTTTTAGGACTCGCATTATATGAGCTTATCGGCAAGACACGCATCCAAAAATGCAGGCTTGTTGAGTTGCTCAAGGTTGGTCACCACTATCAACAAGCCTGTATTCCCTTACTTTAATAACCCAAAAGATGTAAAAAGGTCTATTCATAGATGATTCTAACGTTAGCTCTGGTTTCTAGTCCTTCACAGCTTAATTATACTCTTTCCCGCCTCCAGTCTTATCTCTCCTTCTGCCCTGAGTTAACAGGTTAAAGAAAGCTCTCAGTAAAAGAATGGCTCTGACATGGAGAGAAGCACCCCTGATTTCGTTAGAGGCTGTGGTAAGTCTATTTTCCTCTAAGAAATACGGCTTCGTCCAGACTTCCCAAATTACAGTGGCATATTCTGGGAACTCTATAATTTTTCTGGTTCCAACATTACGCTGCAGACCTTCTCCTGCACAATGAAGATATGCATATTTTACTCAGACGCAAATGAAGTGGCTCTGGACTGGATGCACCTTGGTGTGGCTAAAATATAACATGGAGTAAATATAGCACACGTTAACAACCACAGTCAGAGAACTCAAATGCAAGTTTAAGAGTCACACTTGATCAAAAGACAGGACTGTGATTGTTGGCTAACGTGACGTAGCAACAGAGGGACTTTAAACAGCTTTCTGATCACAGTTGTTATCATGAATGATTCACTTTGTGTAAGAAGGCTTTTGTTAAGGCTAAATTGCAGTGTTCAATACACTGTGTCAACCCTCTCATTTAGATTTGACTTAGTTTCGGTCAGAGACAGGTTGATACGACAAGAAAGAAGCACATTTAAGGTTTGAGAGCTTAATAAATAAAGGGCTCAAGGCGTACCGTCATTTCTTTGTTTGAAAGGCAAATCATTAGTCTGGAGAGAAATGTCAGACGGTGACATCAATTTGTACTACAATGTGTCTCTGACAATAGCAAGCCTTTTTATGCTAATAAAAACAGCTTTTAAGACATGATGATCCTTTAGCAAGAAAGGGATGAAGAAATAAATAATGACTTCATTGATTCACAAGTTTTCACAGAATCTCTTTGCTTCTTTAGCTTGAGAAGTTTTTGCATAGTTGTCAAGGTTTGCCTGGTTAGCATAGGCCAGTTTTTGCCTGGTTAGCATAGGCCAGAAAAATGCATCTTATTTCCATTGATGGCTATTTAGAAATACCTGTGTACTCGGACAAAATAAATACGTTTGTACGCCACATATAAATGGCTAGTTTCAAAGTGTGTACTTCTGGGTGATAATGTTGTAGCTGAGCAGCAGCCATTGAGATGAATGGCAATGCTAATGGAAAACTTTATTCAGGTATTCTAGACCTTCTCGCTTGTAACAGTTCATAATTCTCCTGACCTTTTTGAACCACATTTGAAAGGTGGACTCTTATTTTTGGATTATTTGAAATGTCTACGACTCTTTCTGAATCCATTTCCAGACCATTTCCTCTTAGTATTAAGTGATCATTATCCAGTCTTCCAGACTACTGCATCCAACCATTGAATAGGACCTAGAAACATGTCATCCAGCCAAGTGGGTGGAGTGGAAAACAAACCATCACCAGCTTCAGACACCACTCCCTTCACCATTAAGGTGCACCTGGTCTATCAATGGTGGACAAGCCTGACTCAGCAATACCGAGTAGCTGAGGTGAGCTGAATGCTTTTCAAACAGCAAAGAAGTGATCAAAATATTGCTGTTTCCAAGTGTATTGTGACAGCACTATAGATGAGTATGAGCGAGAGTCTTCCATCACACTTATATACATGTGTTGAAAGGCAGAGAATAATGAGAAGGCATGTTTTATGATTAGCCCAGGAACTCAACCAAGGACACTACCGGAATAGTACCTGTCAAGCAGCTTAAGAAATTAAAAAACTGACAAAAGCTGTCACTGACTGTCAGCTAAGCTAATCGTCACACTCAAGGCGCAGAGCATTGACGAAAAACTGAGAGGCAGCTTTGGTTAAATTAGATGTGTTGAGGGCTAGGACTGAATGATGTCTAATTCAATGAGGCGAGGTGGTAACTGTCAGTGGATGCGCTATAGTAACTGATTACAGCAGTGCAAAATATAAAAAATCTTAAAGTTTCTGATTAGCTGCATGTCACCACAGCCTATGAAGCATTCATGAGTGTTAAACGTTATTTAACATCTTACCCCATCACCCTTTTTTTGTTTTTTTTATTTACCTCAGAGAGTGGTAAATTACATCTACTTGTGCATTTTTCATGGGATGTCTACGATCCACGTTTCTGTAACGTACTGTATGTCTTGTTGAAATGCCATGCTAGGTGTGTGAGTATATCCCATCATTCTCTTCACTTCAGACGGCCCCAAAACCGTTTGCCTGGCTGTCACCTTATACAGACTTCATCAGCAAATATACCCCCAGCATTGGTCTAATAGCAGACAGATGGTGTTATGATACACAAACCATTTGTCACCAAGGGAAAACTTTGAAATTGGGTTGGGAGGTTAGATGTGATCTGTATCTTAATGTGAGGGTGCCCTCGTGAAAAAAAAGTGTCCTTAATTGTACTGAATGTGCTCTTGTAGTGTGCTTCAAATCTTAAAAGTATATTTTTAAAAACGTACTTGCAGATTATATCATACAAATGAAATAAGGCCACTAAAGAGAGTACACTTTCATGCACTCTTTATCTAATTGCATTTAATATTAATTTAAAATATGATATATATTCATTCAGTTTTAAATAACATCCAATCAAGTGTCAGAGAAGTATTCTTTTAAAGTATATATATATATATATATATATATATATATATATATATATATATATATATATATATATATATATAGTGTTTTCACAGAATGCAACTTGGATCTGCAGTCCTTTTTTCAATGAATATAAAATGAAATTGTAATCTCTTAGTGTACATTTATATTCATTCATTTGGTAGCTGGTTCTATCCAACAGTTCTGACCTTAACTGCATTCACAGATCTATTTTATCCATATGTCTATTCCCTGGGAAACAAGCCCTTGATTATTTTGGTGTCGCTAGTGTCAAGTTCAAATACAGAAACTTAGCATATGGTAGCATTGGACAATACCCTGTGGGAAAATCCATTTTAAGTTAGCTAATGTTTTGGATCATGGAAGCTGGTTTCCTGGCTAGCTAGCAAGCTAGTTAGCTTGTTGCCCATGTTTATGTCGCAACCTGTCCACCTTACGACCTACTTGGAATGACACGTTTAGACAAGAAAGAAAATTAGCTACCATGTTCACAGCTACATACCAGCGTTTTCTAGCAGGAGATACTAATGAAGAGCTAAGGCCAAGCTAAGCAGGCTAAGCTTAAACTTTAGTTCATATCATTGCGACAACAGCCTGATTCATTTCAACTTAAACCCTAGGGATTTCCATCCATACTTCAGGATAAGTTTTGACATTCATTAAGTGTAAGCATCAATGCTTCCAGAACCAATTAGCGTAATCTGCTTAGCTGAAATGCTACCACACATAGAGCTCTTTAAAACCTGGCAACAATGGGATGATATTAAAATGCTCTCCCCGAACAGACCAGTTGAGGATTTACGAGCAAAAAAAAAAGAGCATGTTACAAACACAAGACTCTCGTGGACAATTCTAATAAGTCTTAAAATGGAAATTATAACAATGATATTTTCAAACTGGGGAACTAGTGTGCAAGAGCTTTGCTGATTCATGTTATTTTTTTTTTAGATTAGGATGTCAATTTTTCGCTTGTACGAGTTAACAAGTACATTGTTAAAAATGCTCTTCCTTTGTGGTTTGCTTTATTGATTCTTTACAGCGAAATGCTAAGCTAAGCTGACAAGTTTGACACATGGCTGACTCTCCGTAGTAATCTACTGGACGTCAATTTTAACATGGTGGGCTGGTCGTGTTCGGGATTACTGGGGCTTATTGATTTTAAACATGCACCATTTTAGATGGATTGCCAATACAAACCAAACACTCCAGCCAAGAAAGGACTCATTCAACTCTGTTTAACATTCAGCCCACGAGTTCACGTATAATTAATTCTTGGGTAAAAATGCCCTCAGGAGAGTCGCTGTGGAGTCTCGACATAGGGCTTCACTAAAGTCGGAGACTGTGTGTGCGGCCGTGCGAATGTGTGCAGACATTACGGAATATCATGCTAGTGTAAGTGAATTAGTGTAAATGAATTAGCCAATTAAAAGCAATAAGACGGCCCAACAGGGAATTTCATATTGCAGACCAGCAGCATTAGACAACCTTATGTAAATGAGCAAAACCACATTTCCCCTGCAGTATGCATCTTTTAAGCCAAGATCTGTTTTGCATTTCTTTCTTTCGATTAGTTTTTTTTCTTCTTCTTCTTCACCTTAATTCATTATGCCAAATATGGAAGCATTTTTCAGGCAAGGTAATTGTACTTTTTTTCTTGTAATTGCAATTTTTTTTCCCTCATAGTAGCTTTATATCTTACAAATTTTTATTTCCCAATAACTTTATATCTCACAATTACAAGTTTATTTTTTGCTATTGTAAGTTTATTTGTTGTCTTTATTGTATACTGTGACTCTTTTTTTGAGCCATCTCACAAATACAAGTTTTTACTTTTTACTCTGAGGAAAGAAGTTTCCATAGTCAAATCTAACTGCTAATAGCAATGTTTTTGTGGATGTGTTTGAAATACATTATCTGTTCAGTATTGTACCTGTAAAGCTCACAGATTTTCTCATGAGAAAACTGTGTCCTACTTCTTTCCATAGCTTTGTTCTTCACAAAATGTAATGCAGAAAATCTATAATATTTCTGCTGTGCATAAATAGATTTCTAGATAACCACTGGCAACCAGCTGACTTAACTTTTCTTTGTTTTCTTTTTTGTTCTTAGTGGCTCATCAAATATTTAAGAAAGTTAAAAGGGTCCATTCCCGAGAAATCACTTTTGTTTTTGGTTTGTGTGTACTATAAGGAAATTAAGGGGGAAAATTATGCCTTTTGTTTTATGCTGCCCCCTATGATAAATTGGTCTCAGAGCGCTTCTTCCATTACCATCGTAGAAAATTGGAAAAATTGATTGCATGGTGGTATGAGTGTTCATTTTCTCTATTTTTCATATATAAAGGTGAAGTTTTATAGTGGAATTCCAATGGGCCATTTTAGACCCAAAGCCAAATTTAAAGCGTTATCGTTTTGTCTTCATTACAATGCAGATTATTAATTTGCTTGAGTTCAGTTGTGCAAAGTAAGCACCTTTTTTTTACAAACGATTAAAGTTATTGATGACCTACTACTAGTTTTCAGGAGATTTTAAATTCAGGAAAACAGTATTTAAAAAAATAAATAATTAAACACTGTGTTGTCAAAGGTGATATTGTGGCTTTTTATATCATTAGACTCTTGCATGTGTCATTATACTATCAACTTTTTACCAAAATCAAGCTCAAATGGAGTTATGAGGTTTTTGAGCAGAATTTCGTACACTGTAAAAAAAAAATTCTGACAAGTTATGACAACATATATTTTTACATTGCTTACATTTACATTTTTACAACTCATCAAAATAAGTTAAGCAATTTTAAACTTTTTTACAAGATTCATTTTTATTTTCATTTTTTTTTTTACAAAAAATATTTTTAAGTCAGTTTAAAGCTGCAGTCCGTAGTTCCCTTTCAAGGGAACTCGCGCTGCGTCAAGCGCTGCGGGAACGCTCCTGCGTGAACGCGTCTCAGGTTACGTATGTAACCATGGTTCCCTGAGAGGGAACGAGACGCTGCGTCAAGCACTGCGGGAACGCTCCTGCGTGAACGCGTCTTGAAGCACTCGTGAAATCAGTCCAATGGCGTGACGAGACGTCGTAGGCGGGTGACGTCATTGACCAGGAAGCTATAAAGCACCCCTGAACCAAACCATGTCAGCTTCTTTGTCTTCACAAGCGCCCTATGTTGAAATCGTTCTGTCTATTTGGTGTGTGTTTGTCTCTACTATATATCTAATATGGAGAAAAATAAGCAGCAATTTAAGCAGTGTGTCACTCCCTGCCCTCGTTTTATCACGGGTGGGGATACACACAAGCTTTGTGTGTGGTGTTTGTGTGCTCGGGTCCCGCTGCTGCCGAGGCACAGCGGAGACGCATGTCCTGGGGCTCGCAGATGGATCTGATGGCGGGGTTAGAGACGGGTGATCCCCTATCTCTTCCCTTACCCGCTGGATCCGACGCTTCAGTTTGCGAGTCAGAAGCACGCGCTGCGGTTTCTTCTGCTCGTGCTGGAGCGCAAGTGCAGCAGCATTATAGTTCCGAGGAACTGGATGTTGTGACTTTAGAGAATGAAGAGAGCCTTGCACTATCACACACAACTACACACACAAGAGGAGCTTTTAGAGGTTGTCACTCACGCTGTTGCTAGATTAAATCTAGACTGGCCAGCCGGTGAGCAGGAATCATATCAGTCAACTAGCAAGTTAGATGAAAGATTTTTGCCGACTGGATCGCAACCTCCGAAGCGGTGCTTACCGTTCTTTCCTGATCTCCACACTGAGGTGTCGAAATCATGCGCTAGACCAGCATCTTTTAGAGTGTTTAACCCAGCGACATCTGAATATTCTAATATTGTAGAGTTAAAACAACGTGGTTATGCGGCAATGCCTCAGGTGGAAGAGACGCTTACGGGCTATCTCTCCCCTGAGTGTGCATCATCGCTGTAAGCCCCGCAGCTGCCCACTAAGCCAGTTAGGACGACATCGGTTTTAGTGGGTAGGGCGTACTCGGCAGCAGGTCAAGCGGCCGCCAGTTTACATACTATGGCGGTCCTACAAGCATATCAGGCTGACCTGCTAAAAGATATGGATGATGAATGTGAAGAGGTGGGGAGAGAAACAATAGCGGAGATTAGGAAGGCAGCTGATCTGTCTCTTCGAGCCACCAGGGAAGCGGCAAAATCTATCGGCCGCTCATTGGCAGCTCTGGTGGCTACGGAGAGACATCTCTGGTTAAATTTATCTGAAATAAAAGAAAGAGATAAAAAATTCTTGCTAGACGCCCCTGTCTCCCCTGCTGGTCTTTTTGGCGACTCAGTAAACTCGGTCGTCGAAAGGTTCCAAGAAGCGAAAAAGTAGGCGGCTGCATTTCAAAAATTTCTCCCCCGAAAAGTCTATGTCTCTGGGGCTGCTGGGCGGGAGCAGCCCCAGTCGAGTACATCCTCCTCTCATAGAGCCCAGCAAAAGGTGAGCTTGTCTGCTCGTGCTCCCCCTCAGAGAGACTGGGGGTCGGGACAGCGCGCTCAGCCGAGGTCTTCCCGAGGTAGAGCAGATCTGAGGACTGTTATTGTCTCTAGGAAGGCACAGGCAAAGAGGTCCTGACGAGGGGCGTCGGGATTTCTTTGATGGCAGTCCCCTCCGAGGGGAATCGGTGTGCCGAGGCACCCGTCTCTTCTCGGTGCCATCAGGGGGCCGTGTTACCAACCCTGCCATCTCCGGTGTTTCAGGGCGCAGCGGTCCTCAGCGAGTTCACATCGTCATGTCCGCCCGGAAACGTAGCGGCGTGGGGAAGCTCGCACCCTCCGAGGAGGGCTCGAAGAGGGTCAGTTCGGTTGATTCCTGCAGGTGCGCCGTTTCAGGTCACCAAGCTGGCCGCTCAAATAACACCAGAGACCAGCCTCGAGAGGCTGGTTCCCTTAGTAGATTTTCTGGCAGTGTGGAGACTTCTGCCAAATGTCTCAGATTGGGTCCTGCGTAGAGTAGAAAAAGGGTACAGAATTCAGTTCAGGTCATGCCCGCCCAGGTTCAACAGGGTAGTACACACGGTGGTAAACTCCGAGCAGGCTCTGGTAATGGAAGGAGAAGTCCAGACACTTCTGCGAAAAGAGGCTATAGAAAGGGTTCCTCCCCACAGCAGAGAGTCGGGGTTTTACAGCCCGTACTTCATAGTTCCAAAGAAGGGTGGGGGGCTACGGCCCCTTCTAGATCTGCGCCAACTAAATCGAGCAGTCAAAAAATTTAAATTCAAAATGCTCACGTTAAAACAGATCGCGTGTCAGATCAGATCCGAGGACTGGTGTGTCACAATAGACCTAAAATACGCATACTTTGGCTGTGCGCAGGGTAAGGCTAGGCCAGTCACTCACTGTATTACAGTTCCAGAGACTTTTGGGTTTGATGGCAGCAGCGTCCAACGTGATTCCTTTTGGCCTGCTGTACATGTCACCCCTGCAGTGGTGGCTAAAAACCAAGGGATTCTCCCCGAGGGGAAATCCATTTCCCATGATCAAAGTCACGCGGCGATGCCTACGTGCTCTGATGATGTGGAAAGATCCTTGGTTCCTGTCCCAAGGTCCGGTGCTCAATGGCGCCACCAGGGGGTGGCCAGGGGTGGCCGTGGCCACCCCTGGCCGACTCCTGGCCACCCCACTGGCCACCCCAATGGCCAGTATAAATTTTAGTAGCATCGGTTATGAATTTCATAAATAAGTCAAAAATATTCTTTAGTAAAAGCAGACGGGGTATTATGTGTCGTGACGTGCTCTTTAAGTGCCAAATGGTTACAGTATACTGCTACAGCAGCTTTTTGATGTGTCTTTGCCGCGTTTTGACAAGCAGGGATGCAAACAGCGCGCTTTTCGGCGCCTCCCGCTTTTTTCACGTCAGTTTGGGTGACAAAGTCATCTGAAGTCATTCCATAGCTTAATGTGAGGGAAAGAAGTCTATTTACATCATTAAAGTATACGGAAACTCGTTTCCCCTGCTCTGCGGCTGTCAATCATTCTCCATTCATATTCAAACAGCGCGCGCGCCTCTTGGATGCACGGTAAAACTCTCTCCAATATGATATATTCACATTATAATGCATGATCTGTAGATAAAAGGCTGTAGATTTGCATAAAATTACTTTATTTTGTTGGAGTTTGTTGCTGTTTTTAAACGGCACACGGTAGTGAGCAGTGTTGTGCCTGAACGCGTTCATTGAACGATAGTTCATGAACTCGTTCATATTTTGGGTGAACGTGAACTGCACATACTGTATTACTGCCTGATGAACGTTACTGTGAACTCGTTCATTCTGGTGTCTGTGAACAGCGCGCGCACAGTTTAACTTCATTCATTAGGGTGCCAGATTTCTATAGAGCCTTCCAGGCGAAACCCTCGAGGGCCCTCCGTGGGAAATTCCGGTCAGGAGGGACCTTCTCTCCCAGGCGGCGGGGTCAGTGTTTCACCCACGCCTGGAGCTATGGAAACTGTGGGCCTGGCCTCTGAGGGGGTTCAGCTCATAAACTCAGGTCTTTCTACTGAGGTAGTGGAGACCATGTTGCACTCCAGAGCTCCTTCTACGAGGAGGCTGTATGCCCTAAAATGGAGAATTCTCGTTGTCTGGTGTACGAGCCAGTCTGTGAATCCAGTTGACTGCCCAGTTGGTTCAGTTCTAGATTTTCTTCAAGAAAAATTATCTTCGGGGTTGTCCCCCTCCACCTTAAAAGTGTACGTGGCAGCTATATCTGCCTATCACGTTCCTCTAGAGGGGGCATCAGTGGGGAGACACCCATGGGTAGTTCGCTTACTTCGCGGTAGTCTGTGGTTAAGGCCTGCGGCACGCTCAAGGGTGCCAACCTGGGAATTGGCCATTGTGTTAGAAAGCCTAGCCCGGGCCCCCTTTGAGCCCATTGAAGAGGTGCCAGAGAAACTTCTCACATTAAAATCTATCTATCTATCTATCTATCTATTTATCTATCTATCTATCTATCTATCTATCTATCTATCTATCTCTTCTCTGAAAAGAATCGGGGATCTACAAGCTTTTTCAGTTGCTCCCTCATGTCTTGAGTTTGCGCCAGGTATGGTGAAAGCATTCATGTTTCCGAAGGAAGGATATGGGCCTAAGGTCCCCACTAATGTGGCAGGTCCAATAATGTTGCAGGCCTTCTCTCCGCCTCCATTCCAAGATCAGGACCAGGAGAAACTAAATTTACTTTGCCCAGTTAGGGCTTTGGATGCCTATGTCCACAGAGCTGCCCTGTGGCGCTAGTCTGATCAGCTGTTTGTATGTTGTGGGTCCCCGAGTAAAGGGAAGCCCGCATCTAAGCAGACTTTAAGTAAATGGATAGTCGAGGCTATCTCACTTGCATACGAGGCGGCCGGTCATCCTTCACCATTAAAGGTCCGAGCCCACTCTACTAGGAGTATGGCTGCTTCTATGGCCCTGTTGTCAGGGGTTTCACTTCAGGAGGTATGTGATGCGGCAGGGTAGTCCTCTCCGCACACCTTTGTAAGATTTTTTAACCTGGATGTGGCTTCTACTCCAGGTTCTCGGGTGTTTCTAGTATGATGTGCACATGATTTCACATATACAGGCTCCTGAGGATTATGGCGACGTGGGTATTCAGTTCCCGCAGCGCTTGACGCAGCGCGAGTTCCCTTGAAAGGGAACGTCTCAGGTTACGTATGTAACCATGGTTCCCTGAGAGGGAACGAGACACTGCGTTGCTTTGCCATACTCCTGGCATGCCTGTGACCAACTTGTTCGACCTATCAGAAGCTGACATGGTTTGGTTCAGGGGTGCTTTATAGCTTCCTGGTCAATGACGTCACCCGCCTACGACGTCTCGTCACGCCATTGGACTGATTTCACGAGTGCTTCAAGACGCGTTCACGCAGGAGCGTTCCCGCAGTGCTTGACGCAGCGTCTCGTTCCCTCTCAGGGAACCATGGTTACATACGTAACCTGAGACGTTTTTCCTCTTTGTCGCCATCTCTTTTCAAAATCTGCAATTGCAGTTATTCGCGGAATTATCAACTTTACGTGGGTTGTGCCTCGGCACAGCGCGGATGAATCCAATGTTTTGAGGAGAATGTGCGGCTGTCAGTCACCGCGTCAGTGTGGATACTGTCATTCAGAATCACAGATTATGTATAAGTATGTCCAACATAAGAATTTTCACTGGAAAATGTAAATGGAAAAAAGCATTGCAGTAAATCGTGCTGATTAAATCTAACGACCGCTTATCACGTCAAACTATGCAAATTATACTTTGTTCTCAAATTAATGTTAACAACATCAGCATTGCGTGACTACATTTAATGTGTATTAGGGCTATCTGTAGTTCAGTAGCCTATTCCGTAACAAGTGCGCTACTGTTACATAATTGAACCATTGGAATGTCTTACCTGTCCAGCAGGAAAAAAGCCATCTCTGCGTCCGTTTTGAACCCCACCTTTCATAGCCCTTCCGATATTTATCCTTGTTTTCGCATGGGTCCAGTTGCAGTCTCTTTTTTTCTGTAGCCCCTCCGAAGTCTGAAGTCTTTTGCATTTTACAATGGGTGAATCTCCAGTTGTCACTGGTGATTGTCGTTTGAACCTTTCTGGATCCGCCATCAAATTGAAAAGTTTAATTATATCAAGTGCTGTGAGAAAAGGCTATAAATCTCCATCTCCACCATCCCAGCCGAGACATCTTCTGTATGTGTACAGATGTGACGTAATGACGCAAAGACATGCTCGAATTTCCCACGGAAATCCACCAGTACCACTAGAATTAAAAACATTATTACAAGCTTACCGTTTTGAATCGAGCTACCGCAAGCAGATAGTTTTGAACACTGGCTGGTGATGTACTTGCTCAAAAATTTATTTTGGATCATTTTTAACCCAAAAAAGTTACGGACAGCAGCTTTATTGTAATTTAAGTGAAAATGACTTAAACATCTAAATTGATTGAACTTGAAAAAAATTTAAGGCAGCAACTTTTTTTTACAGTGTACTTTTTGTCATTTTGTCCTTCACTAGAATGGCCGCATCTGAGGCAGTAAGAGCATCTCATTTCGTCAACTTACAAGTTATAAATTTTACTGCTATGTTGGCACTTTTTTCTGTAATTTGGCCAAAATATCAAGCTATTAAAGACAAAGTGATAGGCACAGGCTATTGAAGACAGTACTGCTATGACTTGACGACAAATGCTAAGACTCTCTTCTCCACTCCTCAAATACATATAGTCTTTATATAGAGAGAGTTTAATGAGTAAAGAGAACGCTGTACTTATTTAAAGAACCAGTTTAATTGTAATCAAGCAGAGATTGTCCAATCTGTGTGTGGCACGATATAGGTGTTGTGTAGGTGTTACAGAAAGTTTGAGGATCCAGTGAAGTTACGAGTCACAAGCTCTTTACTTGTCATTGGTTAAATATTTGCAAAACCCACAGACAGACGTAAAGGGAGACAAAAAGTAATGATTTATGAAAAAAAAAGACAAAATGTGGGTTTCCGCTTGACAGCGACATACTACAGTTCCATTCCAACCATGTTTGTTAGTTGCTAGTCATGCATCATACAAAGAAAACTGTGAAACTTAGATTGATCGATGCTTAGCTTTTAAGTAGCCTACATTGTGGATATGAGTTCTGTTTGTGTTTATTTGTCGCTATGTCTAAAATCTTTTAATCTTAATCCAACACCAACAACAAGGTTTGTAGTTTCAGCGAATGACTCATACAACTCAATTGCTCAATATCTTGGCAGGAAAACCTTTTTTTTTAAAAGCAGTACGAGGAATCTTTCGCTTTTGCTCTCAGGAATTAAAAAGGAGAAAGTGAGGTGTGTTTTCTTTCATTTGAAATGTTTAAACTCCTGAAAACGAGATCACTCAGTCGCACCCATGGGATGAGGTGAGTGGTGTATGCATAATCTGTCTGTTACATTCTTTTCTTCTTTTGCCAAGTTTCTTACTCTCTCTGCGTTGATTCAGGTTTGTTTGTTAGGTGCCACGTCCCAGTATAGCAGCATGCTTTTATTGATTTAAACACAACCTATTTTGCACTTTGCGAGTACTTAGCAAGACTGATGTGTGCGAGACAAAGATTAGAAATGCCCTGCGGTGCATTTATTTATAGTTAAAAGATTACATTTATTTTGATAAAAAACGCTCTTTGAAACGCATTCTAGAGTATGCATATTGATCTTCGCACTCGGCTCTTGAAAAGTAAAAAAAAAAAAAAGAATTTGACATACTGTACTCACTTTCATTTACAATTCTATCATTCATCTTCATTTCTTTGACTCTTGCGTGTTCTTTATTTTTCCACAAAAAAAAAAGATTGTTGTAGACAAGAACAAAGGAGTTCTCGTACATAAATGCTTTTTCTTTTACAGATACTTTCAAATGGCCTCTATTCCTTCCTTTTTCTTAAACAAGACTTTGGCAGTTCATGCATTAACACACATTCGATTCACTCGTCTCGCAGAATTCACAGTGCTCTGTCGATTTAGCTCGATTGACAGGCTTTGTATTTTATTGTGCTACATATGAATAAGCCGCTCTCATTTATGCATGATCAGCTACAAAACGGCTATAAAAACACTTCAACTTTAAAGGGACGACCAAAGCATCTTGTGGAATAGAAATAGCTCTTTTGATATAGTGAAATCAGGGGTTTGAGAATTTTACCTTAAATTAAAGTATGAGTAGACTGCATCTACAGTAAGTTTTACTCTGGTAAAAGTCAAAGCATCTAGCCAAAAACATAATGCAATCCAGTCCACGTTGATGGAGAAAAATAATACTAACTATATTTTCTGGTGTTTTTTTTTCTGAATGCTATGTATTTTTAGCTAATGTTGAAGTAGATTTGAGGGGATTTGGGGTTGTTGCTTGAGTCCGTGGCAGGTAAGATGTTTGTTCAGATGATCCTTAGCTTACATTAAGGAAATTCAGCACATTATGAAAGTAATTTAATGTAGTTTTAATGGTTTGTCCTAGTGTAAGTGACTTAGCTTAGCATTAGCTGCTCTGACAAAGTATTTCCTTTACCCGAAGTCATTTACAATCAAGCACAGATATCCTTGTAATGGCACGTTCACTTCGAACAATCCTTGAGCCCCGTAAGAAATGTGGTGCTCAATCTTTTCCACCTCCCTATACATTCGCAGTTCTTGGTAATACAGACAGGTCTTCGTCCCTACGGTAATAAAACCAAATGAGATCTCAAAGGCAATCTTGAGTGAGCCATAGGTCTCAAACTATAAACACTCCTCCTCCCTCAATGCCGGCCACCCATCTATTGAACAGTTATGTTAGACTCATTAAAATAACACACTCTGTTCTTCCACACATTTTTTCTCTATAGAGATTTTCCACAAAGCAGGCAGCATCTTCTATTTGTCTGCTCGAAAGCGGCTTGCAGAAAAAATCTGCATGACCGCTTCTTTTACCAGGAACAGCTGTATGAAGGGTATATTTAATGCAAGCTCACAGCGATACAAATCCCTATGAAATCTAATGCTTCCAGGTCATCATATTTCTGCCCAGAGTTTTGGCAGCGAGACGTATTTATTCAGCTAGTGCTGTGTCTGTGGAATCACCTCAGTTCTAAAGTGATTGGTAAAAGAAAAATGGACATTGTGGCCCATAATTCAAAGCTGTTTCAAAGGGAGGTTTTACTGCTTTCCTCAAAAGTTGCTCTTTCGTCTGAGCCGAAAGTCTCGTGGGGAGCGGCATATAGCACAACTGCATTTCCGGCGATCCGAGTTCGATTTGAGGGGTCCTTTGTCGATCCTGTTCCCCTCTCTATGCCCTCTCCATGCTTTCCTGTCGGATCTCTACACTGTCCTGTCCAATAATTGCAACAACAAAAAAGTTGCTCATTCAAAGCTCAGGAGATTTAATTATCTCCTAAGATTGAAAAAAAATTAAAGATCTATTTTTACCCAGAGGAAAACTTTTTTGCTGGAAGATAACTTTTTTATAGCTCAGAAGTCTTAAATGAGTTCTCACTTATGTTTTATTTAAGTATTAATTTGTTCTTGAAAAATAATATTTTGAGACTTTAGCATTTCGTTTTGTACAATTGCTAAGTTCTCTTTTGCAACTCAGGAGGAAAATCTGATAAGCATATAACTTAAGCAAATGTCTTCATTTGGTCTCTATTTAATCTCATTTCTGTCTCAGAAAAAATTGAGATCTCATTATGATTTTTTCTGTCATTTTCTGACTTTTCTCCATTACATTTCATAGGTGAAAAACATTTGGGATGTTCGAGCTTATATTAAGATCCCTCACTTACAATGCACTTGCATCTCGGTTTGAGCTCAGGAAGAAAATCATATGACCTGATGACTTAAGCAAATGTCTCAATTTGGTCTCAAATTAATCTCATTACTGTCTCAGAAAAAAAATAATTGATCTAATTTCAGATCTAATTTTTCAGTCCTAATTTTTCCCAGAGGAACATTTTATTGCTCAAAGGCAGCTCTTTCATAGCTCAGGAATGATCAGTATAATGTTTGATGTAAGTAATATTTCGAATAGAAATATTTAGATACATATTTGAGTTCACTGAGATCATTGTTAAGATCTATTCTAGAGGAGATTGCTGGGGACTTTTTGGTAGAAGAAACAGAAGACTTCTCAAAAGTCTCAATTTGCTCTCCATCTAAAGTTATAGCAGTCTAGGATAAATATCTATATATATATATATATATATATATATATATATATATATATATATATATATATATATATATATATATAACAGACTGTGTTGTATCTCTCCTGTTGGTAAATATCAAATGTTCACATAGTGCTATACAATCTGTGATGGTCCATGAACCTTAGCTTTGGGTTCACATCATTCTTGACCTTGATGGCTTACTTTGCTCTTTAAAGTTTTCTCTAAATGGTGACTCGAGAGCAACAACCTTCGAAGTTTAAGAGTTTCGGGGGCTTTTCCCCTTCTTTTTTTTCATCCATCAAACTGATTCAAAGAGACATATTGATCCCTCGGCCTTATATGACTAATTCCAGCCGAGCTTCACATCATCAAACGTTCTATGAAACACTCTGATTCGCTATCAGCCACTGTGACACAAAGGTGGAACCCATCGAGGCACCCATCTGTCCATCATGTCATGCTGTAAATAATGCGCTTTAGCATTTGCTCCGGTTAGCATACGATTACCACGCCTTCCACAGTAGTTGTCACACCACATCAAGAATTTCGTCTCGACTTAAAAGAAGCTAATTGTTTTTTTAACGAGCTTCATGTCATATCCAAGGTGTTGTGTGATTTTGTTTTTGAATAATTCAGTAATTAGTGTATGATTCATATATTGGGTGATCCGCATGGCCCCTGCTTTCCCAGTTTAGCAATCCCAGCATGCACCACTCCAGCTGTGAAACCTGGCAGGTGCTTTTTTTCTCATCATGTTTCTCTTCCGCAGTGTTTCAACTATAGTCAAATGCTACGGCCACACACTGTGCAGGATTTTGATGTAAAGCGATTTTGTTGCCTAAATATAAGCTGAGCAGCATGAAAGGGAATCGGGAAATCTACAGTGATAAGCTTTACAAAACGTCTGCCGTTTTATAAAAGCTGCCTTTTTTTGGACTTGACTGGAATAGACGGTTGCTGGTTCAACAAGGTAAAAATGCAAAACAATTCTGTTCAATTTATGAATGAATCATTCGCACCAGTTTGCTAAAATCAATTAATTGAAAAGATTCAACTCAAAATACTGAATCATTAAGGGATCAGAAAATGCTGGAGTAGTTGAAATCCCACCGAAGAATAGAAGGTCAGTTGCGTCAAACTTCACACATTATCAGACAGACTCTTATTTATTAATTTTCCAACAATTACAATTACAAGATGGTTTCAAAAGCAGAAACGGTGCCTGGAATACGTTTCAAGTATCTGTGAATGTGTTTGCGTGAGTGCGATACAGAAAGTAACATTTACCTCCAGAGTCAGCATTTATTATTCTCAGCTTGTATGCAGTCCTGACCTTTACCTACAATCCTGCACTCTCCCATTGGCACCATGCAGTCATTAACAGGGTTTAACCTTTCATATGCATCAGGGAAGGTAGACAGACAGTGAGAGTCTGCGATCCTCGTCCATATTGGTTTGAACAGTCTGAAAACGAAGTCCTTACGTTTCCCCCTGGAAAACCTTCCTTTACGAAATGATCTAAACTTTGGCCAACTGCGAGGAAAAACAACACAAGATTCAGCAGGATGGAAGTTGAGAGGAATGAACCTCGGAGAGAAGGATGCTGGGTACAGATGATAAAACGATGGAGTTCAGAGACACTGATGAATGGCGCAGTCTCTGCCATCAGATATGTTGCCTAAAAATAACGAGCAAACAAATCAACATGTCGGGCTGAGGGAGAGATGGAGGAGGAGGGGAAAAAATGAGGGAAGAGGAGAGATGGGTCAAGAAGGAGACAGCTTGGCCGATGCAATTACCAGCTGCCACCAGAGACCGCGGGGAACCGCAGGTCCTTCTGAAGGGTGTTTTCAAGTTCAACCCTCGGATGCACTCCATCCGAGAAGTCCACTTAAGATCACTAACATTCTTGACTGGAGATTGCTAAATAGCTGAAACCATTTCATGATTCAGATAATTATTTAGACTAGAGTTGTGAGAAGTTCAGAGTACTCTTTTTTTGGTTGGCTAGACAATTCCAGTTTTAGATAACAATTTACCATAGTTTATGTTTCAGCCTGATTATTCCAAAAAGTAAATAATTACTTCTAAGGTAAAGTGTTTGGTCACATTATAAGGCATTGCACACATGTATGCTTTACAGAGAAGGTCCCATTATGCACTACAACAGGCTCAGTGAAAGAAAACAAGATGGCGGACATACTGTAAGAAGATACATTTTGTTTAAATACACTTAATACACACATAATAAAAGTATAGATTAAATAATGGTTTGCTTTAATCTAAAAGGGCTTATTTTTAGACAATATCTGTGTGTACTATGTTTCTTTATGCGTAGAGTATCCCAGTGTTAGCTTAGCGACATGCTAATAGAACACTCAATTGACATCAATTTTGAGTTGACTCAAAATGTAAGTATGACTTTTAAGTAACCTTTTTCGGCCACATTATAAGATAGAATTACATGTATCATTTACAGAGATGGCTCCATAATGAAGTGAAACAAGGCCAGTGGGTGAAAAATGCATCCAAGATGGTGGACACAATGTAGCAGGTAAATGTTGTTTAAATGTACTTAGAATTCACTCAGGACTGTAAATTATATATTATATATATTATGCATACTCATCGCTGTTGTGTTTTGGGAATGACATTAAAACTAGAGTGGTTGCCGAAACTTTTTAGCGGCATAGAAAACATTCACAAAACAATTCCTTAAATAAATGAAAAAAAAACAGAGGACCAATCTCTGTGAGAGATTCAATGAACATTTTAGTGCTGAAAAAACAGTGAAATTTGATTGATGGATCCAACTGGAAACGAGTCAACAAGGCAAGATGGTGTTAGTTTTTTTTTTTTTTTCACAAGACAAAATTACCCACTCTCCATCATATTTTGTCGCCTCCAGAGCAGTTTCTTCTTCTTTTTTTATTTCAATCTAGTGCTCATCATACAAAAACAACTAGCCTGAGGTTGTTTTAGAGGGAAACAATTCCATAAAAGGGAACAATTTGATTGTGTTAATTTGATTAGCAAGACTGAATATCAGTTGGCCAACCTGCTCTCCAAGCAAGGAGCAAATAACTCAAAATTGAGTTACGACATTGTTGCAGCTTATTTCGTTCACCATGGATCAAGTGGAAGAGGAACGTCAAGAAAATCTTGTAGAACAAGAATATCTTTACATAATTCGGATAACAGTTTTATTGACTCTTGCTTTGATGGAGTCGCCGCTGACAGCTTAGTTCATCAAAGAAAAGAAAGAAGCTATGTTAATTAGAGGTGTAGGACGTAAACAAAAACACACTGCTAGGGGCAACTCCTACCATGCTAATTGATGTTAGAAAAAAATAATTCATGAGAATTAACATGATTCACACTCACAAATAGCTCTGAGCATTGCATTTTGAGAGATGGTTGGAGCCTAGCAGAAATAGTGGGTGGGAATGTGTAGTCACATAAAGTGACTGAGTAGTGCTCAGGATTTAATCAGTGAGAACTGATTGGTTGGGCTGAATGACTGACAGCTTTACTCCATCTAAGGGCCTCTCTTCCCCTTTCAGTCAATTTCGCAGGTACCCTCTGGAAGCCAAAGCCTTGGTGAGAAAATTGCAAACTTCTGATGGTGGTTCAGCAATCGAGCGAGAAGGGTTTCTCTCTCTGTATTTACCTCACCGGGGAGTTCCTGAGTGTATTTTTAAGGAAGACCTGTCCCAGAATGCCCTTTAGCAAGGTAAGATGTATTTAAAATCAACAGGAAATCAAAACTGAATCGAGTTACTTGTGAATGATTTAGAACCGTATCTTATTCCACAGAGAAAAATGCTTGTGATTGGGTACGGTATGGTAATTAGTTTGTGGCTTAATTTATGATCCATTTGCATACAATATACTGTAATATGAGAGTCTGAGATTAGTGTAATACAATACAAAAGTACACCAAAAGGAACATGTTCTACAGAAGACTAGTATTTTGTGACTGCTGTTGAACATGTCTGAACCCTAAATATATTTAGCTAGTAATGCTAAAGCTAACATTTTTAAAACACTGACTTAAGATGTAGTTGCATGTCAACATATTTAGAAGTATGTACTTCCCATCTTATGCCGGGTTCAGACTACATGATATCATCTTTGGTAGCCATTGTTTGTTTATGCTCTTGTTTCCAGAAGTCTGTCATTAATTACGCCTTCTCTATGACATCCCGCATGTCATTAAATACAGCAAGCGATGATTGGTCGGGAAGCAACGTGTAGTCCGACATGTTTCTTGCCCGTGATAGGGACAAAAAGTTGTAACAGACAAAAATATTGTGTAGTCTGAACCTGGCATTAATCTGTAGTAGAAATATGCCTAGCTTAGCTTTAGCTAGCATATTGCTAGCAACTCAGTATGAAATTAACTAACTAATTTTGTTCAACTTGGGCCATATTTTTCCTCTTATGATGTGAAAAATTAAGTGTTATCCCTTGTGTATGATTACTTAAAGAAGTATTGGGGAAAATAAAGCAACTATTGTAGTTTCTTCTTATGTTTTTAATTTTGTCAGTGGTTCCGGGACTTCAAGACTGCTTTCCCAAGACCGGGACTGCTTTCTGTTCATCATTTGGAGTAGATCCCTGTGAGAGAATGCTGAAAATCTCCCAAGCACCTCTTCTCCTCGAAATATCTCATCAGACGGTAACACACACACACACACACACACACACACACACACACACACACACACACACACACACACACACACACACACACACACACACACACACACATACATACTGAGAGCCAGTCACTCTTTCCTCTCTTGGCTCTTGATAAGCAACCCATCAGGGCTTTGCAGAGGTTTAGCGATTTGAACTTCACAGCTTCTCCCTTCCTCTAGGGAGAAAGTAGAGAGAGTTAGTTGTATTTAAATTTGTAGATATTTAACATGGATCTGTGCAAACAATATTGTCAGTGCACACACAAGTAAACACACCAAATCCTGTTTACATATACTCGATCTGAAGGGAATTTTTAGCTAAAATAATCCCATATGTGGTAGGGCAAACTTGAAATTACAGAAAGTTTGTCTGCGTTTCTCTTAAATAGCTCGTTCTGTCCTGGGAAATCAGAATATATTGCCTTTCACGGCTGATTTTGAGCTGGAAATGGTTTTGGAAACACAAAGCTTTGAAGGCGTTTCGGTGTGCACCATTTTGTTATTAAAACAGGGAGCGTTTGCAGCAGCTTGTGTGTGTGTTCTGTTGCATGTACAGCGGGATTGTGTGAGTCGTTGTGTGTTTGTTAGCATCAGAGATGATCAGAGCTTTGCCGAAGTGTAAATGTGTTAGCGACGAGGAGGAGTTGTGAACAACAGACCTTTCGTTTCAGTCGAATACTCCCTAGAGAAACTCAAAGATAGAGTATCTGGAGGCGCAGAGAGACTGTAGAAGCAACAAACAACAAAAAAGGAGGGAAAGAACAAAAGCAAATGAGAGAGGTGGGCTACGTTCAGACAGGAATGCTGGCGTACTGCATTCTATTTTTAAACAGTAGAACGTGATGTCGTTGTCACATATGGGCCCATAAAAAAAATCACAAGATCTCAGTTGTTTCTCCTAGAAAGCAATGGGATTAAATGGAGATCAAATTGAGACTTTTGCATATGTCTTCCCATAAGTAATCTTTACTGAGATCTCTTTTATATCTCGATTATTTCTCCATAAAAAGGAATGAGATTAAATGGAGACTTTTGCTTGTGTATTGCCATTTAAAAAAACATTAATGTAACCTCTTTTTATATCTGATTTGTTTCGCTGAGATTGCAATGAGATTAAAAAAAGATCAAATTGACACTTTTGCATATGTCTTACCATAAGAAACCGCTGAGATCTCTTTTATATCTCAATTGTTATTCTCTGACAAGGCAACGAGATTCAATGAAGATCAACTGGAGACTTTTGAATGTGTCTTTCCATCTTTTAAAAAAAATCACTGATGAGATTTCTTCTCTATCACAATTGTTTCTCTGAGACAGCAAAGAGATTCAATGGAGATCAAATTTAGACTTTTGCATGTTTCCTATTAAAAAATAAAATCACAAATGAGACATTTTAAACCTCGATTGCTTCTCTGTGATTGCATAGAGATTAAAAAAGGTTGAATTCAGACATTTGCATGTGTCTTGCCATAAGAAACCAATAATAAGATCTCTTTTATAACTCAATTGTTTCTCTGAGATAGCAAAGAGATTAAATGGAGATCAAATGGAGACCTTTGCATATGTCCCCTAGTGAAAAAAAGGTATGCTAAGTATACTTGCAGCCAGACTAATTGTCAGTATACTTCAAGTATATTAATGATTAGTTAACTTGAAGTGTGCTATTTGGGATAATTTTTTTTTGTACTAAGTGTATTTTAGTTATAATTAAATTATACTAAAGTATAACTTTAAGTGTATTTAGTGTACTTGTTGATGCTAAATTGAGACAATTTCAAGTATACTTAGTACACTTTAAGTACATGCGTATTTTCATGCTTGATTAGTGATATTAAAGCGTACTTTTTTGTATTACAAGTACATTACAAATTAATTAAGAGTGTCTTCCAAACAAACAAGAAATATACCATAAATATATTATTTTTGAGTAAAAATATACTTTCTTCCCCAAAGCTGAATGCACTTGTCAGGGTCATTACAATAAATAACATGTAACTTCAATACCACACAGATACACATAATGAACTCAAACTGTGTTTATTAAATCCTCACATGGTTTTAGCACTGAAAAACAGAACAAAATGCACCATGTTTTCAACAAAAAAAAGAATGCTGAAAGAAAACAAAATTGAAACATTGTGGAACAGCAAGCAAACTTCAATGTTTGTTGCTAAATTGCTCATTGTTGCACTTGCGCCTAATGGCCGCTCGCACTTCCGACGGAGTTGTGTGTGGAAACTCCACAAGAACAATGTCTCTTAACAAAGTAAAATAGGGAAGGTCAGAGGGCATGTTAATACAAC